>NC_056748.1:1093518027-1093853027 GCF_019279795.1 Protopterus annectens | reverse complement strand
GAACTCACACAGAGATAATATGACTGATGTCAAACTAGAATATTTTTTATCCAAATCATTAGACTTAGAAAAGGCACCAAACATGGATGTCCCTTAACTCACTTATTTTTTTCCTTTGTCTTCCAGTTATTGGAAAAGGTTTGACAGCCAAATCACAAGTGTTTCAGGAGCAAACTTAGGTGGGGAAGTAAGAGTTGTAGATTTTGCTCTTTGCTGATAATATTATGTTGACTATTAGCATAAATTACTCATTAATGGATAAGTACATGATAATAATAATAAAAAAACTGAAAAAAAATTACAGGTCTATATAGTTTAATGATAAAAAATCTATGGCCTTTATTTTGAATAAGGATCTTTATACTATGCATTGGAGTGAATACCGTTTTTATCGAGAATCTCAAGAATAAGAATATTTTAGTAATAGCTTTGAATATGAACTGTGAAAATATAACAGATAAATATAAAAGAATTATGGAGGAAAATATCCTAATTAATAACTAGAATAAACTAATCTTCAATTAAAAAAAAAAAAAGACTTCAGCTTATGAAATTACTTTTATTGTTAAAGATGCTCTATTATTTTCCAGAATACAATGTTGGCTGCAAATAAGATATTTAAAAAAAATATAAAAAAAAATCTTTAATTTTATTTGGTACCCCAAGAACCTAGAATGGCTTAAAATGCCTATTAGATCTTTGGGGAAACGTAGGTTTTATATGCATAAGCAGCTTCTTTAAAGTAATTTGTTCATTGGTTTGATAGTTTCTATAAATTCAGCTGGACATTGTAGCAGATGTCATTTGATATAAATCATATTGGGACAGAAAGAAAAGGATTTAATGGTTGCATGGGACGTATGGGTGAGGCAACAGGAAATAGAAACAGTGTCCATTCTAGACTTTTGTCTGGTAAATGGCTTAATGGTGGCCAATCCTTGGATCTTCAAGTGAGACAATCAAAACCTCACAGAAAAAAGTGGTGAACATGCAACCGAGGAAGACTTCCTAGTAAGGAAACGGCTTTGTGGCAGACCCCAAGATTGTAAAGTCACCCCACTAAAACAGCCCTCAGCATGAACTACTGATGGCCATAATCATCTACATCCAATGGTCATAGAAGGCTCTAAAGTCAACTGGGACTAGTCCTAAGCTCTGGAACCTATATGGCATGAAACCAGAAGAGTTCAAGGAAGTACTTAGAGCTCTTTCACCTCATGAAGAGGAAATAGGTGGAGTTGAAGAAGAATGGCAGCATCTTAAAATAGCATGCACAGCGATTATAGAATAAATATGTGGCGAGACATGTATACAAATAAGGAACATAAGTAAAGTTATCAGATGAAAGGAGTGCAGGAAACACAAGATAGAAAAAGTGGACCAGTCTAAGAAGAAATACTGGTTGGCTAACAAAGAGCCTAAAAGAAAACTACAGAGTAGCAAGGAAAAAATCTACCAGCTTCTGGAAAGTGACTTAGCAGATGACACTAACAAATATGAGGTGGCATGGCAAAAGAAGAAAGATAAAGATAGTCATCAGATACCATTTATAAGGTATGCCAGAAACAGTCTGCTCACCAGTCCAAAGGATATAACATGCAAGTGGAAGGATTATTTCCAACAGCTTCTGAATGAGGAAAACCTTAAAAACGCTTTATGTGACCCATACACAGCCAATGATAAAAGACAAAAGAACCTACCCTAAAAAGTAAGAATACAAGCAGGAAGATGAAGTTAAGGCGGATATTATGAAGATGTTGAGTGATTCAGGGTAGAAGTGACTCTAGAAGATACCCACAGAGATATGAAGACAAAGTCTTGTTCCACATGCCTGGTCTCTCAGCATTGTAGATCTAGTGTACATGAGCAAAGAGGATATTCACAAATGTGGGCAATACAGAGGCATAAACTCCTTGTATACACCATGTTCTGAGGGTAATTGATTAATGAATACAGAGGTTCATAGGTGTTTACTTGGCTAATCACCACAAGGACCTTTTTAAGCCTAGCCATGCATCCTAAATTTCTGACAAGTTCTTCTACTCTTGAAAAGTGTAAGCAGGGGCTTGGGAAAATAAACATTTACTAGCAGATGCCTGGGAGATGAACCATTACCCCTTCTATTTTATTTTATTGATCATGCTGGTCTATTGTACTGTATTGCATGTTATGTGTTGTGTATTGTTTATATATCATGTATTGTTCTTTTGAGTGTGGAGCTTTTCTCCCTGGGCCTCCACTGAAAATGGGCTCACTGTGGCCCAGCAGACTATACAGGTAAAGAAATGCAAAATAAAATAAATAAATACATAAATAAATTTACAGGTTACCTGTGTCCATTAGAGAGACAGGTACCAAGCCAGGGATGAATTTCCTGTTCCCCATCCAATCGTCCAAGTTGTACTTGAATTAGGTTATGGAGGAACTCTGCTTCACATGGATCGGGAGCCTTTTCCAGAGATGGGGTAGTCTCCAGGATACATACCTGTCTATCCAGCAGCTCCTATTTTGATCACAGGCAAGGTTTGTTTAAGTCTTCAGAATGGGTAATTCTGGGACTGTTTTTTTTTTGCGTGGATATGCAGGAAATCCATGAAAGTGGGATCTGACAATGCCCTGTATGCCAAGCATAGCTCTCGCATCAACAGCCTGTAAGAAACAGAATACAAGGATAGAGCCTTGAGGCAGTCTGCATGGGACAATTTACTTAGGCCCTGTATTCTTTTAGTGAGGAACCTCTGTGGACTTTCCATTTCTTGGATATGCTTGGCTAGGTAAATACCAAAGGGGGCACTGTACTTGATAGATTTGATGAATGTCAAATACAGTGGGATGATGACTTCCTTGGACCTAGATGCCATACCCTTGTTTATAAGTTGAACAACATAGAGTGAGTTCCTCACTACTGTAAACACATGATGGTCAAGGACTAGATTACTGTTTCTGTGTCCCTATCTCCGACTACTGGGTCAACTGTAAGGAGTGTGTTATTGGTATGATCGTTATCAGGGGTGGATGACTTCCCAAAGGATACTATTATGTATTTCTTGGCATTTAGTTTTAGTCCATGGCTCTGACACCTGTTGTTTGTATTACCCCTTTCATGAGAACATTTGTGTTGGTGTGGGATTCAATGACAGCTCCTAATTTGCAATCATCTGCAAATTTAGTTGGCCAGAGACCATTGACACTGGCCTTGACTTAAGAGAGGTAAATGCCAAAGAGGAGCAGTCCAACAAGTGATCTCTGAGGGACTCCACTTGTGACTGGCATTTTTATAGAGGTGGACTCCCCACTTCTAACTTCCTAGGTCCTGTCTGTGAGCCAGTTGGCTATCCACTGGGTGACATATGGGTTTGTACCTAACCTCCTGAGTTTGTCAACAATGCCAGAATGAGGTGTTGTGCCAAATGCATTGGCCAGGTCAAGGCATGTAGTATGCACCATTTTGCCCTTATTCATTGCTTTGGTGACCTTCTCAAACAAGTCCACCAGATTTAGAAGACCTTACCTGCCCTTGACAAAACACAAATGGGTTTGATTCGATGTCTTAAGGCTTCCTATGTCATTGTTTATGATTTTCATGATAATTCTTTCCAGGGCTTTAAGTATGAAACCAGTCAGACTTGTAGGTCTGTACTTACCCGGGTTCATAGATGGCCTGTCCTTGTGTATAGGGACAACAGCTGCACTCCTACATTCACTTGGCATAAAGCCTGTCTGAAGGTAGTGGTTAAATAGTGATTCTCGTAATCCTGATAGATCATGCTTCATGCTATTAAAGAGGCATCCTGGGATCTTATTGGGGCCCATTTATGCAGTGTTCTTGGCCTTGGAAAGTGCAGTGAGTACCTGTTCTGTAGGGATCATTGGAGGCGTTATGGGCAGGGGTATTTCCTGAGGTATATCTTGGGGTAGAAGCGAACATTTAGTAGGTTTGCTATATGTTCTGGCTCAGTATAACTGGGTGCATTTGCAATCAGTTCAGCACATTGTTGTCTATTACCATTGAGTTTGCAGACATAACTGAAGAATGCTTTGTGATTGTCCTTGGCCTGGGAAGCTGTTTTTTTATGTCAAATTTGGCTTTGTTATACATAGCACCCGAGTTTTTTTTACCTTTCTGGGCATTGCACTTCTTAATTTTTTACATGGTTTCTTCCTTTTTAATACAACCTATTGAACTTGGGATTTCACCAGGATGGCTTTTTTTATTTTGTCCTGTGCTTATTCTGCATTGGTACAGCTGTCTCTGTGCAGCCCTTAACATGATTGTCCAGGATTTTGGAGAACAATTTTGAATAAGCAATAAAGTTTGCAGGGTTTGGGTGGGGTTTGAAATTTTTTCAAGGTGCCATGTCTGCCTTAGAAAGTTTGCCTTGCTTGCAATAATTCCCTATCCTTTAACCACTATTTATTAGTTAGGACATTCTTCTGTTAAGCACACTTACTTATATCATCTGTACTCTAACATGATCAGGCCAACCTTTTCTATTATGCATATATTCAGAGATATCACACAAAAATCTTAGAAGGTCCTAACTACAAGGATGATGGAACTAAATGCTTTAAGCTACCAGGACAGGATCTTTTCCATGTCTTATAAATCCTTATAGTCCTGGAAACTACAGACCCCCATTAGTCTGACTAGTCTTGTTTGCAAAGCAGTGGAAATAATTATCATGGAAATTATAAACAAGGACAAAGGAGACCTGCAAACACTGGAACTATGCCAGTTTGACTTTGTCAAAAGAAGGTCATGCTTACTGAGTGTGGTGAACATCTTTGAAAAGGACACTAAGGCAACAGAAGAGGGGGAAACAGTACATAGTGTCTACCTAGATCTGTCTAAACCATTTGATACAATACCTCACTGAGACATTGTCAACAAACTTATGGAACTAGGTATATACCGCTTTATAACAAGCCAGGTAACTACATCATCAATACAACACTCCTAAAAGTTGATTAAGTATTTACAGATCTGGGAACTCATATAGATAGTAATCTAGCCTTTGACCAACATGTGACCAAGGTAGTAAGGAAATCCTTCTGAGTTGATCACTTATAACCAAGGACATGGCATCTAAGTCAAGAGACATCATCATACTACTGTACTCTGCCTTCATCAGACCCATCATAGGGTATAATGTCCTCTTTGGTAAGTACCTGCCAAGAGACATGCAGCATCTGGAATGTCCACAAAAGTTTCTTGCCCTAAGAATACAGGGAGTAAACACAATGTCCTATGCTGATTACCTTAAAGTCCTGTGTCTTTACTTGGTAATATACAGAATTCTGTGAGGTGATCTTTACCTGGCATACAAGACTTTCCTGGACCCTATTTTGATGAATGTTTTGCACATCTGCAAAACAAACAGCATCAGAACTACTAGAATAAAATATCTAAATTTTGCTTGTAGCATAAGTAAGACATGTTTGAGAGGCAGATATGTTTCTGTGAGAATTTCTGTTTTCTGGAACAGGCTCCCCATCCATGTGAAACAGTGTTTCTCCCTATCCCTATTTAAATGCAACTTGGACCAATGGATTGGTAATCAAAAATTCACCTCTGGTCTGGTGCCTATGTCTCTAATGGATAGAAGCAGTCAGTAAATCATATCCTATATAAATCAAATTTGTGGGTCACATTTGGGTTACACAGCTAGGCATATAAGGGCCTTAGTGGTTGTTAGCCTAGTATATGCCTATGAACCTATGTGATCAATTTGCATCTTACATTGTGTTCCATTGTGGACCCAACCCTTGATCCCCTACACCTGTGAAAAATAAATGGTTTCACAAACACTTCAACTACAGGCTTGAATCTCCACAAATGCAAGACATGACCGATGGTTAATTACTGCCCCCCCCCCCAATCCCTGGAATAATCTTCTGTTAGATACGAAATAGAGTGATACCCTAATCTACTTTAAGTTAAACTTTAATAATTGGATGAGTGCCCATCAATTCATCCCAGACTTGATTTGTTTTCTCCTTTTGGAGTCAGGAAGTTCCTATAAGGGTGGTTATTGCCAAGGTGATTATGTTCAATGGACTAACTCTGCCTTGTAAACTTCACAAATCAATATGCGCATATACAAATTCTGCGTGTATTAATCGTAGGATGGGGGGAGCTGAAGGAAAGAGAAAAGAGTAGCTGGTAGGTTTAATCTTCAAAAGGTCAAAAGGTTAAAAGCTTTTTATATAGACATTGCAGGCATGGCACGGGGGCATTAATAAACGGGTGATAATTCTGCATATGACTGTATGAATGCTATTTTCAAGGAAAATTAAACTATATTTCTGCGAGACAGTATAATTTACAGAAGTTTTAGACTGAAAGTTTTTATATAAAAAGAATAATTAAGTGGTGTGGCAAAATAGCTATTTATATTGTATCTGAATAGATATTTTATTGTGCTTTGTATTCTGTATATTACAAGAAATACCTGATAGATGCACATATAATCACTGTAAAATGGTCATGAGCGTGTGTAACATGTAAAATGGAATACTTGAATATTAAACCTTTGTATCTGGAGCATTTCTCCCCGGGCCTCTGCTGAAAACAGGCTCTGTGAAACCTAGTCGGACATTCCCGGTCAACAAATGTTAAATAAATAAATAATAAAAAAATTGTCACTGTTTTGTTTAAAGTTGAAAAGTTAAAAACATCAGTGTACCAGAGTATCATATTAAAACTCTGAAGTATGTGTTGAAGAAGGCCAACAAAATTAAGAAACTTTAGCCTCACCTAGAGAGTGATTTTCATGATTTTCTGAGGATATAAATAAAGTCAGAGTTTGTAGCAAGCGGATATAAAAGTCAGTAAATAGACAAGATATGTGATGAAGTAATGGAGCTGAGAACTACTGCAGCTCAACCTTATTTTTCAAACCCTTTGGTGATTGATGAAGGAACTAATAGAGCTGTTGAGCAACCCTTATCAGTTTCTTTATTTTATAGAGGTGCTACAGGGAGAATTTGTGAAGTAGGGAGATATAACTGGCCGATTTTGTTAGCCAATGAAAAAAATAAGCAATGTGTAGGTGAGAAGCCGAAGTTTAGATTTAAGAATAAGAAGTCTCTTTATGCTATAAGAGTACTAATTTGATTTATTATAAACCCCAAGAGACATTTGACAGTCATACTTGTCAGAAATGTAATTTATATCTAATACTTTTATATATCCCAATACTGGGTTTACACATACTTTCAAAGTGAACGCTAGCTGTAATATGAGGAATTTAGTTTACTTAACAGTATGTGATCACTGAAGATCTTTCTACATGGGGAAGATGAATAGATCACTGATAGAGTGTATTAGGGAACATATGTACAACATCAGGATTAATGATAGAAAGAACGTATTAGCAAAACATACCCTTGAGAGTGGAACAAATTATACTTTTAGATTTATGGTCATGGAGATGCTGGATGAGGACGTGCCTGGCTGATCTACGTAATAAGACTGAAAAGCATGAGGGAAGATGGATCCTTAAGCTTCAGGCTGATAGAGCTCTAGGTTTAAATGAGAAAGTGCTCCTTAAACATATTTTGAAATCTAGGAATCTTTTAAAATGAATGATTTTTTAGAACATATCGAGTGCTAGGTGTTTCACGTTTTGGCATGCTGTTTTTTTAAATAGCCTGAGCATCTGCTACATTGTTACTTTACTTGGTTAGTTTGTTTCATGAGAGTATGCAGTGGTTGGTTTGGATTAGTCATGTGATTTTTAAAATAATGTTTAGTTTGTATAAATTGATATAAAAGTGTTTTAATGGTCTGAAGAAGTGCCCATAACGTCATGAAAGTGCTTACCTGTTTTTTTACATTTTATGAAAAGTCTCTGCATTTATCATGTTTTGGTTCTTGTTTTACTGTATGTTGCTGCACTTTCTGTTTGGAACATAAGAACCGTTACTTCCTTGAGGAGGATTTGTGCTTTTTTATTATATTTAAAAGAGGCTTGGGTGCATTCTACAGCAAGGTAATTTCATTTTATTTCTTATCTTTCTTTTCCATTTTTTCCAATTTAATTAGCTTTTATCATTTTTGTAATATATATGTATGTATGTTTCTGCTTTGTATTATACAGTGTTTTGTAGAGTTTTTCTCCCTGGGCCTCCACTGATAATGGGTCACTTGGCCCAGTGGACTTTCCCGGATAACAAATGTCAATAAATAATTATTTTGGCAATTGGTAAATAATATATTAATAATATTTTGGGGTGCATATAACCCTCTTAAACGTATGTAAATTTAATAGAAAAATGTTATATTACATTCTCTCTCTCATTTTTTTTTACTAGGTATGCTCTTGATGTGGTCTAGTTGTAAAACTGGGAATACATCGTTTGTGTTTATTTGAAGGGTGGGAAAGGAAACAGATATTGGTCAGTAGTGCATTGTGCATATAAACATATCCTTAGTTTGTGGCTCTGGTCCATGGGTTCCACTGCTTGTATTTCAGTTGCCTTTACTTAATGCTTTATCAACATAAAAATGGCTGGAGCATGGGGGAGATTTGTGCTGTTCACTGTTAGGTCTTTTTTGTTGGCATTTCGATTTCTTTTCTCTTT
The DNA here is from genome assembly GCF_019279795.1 of Protopterus annectens. Taxonomy (NCBI): domain Eukaryota; kingdom Metazoa; phylum Chordata; order Ceratodontiformes; family Protopteridae; genus Protopterus; species Protopterus annectens. The sequence continues at coordinate 1,093,844,441 of NC_056748.1, read as the reverse complement.
CTTTCTTTTTGTTTGAAGGGATGGTTTGTTGGTTGCTTGGGTGACTGAGTGAGATTCGAATCGGTGTGTGATGTGCTGAATGCAGAGGTGCTTGGAGAGTGAGTGAGGCATGTGTGTCTTGGTGATTGAGGAGTTTGATTTGTCTTGTGGTGGTTTCAGTTTGGTGGACTCCATGGATATGAAGCTTTGGTAGCTCAAGCACTTGTTTTTTGGAGTTGAAAAGCCTTTCGTTTGTGTGGTTTAATGTGACTTTCCCAGTGAGGTCACTTGCCTAGTTTCCTTAAGTAATGCTGGAGTAGACATTTTTATTGACTGCTGTCTTCTAGAATGACAGCAGCATCTGATGACACATGCAAAAGCTAAATGCAGTCTTACTAAGTTAAAGGCACAGTATTGTTTTATTAAAAGTGGGGAAAAAAGAATTAAAGCAACTTCTATAGCAGTTTTGACTGTTTTTTTTCTTAGCATAGTTTTAAGGTAGTAAATGATGTTCTAGCAAAGAACAATTAGCATATTTTCAAAGTAACAGGATGTATGTTGTGTTTTACATACCCAGCAATTGTGTAACCATAGCATATAAACTCTCTTGTGCTTTTTATTTACTTTTTTATCTGCTCCAGGATACGTTAATATTTGTATTTTATGTTGACACATATTATGTCAACAATAGTGGGTTTGACAATGCACATGTAGAAACAAGCTGTTACAAACAGTTTATTATCAGCTGTTTGGCATCTCATATTCATATATTTTTTAACTTCTGTGACAAGAACATTGTTTCTTTTGTGTTGCTATATTTTCCTTCTGGATGACCAAAAGCATGTGTCACTGAAACTCTGCCTATCAGCACAGCATCCTTTCGTATTTCTATCTGTACTTTTGCATTTCTATGATGCTATCTCATTCATTATGGGTATTACATGCCACCCTCATTTAAAGAAAGTTAAACATTTCAAGAACAAGCTAGTCAATTCAATAGCTACACCTTTCTATGCATATATCCTAACTTAGGCATGATTTTTTTTAATAATAATAATATAGATCATTTTCTTGTTTTTACTATTAGATAAGATGGGGGGGAGAAAAGAAAAAAATGGAAAGTGTTCATTCATTTCATGCTGTGTGTTTTCTCTCTAGATGAGGATTGCAGGAAAAGAAACATATATTAGCAAATGTATTATGATTTAATTGCTATGACATATACGTGTTCACAGTTGTCATGATAAGCTCAGTACATGTGGACATGTGAAATTCTGATGTTTAGAGGCTGACAATTTTATAATTTATTTCAGTACAATTCTTTGCACAGATATAACACTTATAAACTGGTTGGGGAAACATTGCAAACAAATAAAAAGACATTTCTCAGCTTTTAAACAATTTTGCAAGTTTTTCAAGACTTATGAAAACAGCCTAATAATAACAATGCTTAATATTTTTTCCATTTTCTTTATCTTTTTATTAGTAACTAACTAAAATGTGGCGTGGATAAAAGAAATTAACATCATATTTTCATATGACATTTTAGTTTCATAAACAGAAAATATTACACTCATTAAATAAGGCAGGTATCCAAGATAATTGCACAGAGATGTTGTCGTTGGTATTAACAAAGTACTATTTTTTTTCTTAATTATGATGTCACTCAGAATGCAGCATCCTGATGTTAAATATTCAGATAGACAGAATGGTTGAAAATGGAATAATAAAAATGTGAAAAGTTTACATTTTTGTTGCAATTTACAAGTCAATAAGATAAGAATTACGATTCTTAATATTCAGATGGTTTTATTCTCAGGTATTATATATTTAAAATACTTATAGCTATTCTGATTTTCAGTGTGTGACATTGTTAAAAAATATATAACATGTTAATATTTTTTTTCTAAAATGGCAAATAGGTATTGGAACTACTTATGTTGGTGAGTGGGGTAGCTTGGATGGTTTTACTATGCAAACTAGGAGCTTTAGAATCCATGATTGGAAAAAAAGGCTAAAAGAATCCAATCATCCATCCTCAACCTCTTTTGCATTTTGCACATGGGGTGGAGGGGTCACTTCTGCATGGACAATCATCTTGAGCCAAGGGCTAGCCCTGCTGTGGTAGTTAATTCGTACCACTCACGTACACACTCTCAACTACAGTGTCCAATCTACCTACTGCATGTCTTTGGAATGTGGGAGGAAACTGGAGCACCTGGAGGAAACTCATGTGACAGCAGGAAGGGCATACAGACTCTGCACAGAAGATACCCCAGCCACAAATCGAACAAGAGAACCTCTTGCTGTGAGACAACAATGCTAACTGCTGCACTACTGCAGCCACCCACAAAAAAAGCTAAAAGAAATGTATGTTTAGTTTTTTATATAATATTTTGTTTTTTTTCATGTCTGCTATACTCTATAATTAAAAGTGGAAGAGGACATAATAAGCAGTATAAGTTTTGTATGAGTGGTTTGCTAATAATATTACAACTGGAAGTTATAATAACATGAATATTTTGTTTATTACATTTATATTATGACACATCTGAAATGTAGCTCTATTAGTATTAATGGTTTAAATGGATGCATAAAAAGTAGTTTAAATATATACATGTATTTACTTTGCAGATTATTTTGTTTAAAAGAAACATGTTTATTACAGGAAGATATAAATGAACTTGATTCTAAGTATTATACTGATTAAAGTAGCTCCCAATACAGTCAAAAAGAGGGGCAGTGATATTCTGGCAAAATTCTATACTTACACCTAATATTTTACACACAATGATAACAAAGGAATGTTTTGTTCAGCAACAATAAGAAATTAATATATATATATATGCTTATTAACGTGTGCTGGATAACTACTACTGGTGTTAAAACAGTTAAGCATAAACTAAAGCAGATGATGCAACTCCTGAAAGTTAGTGTGATGTTGGTGGGGGATTTTAACTGTATTTTGAAAGATAAGATACTAATACTACTAAGAAATGAAGAATTTCAGTTTCAGCAAAAGTATCGATCAATTTCTTAGAAAATTTTCAAATTAAAGATATTAATGAAAGTTCTGATCCAAATTCACTTTATTATACTCACTATTCACACAGACATGGAACTCAGTCAATAATTGATGAGTATATGTTTCAGATAATTTAATATCTAGAGTAAATAAAGTAAAAGTAGTTTCATGTCCACTCTTGGATGAAAATGCCATAACATTTGAAATTAAATTTAATGCTAACAATATTTCAATTAAAAAATACCAGTTTATATAACTAATTTAAAGTATTTTAAATATTTTTTTTAATTAAGAAATTCAAATCTTTATTGAAATTAATTATACAAAAGATGCATCTGAGATTTATGTATGGGATGCTCTTAAAGCATATTTAAATGCTAAAATTATTTATTTATTTTAATAAATTTATGTATGGGATGCTCTAAAAGCATAATAAAATGGTAAAATTATAGGCTGGTATGTTTTCAAAAAAAGCAACAGTGGGATATAAACTTGAAAGAGACACAGGAAAAAATAGATAAACTAAAACAAGCCAATCAAAAAGGACAAAACAACAAGATAGAAGAAAGTAATGCATTGAGAAATAAATCTTTGGAAATTTTAAATTATAAAACTATGATAAATTTAGAGAAGGTTAAATTAATTCTATAAATCCAAAATACATACATAAATTAGCCTTTTGAAATGAAGTGCTTATTAAATCTAACCATATTAAATAGTTATATTCCTCTGAGGATAAGAGAAAGGTTACCAAAATAGATGATTTAGAACCTATTTTAATCAACCAATATAATCCAACACCGGATTCACAGGAATTAATTAAAAATTTCATTACAAAGCATATTAAAAATAAATCGACAGACATTAAAAAGGAATTAATAGATAAGCCCATATTAACTTCTGAACTTATAAATCAAATAAATTAAAACCTAATAAAGCACCAGGTAATGATGGTCTAATACCAGAAACTTAAACATTTTTTTACCTAAAGATGCCTTAAACATTTTACATAAAGTTTTTTAATAGTAGAAGATTTACAAAGACTTACTCCATCATGGAAGTGGATGCATATCTCCCCAATTCTAAAGACAGATAAAAATCTGGCTGAGTGTTCCTCATATAGGCCAATTTCACTCTTAAATATGGATTATAAAATATTCATTGCTATTCATGCTACAAGAATACAACAAATTCTACCATTTATGATTAATAATAATCAAACTGGATTTATAAGAAACAAATATTTATGACAATATTAAAAGAATATTAACCATGATAGACTTTGTAAATAACAAAAATGCTAATTTAATGTTGATGAGTTTAGACATAAACAGTGCTTTTGACTCTGCTGATTAGAAATATGTATTAATTGTATTAGAGGAATACAACTTCTCAAATTGTTTTGCACAGCTTAATAATATACTTTAAAGAGCTCATTTGCTTACATAAAAATAGGTACATGTTTATCATATTCATTACCAGTTTACCAAAATAACTGAGCAGGGCTGTCCATTATCATCACTATTATTTATTTTAACTGTGGAACCGTTTGCGGATTGCATAAGATCGATAACATATAGTAAATGCATACAGAAAAATAAATTAAATTCTAAAATGTTATTATATGCTGATGATTCTCTTCTGACTTTAAATGATAATAAAAATTATCTTAAAGCAGTGTTCTCTTAATGAAAATAAAACAAAAAATTTACTGTTAAATACTAGCCCTAATGATATAGAAGAACGATTTTTCAAATATATAGTGGGAGATAAAAAAAATACATATTTAGGAATAATAACAAAAAAATTGTACCGCCCAGGAAATGACTTGCAATAATAAAATATACACTTTATTGTAAAAACATGTAAAAAAGTATTAAGTGCTTTCATCCTAATTAATTTAGGACTTCTTCAGAATGTTTTACAAATAAAGTTCCTTCTTCTAAAATAGTTAATTTAACAACCTTTAATTGCAATTAATTAAATCATTTAAAGAGGCAGTATGCTCTGAAATCCATGAGAAAAACGTTTTTAACCCCTATGTAAATGACTATAAATTAACCATCAATGCAATACAAAATCACCATGCATATTGTCTGTGTAAACTAACCCAAAAGGAGTTAATATTTTCGTTGGAAAGGAAACTTTTAAGGATTAAAGCATTACAAATTGACAATAAATATCTTGCTAAATGTTTGGAATTAAAAATTGTTCCAGATTGGCTTTGAATCTTTAAGTTTCCATGTGGGTTAGTTTACACAGATGATATGTACCAGGAATTTGTTAAAATGTTTGACTGACATGGTTTTGAGTTAATGCACAAAATAATTAAATTTAATGACATGACTGTTAATAGCTTGATAAGTGATATGGAATCTCTGAATGTTCAAATATTGAATGACTTAATTTTTTTCAGTGGGAACAGTTTTACAACAAAAGGTTAGTGGCTGTTGATCATAAATGTGTAGAGATTTTTCATAGGAAACAGAAGAAACTTGACAGGGATTTGAGGCAGTATGTGGAGAACAAAGCATACCCTAATGTTTTTACTGGAGGGAAGGGGATAAATTACTCTAAAAGGCAGGACCCACAGTTTCACGAGGATAAAAACTATGGTAAAACACTTTTAATTCTGGTAACAATTCTAGTAGTGACATAAAGAATAATAACAGGAATGACAACAATTGTTTTGGAAGGGCAAATGGAAGGGTTACAAACATGAGTGGTTTCCCCATGATTTGAGGAAAGGAGGGCCGCACCTCCCACACAAAGACAAGTTTGTGAAAGGAAGGAGGTGGACACCCAAATAAACATTACTAATGGCATTATTTATTCCTACATAGGTTTTTGCATTTATAACTATGCAGGTATTAATATTTCAGTTGAGCATTTTTCTTTATTTTCCAAAGGTTTGACATTTGTCCTTTCTAAAAGGTTTGACCTAGATGATGCTATATTGGAGGTTAAGGCGTATGCAAAAAAAGTTAAATCTGGCATTTTTAATGAATGGAAGGAAATCAATAGAGGGAGAAACCTCTTCAAAATCATTAATTAAAAGAAGTGGTGTCTGGAACCCCCTCTATACCTTACCTTGATTGTATTTGAGAAAATCCTTATTGAAGATTTATATAAACTTAAATTAAAGTCTAAGAGTGACCATTCATTATACTTTCATTTAAGTAAAAATGAATGGGAAATTTAAATTTTTTTCAAAGCTGAGAGTTCAATTAGAATCATGAAGCTGGATAAGGGTGGGGGATAGTCCTTTTTAACACCCATGACTATATCCAATCTATGCTAGACTTGTTAAATAATGACAAAACATATACCATATCCTCTATCAATGAGGTCAATATAGGACATCAAGGAATTGATTCCTATTTAGACGAATATTTATTATAACAGAGGATTTCGGTTGAAACATATAAATTTTTGAAAGTTTATAATCCTATGATTGCCACTATCTTTGGAATTCCATAGGTTCACAATGATGTTTTGAACCCCCCCCATTTAGAGCTATAGTCTCAGGGAGGGGGTATTAGGGTTCAGAATGGCAAAAATGCTTTTTTTAAGCATTCCCAAAATTGCCCTCATTTTAAAAGGTTTAAGTTTGGCATTTTGGAACAACTCCAGATTGACCCAAGAGGGGAGGACTTAAGAAAATAAGTTGGAGTTAAGGAAGCCATATGGCAGATTAAGTTAAATGCATTAACCCCCCCCCCCAAGAATTAATGATAAAATTTTCCTTCAACTGTTTCTATTAAAGAAGTGGTTTAGGTATATTTTCACAGTTCATATATTTTTAGTAGCATTTTTTCACACTGTTTCTACGGTGGTGGTTTGCATTGTATTGATGGTTAATTTATAGTTATTTACATAGGGGTTAAACAGTTTTTCTCACTGATTTCAGAGCATACTTTTTTAAATTATTTAATGAATTGCAATTAAAGGTTGTTAAATTATTTAAGGAGAAGGAACGTTATTTGGAAAGCATTTTGAAGAAGTTCTAAATTGATTAGGATGAAAGCACTTAATACTTTTTTACATGTTTGTACAATAAAGTGCATATTTTATTCTTTCAAGTCATTTCCTGGGCAGTACGATTTTTTTTTTGTTTTTATTCAGTGGTTTTATCATACGAGGAGTACCTTTGGTTAATATTTAAGAATAATAGCAGAGAACTTCCAGAATACAATAGAAGAAAACTATAAAAATATCATAGCAATCATTAATAATCTTATTAATAAATGGAATAAGTTATCTTTCTCTATGGAAGAGAGACTTTCTCTAATAAAAATGATAATATTACCAAATATTGTATATATAATACAATCTCTTTCACTCCCCCTCCCAAAAAAAGTATAAAAAAATTTAACTCATTAATTCTTATTTTCTTTGGTATCCCAACAGATCTAGATTGGGGTACAATCATCATACAAGAGACTGGTCAATGGGAGGAATAGGTATGCTGAATATAAAATTATATTAATTATCAGTAATAGAAACAATTTGTTTGTGGTTGAATAAAACTTAATGCTAAATGGAAAGAAATATTAGAATGCATTTGTATGGAAACAAATCACACACTCACAGCAAGATATGGTTATAAATAATCTTTGATAATAAAAGATTATTTATTAGAAAACAGAAACATTATAATTAATTCTTATGTTTCTTTAATGTTAACAACTTTCATAAATTTTAATTATAAAAACCCAAGGTATAAAGCATAGATTTTTTTTTTTATTATTCCTTTAGCATAAACTCAAAACAATATTTATTCTTGTAATATATATAAAATGAATAAGTTTAAGGAGAATAACTTGTTATATTGGTAACAGTTAATGGATGGGGAAAAATTACAAACTGTTGAATACATAACTATTTAATATAAGTAATGCAATATGGTTAGCTATTAAAATGTGTGGGCAATCAATAGAAAAATAGTTTAATGCAAACATCAATAAAAAAAAAAACACATACCAAAGTTCATTGATCTTTTAATTATTTGGACACAACAAGAAGTTTGGGGAAAAGGGTTGTTATCCAAAATATATAAAATAGTTAAAAATGCAGCCAAATATTTCAATGAAAGTTATTGGGATTATTTTAAAGCTATAAATAATCTTTATCCAAGTGTCGAAGATAAAAAAAATATGTTGTTATCCTCAAAACACTGCATCTTCTATAAAGTGGAGATTGTTTGTATGGAAATTTATACATTGAATATGTATAACTCCATATAGAATAGAAGGAATGTATAAGAAAAAAGTAGACTGCTGGAGATGTAAGACAAATATTAAAGCAGATTGGCAACATATGTTTTTGACTGTAAAGTTATTAAACCATTTAGGGCTAAAATTCATGTTTTACAGGTCTTATATAATGATAAAGTCATCTTAACTAAACTTTTATTTAACACAGCAATACCTGATGGTGTAAAAAAAGTTAATTATCCACTTTTTATGGAGTATCTTATTGATTGCGAGGAAGATAATCACCAAGAACTGGAAAAATGAATTGACACCAGAATTGAAAGAATTCACAAATGTTACAACCAAAGTTTGACATTTAAAACTTCTAACAACCAAGATGAGAACAACATTTCAACATCTGGATGAAATTTAAAGAACTGTTAAACAAACAATCATAAACCTAATGAAATTAAGACTCTTTCAGCAACATTTAAAGTTTTGGACACAGAAGACACCTTTGTAAATAGTTGATTTTTTAATTTAATTTATTTATTTAATAAGTTTTATTTCCATAAATATTTATATGTTACAATAAGGTGTGTGTTTGTTAAAATTAATAAAATAGTCTAAAAATATTTGTTACAGTCTAACCAGAAAAACCCAGTTATACAATTAGTAAAAGAAGACATTGGAGACATTGAAAGGGAAGTATGCATACTGTATGAGGAAACAAGAAATAAAAGACCCATAGTGAAAAACTCACTAAAAGAAAAAAGCAAAACTGTCTTATGTTTCCTTCTGTAAAGTGAGGATAGAGGGCTAGTCAGAAACAAGACTCATAGCAGCAACATCTTAAAAAGATGCAATTTAGTAAGGGAAACACAAAATTAGAAAAGTCACTGCTGAGGAAGGGATAGGAGAAGAAATCAACACAACATTGATAAAGAGATTGTCTTAAAATTTTTTTGGGAATAAATATTACTTTTTTTACACAGATTTGTTGGAATTCCTGAGTTCCATTGCACTTGTCTATTAATTTTTTAGTCAGAACTCTTGCTATTGGGGACCAGTTTTTTGCACAGTTCCAATAGAAGTTAGGAATGAAAGTCTCATAAAAAATACTTTACAGTTTTAATTAGATATTCTACTGATTCATGTGACACCTTATGAACTGTAGGAGGAGTCAGTTCTGGGCACATTGTGGATGCTGGAAAGAGCACTTTTGGCTGACATCAAAGATTGAAATAATACTAATTTCATGAACATTAATCATACTTTGACTTGGGAATGGAGTTTGTTCCTTTCATGGTATTAGAAACCCAAAAGACTTGGAGAAATTAAACCAGCAGAGACACCCCATTTAAAAGTGTGATAGCACTATTTACAATCTTGGACAATAGGTTAAAACTGGTCATACCAATAGTTTAGGAACATATACCAAGGCCACAGGTGATGGAACAGGAACATCGGGTATATAGTAAGCATGTAAGAATCAATAGTCAGAGTAGTAGCACTAGTTTCCCTCTCTTAAAATAAGTTCCTAGAAAGGTGTGAAGGATATTTTGATATGATAAGAAAATGAACAAATTTAACTACAAAATTAGAGAAACTGGGAAGAGAAGAACAGAGCAGATGTATCGTGAGTGTGTTAAAACCATGGAGACTACTGCACTGGTGGCATAGATAGAGAGAGCCCTGACACCCTGACTACCCAGACTACCAAGCTTTGACTAGTGCCTTGGTTTGTTAAAGGAACACACAGGGAGTATGAGCATGTCCGTCCTCTTTGTGGGAATGAACAGTCATTCCTGCCCATCTAGAACCATTGCTCTGGGAAACTGTGGTGGAAAGAAGTAGGCATGGACACCTAAGCTAGGGGTGGGTAGACCCTGTTAGGAGATGTGGGGGGTATGCACATGCAAACTTGGGGATCATAAGTACCCCTTGTGTTAACACAAGTCTTCATGGCACCACCAGAAATGGGGCTAGGCTTTAATAATAGAAAAAAAGATCTGATTTCCAAGATGCTTTTGAGCACTTACTTGCCTATACCTGTAGAATAAATTCCCACATACAAAAACATCAGTATAAAATGACCCACAACTTGTCTCATTTTTATCAAAACTCCTTCAATGATATACTAAAATCTCTCAACTGGTCTGCCCTAAAAACTTTACCTCTAGATTAAACAGTCAATTACTTTAATAGTACTTTCGAAGACTCCCTCATTAGTGTAGCCCCCCCTTTGTTGAAAAAGAATCAATGCTAAACATGCCCCATAGCTAATGAAACAGTGTAAACGAATAATGAGTAACCGAGAAAGTACTGAAATAATGGTTAAAACACAAAACCAATACTCATTTACAAACATTTAGATACACGTGTAATCAAGTCATTGACATCCATATAGCCTTTCATTGACTGAGATTTGAATGACTGGTGAGCCTCAGTTCCACTGCTTGTACTCAAGCACCATGCAACATTAAATATGACCAAGCACCATGCGACATTAAATATGACCAAGCACCATGCAACATTAAATATGACCAAGCACCATGCGACATTAAATATGACCAAGCACCATGCAACATTAAATATGACCAAGCACCATGCAACATTAAATATGACCAAGCACCATGCGACATTAAATATGACCAAGCACCATGCGACATTAAATATGACCAAGCACCATGCAACATTAAATATGACCAAGCACCATGCGACATTAAATATGACCAAGCACCATGCAACATTAACTATGATCACATAGCAGCCTAATAAAACGAGATAAAATAGCTGCAAATAATTGAAAGCAAAGCTGTAGCAATAAGTACAGTAAATACATAAGACCAATTTAAAAGTCTTAAAAGGGACTAAAGTGCATCCTTCTAAAAAATTATTTAATCACCTCCCAAAACCGGACTCTGATTAACCTACCCAAATCTGGAAAGTAGCATATTTCATTTATATGACCAGATCTAAATGACTAATAATGCCATGGCCAGATGAGTTGAGGCAGTTCCATGGTATCATTACAATTCCCTCACCAGCAGGCTAGGACTGGTAGACCACTGAGTGGGTAACCAATTCTCTCACACATAGGACTGTGGTCATGAATGGCTCAGTACACAGGAGATATGTGTAATAAGAAATGTTCTCATAAATGCCGTAGTCATGATTCTTCTCCAGATAAAAACCTTTACTAAAATTAACAATGTTGTGTAATATCAGTATAAATATTTCAAAACCTGACAAAAGCAAATATCATAACTAAACTAAGAATTTGCAAGCATATTATAAAATCAGCAGTAGAAAATGTTACTCATATACACTTGCCTTATCAAGAAAACAAAAACAAAATCATGAATCTGTTCACTCAGAAGCTTATGTAGCTTAGTCTAACATTTTAGTTTATTAGAATTGTTTGCCAGGTGATAAGTTCAGTTGGTCAGGAAATTCTTCAAAACAAAAAGATGCAGATTAAGAAAGGAGTAGGTATTGTCCATGACAACATGTAACCAGGTGTGGACATTTTACATTAAGCTGGTATTTTCCCAGTAGCCAAAATATAATTTCTGACCTGTACAGAAAGGTTCTCAAGGTCCAGTTAGTACCATTAGTTAATTTGTATGACTAACCTTTGACCATGGGACAATACCATTCAAAAGTCTAAAGTTGACTGAGAAGGAGCCACAACACTAAGAAAAGGTAGTTTTTATCTTTCAGTAAAAGTGAATCTAATTTTCATCCATTACCTTTAACAGGGGGCTCAAGTCAGTCACCTCTAGGCTCCTGTGACTGACAGTTTAGTGGAAAAGTGCAGTTATATAAGTTGTACTTGACCATAACAGTAGATGTTCTAATTCCTCACTGTGTATTTTGCTGAGGATGAAGCACCTGGCCAGCTTCCCAAAACTCCCAACACCCTCCCACACAGTCATGCTGGCTGCCTATAAGCTATTCCCTTTTGCATGGAAGTATAAAAGCAGCCAGAGTGACTACAAAGCTTCAGGACGTTCTTGCCCCAAAAGAGTAAAAAGGGTATCTAATCGTGAAACAACCACAACTATTATAACCAAAGAAAGACAAACCACAACAACAATTTCAACAGTAAAACGTATAACCTATAGCAGCTTTGTACAAGTGGGAGGTGGTTGTCAGGTGTGGCTTTTTAGAAAGATGCAGTGAAAATTTTGAATATCTACTGTTATGGGTGAGTGCCCTGTTTATTGGCTGGGCACCAAATCTTTTCCATTTGCCAACATGTGACATTCTAGTAGCAGGCTTTCTTGCTTATTTTAGTAGCTGCTGATTATCCTCATGAATAAAGACTGCCTCTACCTCCCATTCTTCTCCCACTTCTCAAACCAATACAATGTCTACATCAACCATCCCATATCATTTACAACTATTAATCCTGCTCTCACTCTTACCTCCTCTAACTACCGCCTATCTCTTAACCTCCTATGAGCAACCTCTATACTCTACCCTTCCCTTCCCCTCCAAACACACTTCAATACCACCATTAGCTATCTCTCCAACCTTCCTAAACTGCATATCCAAACCCAGCTACCTACTAGCCAAATATCACTGACTAGCACACATTAAGTATACCAACCTAAATAATAGAAAACTATTTGACTATTAATGTAAGCCCCTCCACCCTAAACACATAACACTCCTCCACTCCTTGCTAGACGGACACATTCATCCTAACCCTGGCCCAAACCATATCCTTACCACTGCAAATAGCAAGCCAAATATAACTAGTACCCTAGGACCTACCAAACCCTCCAACTCACTCTCGATAGCCCATCTCAATATACGCAGCATTTGCAATAAAATGTCTCAACTTCACATCCTCTTAGATGTCCACCTATTTCACATCCTATATTTATCAGAAACTTGGCTAAAACCAACTGTTAAGGACAATGAAGTCACCCCACCTGGTTACAATATCATTAGATTAGACAGCACAGCCAAAAAGGGAGGAGGGGTAGCAATCCTCTATAAAAACAGAGCTACAAGTTGGCACTGTAAATCTTAGTCCACCTTTAGACAATAATACTGAAATACTTATCTCAAATTTCAGGTCAACACTCATAAAGCCATATATATTATCTGTATATATCTTCCTCCAGGAAATAACATCAATGCACTCGAGAATATCCTTAACTGGCTTTCTATTAATCTCCCACAAGAAACCATAGTCCTAGGAGACTTTAATATTGACTGGAAGTCCTGTAGTAATGCCCACCCCACCACCCATATTAACCTTTATGGCTTCTCACAAACCATTAACTCCCCTACCAGAACCAATAGACCCAACAACAAAGAAAGTACCTTGGACTGGATACTTACTAATAGTCCTCATCAGACTTACAAAGTAGGAACACTCCCAGATGATCTAAGTGACCATTCACTAACTTATATCATCAGACATAAAACCAACCTGACCTTCCCTAACACTTTCAGAACAGTACGCACCAAAAAGCAATTTCACCCAGAATGTTTCCAAACAGAACTCAATCAATGTAATTGGACACCACTAAAAACTCTGCCACTCAGTGAAGCAGTAGAATACTTCAACTCCACATTCTTAGCCATCCTGGACCAACACGCACCAGTACGCTCTGTCGGAAATAAATCTAAACCAGCCCCTTGGCTCTCTAACGATACTAGGCAAAAAATCCTTCTCAGAAACAAATCCTGGGCAAAATGGCATACTAGTAAGAATCCTATAGATCAACAAAACCTTTAGGCAACATAGAAATAATACAAAAAAAGCCATCCTATTAGATAAAAAGAATTTTTACCTCCAATTACAGCAAACCTATCACAATGAATCACAAAAGTTCTGGACTAGCATTAACAAACTTCTTTACCCAGGTCAATATATCACTCCCAACCCACTAGGCTCTAACCCTGAGAATCCCACACATACTGCTAATGCTTTTTATTCTTTCTTCACAAATGCCATCCAATCTCTAGCTAGCCATCTATCTCCTGATACCCTCTAAGCTGCCTACTTCTACTACAAACCCACCCCCATCATTTCATTTACAACCAGTGTCTACTTCCTTTATTTGCTCCCTTCTCCAAAAATTAAGACCTACCACCCCCTCAGCTGACCAACTCCCAGCAGAATTCCTGCAAAAAGGAGCTAAAGCCATTGCCTATCCCATCTCCATTCTCATTAGTAGAACCATTAGTGAAGGAACTATCCCATCTATCTGGAAAATTTCTCATATCATCCCACTACATAAAGGGGGGAACTCCAATGACTTCTCTAACTTTCGTCCTATAGCTCTGCTATCTCCTCTTGCAAAAATAATGGAAAAGTGCATCCATAAGCAACTACTTAACCACCTTCTCCATAACAACTTACTTGCCAACTGTCAACATGGATTGAGACATTTCCACAGTACCACCACTGCCCTGCTATCCTATCAACAAAAATCATAACAGAAATATTCTTTCCTCTGCAGTCTTCATTGATTTATCTAAAGCGTTTGACATGGTCAATCACCAACTCCTTTTACACATACTGAAATCCCTTTCACTTGATCCTCTAGCCATGAATTGGTTCAAATCTTACCTAGAAAACTGGCAACAGGTAGTACTCTGGCAAAATAAGCTATCTAATCACCTTCCCATTTCCCATTTCCACAGGGCTCCATATTAGGCCCACTTCTATTTTCCATATTCTATTATATAAATATATTAATGGCCTTCAATCAGCTATTCCACACACTAAGTGCATTCAATATGCAGATGACTCTACTATAATCTGTTCAGCCACTTCTCAAACTGAACTTCAGTCTCTTACCCAAAAAGCTTTCAATACTGTAGAACAATGGTTCTCAAACCACTGTCTCCTCCTAAACCCCAAATAACTAAACTGTTACTCTTCACACCAACCCAAAAGTCCACCCCTATACAATTTACACTCACATCCAATAATGGCAACTTATTTCTCCTGACATGACCACTAAACTCTTAGGAATAACAATAGACAACAACCTCAACTTTGATACTCATATTAACAGCACAATAAAAACAGTTAACAAAAAACTTGGATCCCTTTACAGAATCAAACTCTTTCTTTGACCAGCAGCTAGGACTGCCATAGCCAGAACTCACTTAATCTCCACTCTACTCTATGCTTCACCTATATACACTAATCTTTCTAAAAACAACCTCAACAAACTGGCAACATCCTATAATAATATTGCTTGATTTGCTACAGGCTCTCCTTTCAGAACTCATCACTGTCTTAACCTAAAACAACTTGACTGGCTAGAATTTCTTAACCTGCTTCAATTTCACCAGCTTGCTATAACCCACAAGACCCTGTATCAACCCACCAACACTCCAATACTTTCTAGCCTCATTACACCTTACAATAACCTTAAGAACATACGCTCCTCAAACAAACTGCTGATCAATACTTGCAAATCCAACAACTCTGCAGGTGAATCCCTATTCTCCAACACAGTTGGAAAACTATGGAATCAACTACCCACTGATCTCACAACTCTGACTTCTCTTTCACTCTTTAAAAGGAATCTAAAACTATTTCTCAATACACACTGGCTATGCTCCTGTACTAACTCTGACTAACTTTTTTTCGTTTACACTAATCACCGCTCTACATCTCTTTAATCTTACCCTTAAATATGTTATTGCAAATAAAAATTATGTATATATGTATATTGTACCCTGTCTTATACAGTTCCCATGTTATGCCCACTATGAGTATGGTATTTTGTACAAAAAAAAAACACTAATGATTTTATGAAACAATAGCTGTTTTGTTTAGTTTGATCTGTTTTGACTTTTATATTAATTCTTTATGTTTCTTGGAGCATTTCTCCCAGGGCCTCTACTGAAAACGGACATGTATCCAGCTAGACTAGCCCGGTCAACAAATGTAAAATAAAATAAATAAATAAATACAATAAATAAAATGTGCCTAAAAGGTATTAAAACTGAATCATCCAGCCATTCATTCATAGCTGCTTGATGTCAGGGTGTATCAGAGTCTCCATTTCCCTGTGTGAGCAATACCAGTCTATGAGGAAGTTGTGGTAACTGCCTTTGGCAATAGTAGGGGGACCCAGTTTTGAATGGGCTAAAAGGGAAGCATCTTGATTTTTGGTAAATCTCTCTGAATCATAAGAAGTACCTTGGAAATCAGTTGAAAGGGTGAAAAAAGCATAAAAGAACATCCTCAACCATGGCCATGAAAGATCATCTGTTCTTCAAGCTTGTTTGTAAGATTTCTTGGAACATAATTTGTCTAGTTATCTGTTTTGAAAGGAGGTGAACAGATCTACATGAGATGTTCCCCACATCTGGATCAGTTCCTGGAATATCATTGGTTTGAGTTTCCACTTGTGAGCGTCTGTCCGGGTTCTGCTGAGTTTACTATTTTGTAACCTGATGGTACATAAGATTGCCTGAATAGTTGATTAGTACTAAAGAGTGTACTCCAAAGTTGTCATTGCCAAGGGGCATATTTGATGCATCCTGGTAACCCCTTAAGTACCACATCACTGTGGTGGTGTCTGTGAACACCTGAAGAGGACTTGGTTGCCAAATATGATCTAAAACTTTTACAGCTTAAATCACAGCCAGCATTTCTTTGTCATTTAAGTGCTTTTGTTTATCTGAATTGTTGGACAGACATTGTACTTTTACTCTTATAGGAACTGGGCCACATGCAAAATATGAGAAGTCTGTCAAGACCAATTGGTTTGTACATTCACTGTAGTTCAATCTTTACAAATCCTAGCCCTGGAATTTGAAAATCTGGAGGTAAAAATGCTGGGTCCAAATATTTTCAGAAACCACTGAATCTTTCTCATATGTAGCCTAGCAAGTGGTATTATTGGGATCATAGAGGTCATAAGGCCTAGAATTCTCAAGAATTCTGTGGACGAAGCCTGAGTCAGATGAAAAAAGTTCAGGAATATTTTCTGATAAGTTTCCACTTTGTCTTGAGGGAAATGCTTTTTGCATATCTGTCTATAAGGCACTGTGTGACAGACTCTCTCAGGATTTCTGTATCTTTAACTGAAACCCCAGATGGAATTGGTGGAATGAAACCTTTGTTAAGGACTCCTGGCATCTGGGCAAAGATTCTGCACAAAAAAATAAATTGGCTAAACAATTAAAAATGTGGATACTGTACAGCCTGCAGTGAACCAACACAGGGATTGGCATTTTGTAAATACTCTTGGTGTTGTAGACAGGGTAATGCAGAGAATTGATAATGTGATCCATATATACAAAATCTTAGGATCCACTTAAATTTGTATTCTGTTGGAATGTGATGGTATGCATCCTTGATGTTGAAAGTTACCATAATAGAGTGATGTGGAAGAAGGCCTAACAGTGACTGGAGTGTCCACATCTTCAATTTTGGAACTTACACACAGAGTTTGAGAGAAGAAATCCAAAACTGGTCTCCACAAGTGTTCCTTGTTTTAAACCAGAAATATTCTGGAATAAAAGACCATCCCTAAGTGTTCTATAAGAACATGTTCTATGACCTGTGCTTCTAACACTTGTTGAAGCATTCGAGAAAACAAGTCTGTTTGGTTTGGAGGGTGGGGAGGTATCACCCTACCCCACAGAAGGAAGAGAAGAATCTGTCCACTGCCACCTGTAACCTTCCTGAATCACCCTTAAATCTCACCAGTCTGAAATTATCCAGCACCAAACTGGAGGAATGAGGGACAGACAATTTGAAAGTAGAAGAGAAACAGGGGAAGGAGGATGGGTAATGGTTGCAAGGTCTCTGGCATAGTCATTCTAAAGCTGGTGTTCAACTCCATTTTTGGAAATTCCTTTGTTTTCTGGTTTGGAGTTGTTACATTCCTGTCATTTTCTGTTGGATACCTTGCTGTTATTAAGTTGCATTCTCTGCCTGTTCTGTCCTCTGAAATGGGTAGAGATTTTAGAAAGGATGAATGTGGGGATCTGAAATATCCTAGAAGCTCCCTGCATTCATTTACCTCTGTCATCCCATTATTTGAGTACTTGAGTGGCATCGGGCCCAAACAAAACTTCTGAGTCTAGAGGAGAACTCAAAATTCCTGACTTTAAGTCATCTGAAAAGTTTTTGTTATGTACCCAAACAAACCACCTTAAAACAGTAGCTGAAGCAGAAACCTTTGAAACATTATCAATGCAATCATCCAAACCCTTTAAGGCATTTTTTGAAACTTGAGACAAGTTAGAAACAATCTGACTTGCAATAAGACCTACCTTCAGGGTTTAGTAAAAAAGAAAACTCCACCAAACTTTTTGCACATTTCAAAATGAACTTCCATGAGTAGTCCTGGTAGTTCAGGATTCTTAAGGCTAAAGTGGCAGAAGAAAAATGCCTCTTACCAAGTATTTCCAATCACCTTCCCCCCTTAACCCCAGTAACTGGATTGGAGGAGGCAAGATGCTTTTTCACTTCTTGAGCTGTGCTGTCATCAGGATCATCTGTATGATGAGAAAAGAAAAAAATATTTATTTCTAAAACTCTGTACAATTTATCTGCTTTTTAGGAACTGAGTGGAGACAATCAGGAGCATTGCAGGCAGCTATTAATGCATTTCCTAAAGCAGGGAAAGTAGGTGGAATGCCTGTGGAAACAGGGACTTCTTCTTCATCTAAATCATAGTTGCTACCCAACTTTGGGAGATCATCTGTCTGTTTGCAAGCAAATACATCCATCAGTGTGGAAATCATCTCAAAAAAAGAGAAAGATTCCAATGATACCATTACAGTCTCACTATCCATAGAAGAAGAGTCTTGGAATATACTGGTGGCAGCTAACCATGTTACTATCAACCGATTCATCAGAACATTTGTCTGCTTCCTTATCAAGAGTAGCAGTACAGGAAGAAGGCATATGGCACTCAAAGTTGACTGACTGTAATAAACGCCTGACAAGGGAAATATCATTTTTAGAGACAGGAGACATCTCTTTATTTCAGTAGAATTAACTTTTTTCCCCTAGGTACACCCCTAAGGGGTGAATGGTTAGGGGGCAGAATATCATCCTGCACAAAAGGTCTCATTTCCCGAATAGCTCAAGAACACCCTCCTGAAGTATCTCCTGTACCCAAATTGGATGGTTCTCCCCTGTCTAAGCAGGGCATTGGAATAACTGCAATGGATGTGTCTGACTCCCGGTCCATAGTGGCTTGTAAGGTTACATCTCAGGGATTCTGGGAAATAGGTAAGTGGTCTGAGGAACCAGCAGTGGCCACTGTAGAGTTATGCACCATCAGTTGAGGCATAGTAATAGCCCACACAGGAGACATGGACTCATGTGTCAGTTGTTTTTATTTTTTGGTATGTTAGGAGAAGAACAAGCAGAATTGGGGTATGTATCCATTCTGTAGCCAGGGAAAGCAACCTGTTTGTCAATAGGGTATGCCTGAAGGAGTCTTTCAGAAGGTAAGCTGTCACTAGGTATTATAAACAATACACAACCCTTCCAGTCCAATCAAATTTACCCACAAAACTAAGTAACACAAGCAGCACACAATAATTCCCTGTCATAAGATAGAATTAAATTAGCTGATCTGTAAAATACCGTAAAAACTAAGTAAACCAAGTGTAAGCAGAAGCATCCACATACAAATTATACTATATAACATGTTATTCTCACAGAAAAATACATTTTGACTGTCTAAAACACTTTAAAAACAGAAATACATTTAAATATTGCACTAGGGCACTAAAGAACCACCAAATTTTAGAAAGCAATCCCTAGACACGCAATAACAGATAGGTAGGTGCCTTAAAAGTCAGAATTCTTAAAGTGAAATACAACTATTTACCACACACACACACACACACACACACACACACACACACACACACACACACAAAAAAAAAAAAAACAGTAAACACACTAAAAAATATTCAAAATATAATTTGTGTGGGTGGGTGGGGGGTCACCAAATTAATCTTATCTCTCTGTCTGTCTGTCAGGAAGCTTTAGCCACTGCTGCACTGAAGTCTCAGAAATGCATCTGCATAAGACGGCAAGAAAGTACAGATTTTTTTTAGCCACACTGTTTGCTTTTATGCATCCTCCCCAAAGGATTAGTCTATAGGCAGTCAGAGTGACTGTAAGAGGGGGGGCTAGAGCTTCAGGAGGCTGGCTTGGTGCAGTTTCCTTGACAAGAATTAACTCATAGTCTACTGCATCAGTAAGATTGATGAAAATATAAAGTTCTGTCAAGAAATCTAAGATCAATATCTGAGAAAATAACTGCATTAAAATTTCCACCATTTATAAGTGGATTACACTCCATATGCACTTTACAAGCTGCATCTAGAAAGTGGGTAATGGTGGGAGTACATCAGTACTACAGTTGTAGAAATTACTTCATACTGATTTAGAAACTTCTGCCTGCATAAGAATCAACCCCATCCTCTTTCTATAAGTCCTGGTCTATTTAAGGGATAAGTCACTCAGGATAACTATGCTTCTTTTTGCTGATGTAGTGGAATTACTTACCACCCAACCACACCATTCCTTTATAACTTCCTTTGTCTTAGATTTTTTTTGAATTCCTGAAGTAACACCTCTTGTGCTTTTAAGTTGTGAATTTTATGTATAACTGCCTGTGATTTAATAATAATCACTATACCTTTGACATTCCAGGCAATACAGGTTAGACCTAAGACATGTTGACAGTTGTATCTAACAAACAAGATAGCTGAACTTTCTTGTTTTGTTTACAAGATGCTTTCTGGTATTTGGTAGTGTGGTTACTTACTCCACCATTTATTTAAGTGTTTATTTCTTTGTAAAACTCACCTGAATGTGGAACTGTAAATGTCATGGCTACTGTCAGTCTATGCTAACCTAAGGTGTGCACAAACCCACAAGTCCAATAGTCCCCCCAATAGTCTAAATGCATCAAATACTAAGCCATTTACAGCCAGAAATCAACCATACAGAAAATAATACTGACAAGGTTTATTAACAGAACAGCCATCTGCTGATTCTGCTGGACAACAATGCTTAATACCTAGTTAGTGGAAGTAAAATCGATTAAACTTTGCTTCACTCATATAGAGTGTATTAATAGCAATTTTGCCATTACAGTATGAAAAAAGCCAAAAGCCATGCTCTTTAGTTGCAAGCCTATTAGAAAACACTAAACTAGTTGCAACCTTGAGAAAACATAGTGTCCACATATCGGATTATAGCAGTCATTATAAGTGCTGCAAGAGTGACAGCATAAAGAAGGGTCACCACTCCAGGCAGGCTGAACATGATGCTAAACTCTTCACATAGGAGTGACAGACCCATATCCATGCTGCAGGCAAAAGTAGTAAGTTAAGAAAACTCTAAGGTCATCAGGATTAAAGCTTTACCATAACACCTTCCTTAGAACAAGCAAGCGAGATTACTACGCTCTTGTTTAGCAAGTAGTTGTTGTCCATGCTGTCATCTACATAACTGAAAATGAAATACATCAGTCACCCTTTCTGGATATAGTATAAATCCTCAACTATAACCCAGGCAACCTGCACTCGATTAGCTGTTTGGGCATCTGACATTGTTGGCTGGAAGGAGGGCATATCTAACCTGGAGAAGGTGGGAATGTCAGTGGGGGAACAACAGGCTGTTTTCATAGGATGCTTGGAGGTTACCAAGCTAATTGCCTTGAGGCCCTTGCAAGCCTAGCCAAGAGTTTATCCTCAAAAAGTAACCTCAGTCAGCAACTGTCATCCCTGCAAGTGAGGGATATAGGTGAAACCCCTGGGACAAATTTGTGGTTTCCCCATCCACAAATCAAGGTTGCTGTTGAAGAGGTCAGTGAGGTACTTCCCATACACGTTAAACAGAGATGGGGAAGCCTCTATGAGACAAACCTGTCTCTCCAGCAGGTATTGTTGATGTCGCATATTAGATTCTGGTGTTTTGAGCAGGTAATGCATGAGGAATTAAACTTATGGATATGGAGCATCTCTAGTAGGGCAGGGTCCAATATTGCCTTGTGGGTGGGAGACAGATCACCTCTGAGCAATCTGTAAGATACCGAGTAGCGGAATAGTGATTCATGCCTGTCCAAATATGACAGGTGTTTGAGGCCATGGATTCTCTTTGTGAGGTATTTCTGTGGCCTTTCCAGTTGGTGAACATGTTTGAAGAGGTGCATACCAAATGAGGCATTATATTCAATTATTGGTCTGATGAGGGAGGAGTATAAAGAGGTAATAACCTCCTTTTTTCTGGATGCAATCCCTTTACTTATGAGATGAACCAAGAAAAGGATTTCTGACCACTGCTGCTACATGATGTCAAATGTGAGATTGTTGTCAACCTGAGTACCCAAGTCTCTCACCACAGGTTGTGTGCTTAGGGGTTGCCATTGATGTAGTAATCAGCAGGGGTCACGTTTTTGTTGAATGGTATGAAGATACATTTTTTTTTTTGCATTTAACTTGAAGCCATGACTTTGGCACCAGTCATTAATTGCTGTGAGACCCTCTTGAAGTATGTTAACATTATTTCGGAAGTCAGTGACAGCACCCAACTTACAGTCGTCTGCAAACATGGTCAGCCACAGTCCTTTTGTCTTTGCCTGGACCTCTGAGAAGTAGATGCCAAACAGTAGGGGTCCCAGGACAGATCCATGGGGGAACTCCACTAGTGACGGGTCTACTATTGGAGGTGGAGGCACCTATTTTGACCTTAAGGGTACTGTTGGTGAGCCAGTTGGCCACCCACCTGATGATATAGCTTCATAGCTTCATAGGCATGTACTAGGCTAGTGGCCCTGGGGCCTTTACAAGCCTAGCCCATAGGATTACTCTGGCATTGTGCCACCTGACCTTAGTTCCCAGTGCCTCTGTTGAGTAAAGCCACTGGAGTGATCCCTGGGGTAAATTTTCTATTTCCCATCCACTCATCAAGATTTCTCTTGAAGAGGGCCAGTGAGGTGCTCTGCTTGACATGTGTGGGAAGTCTATTCCATAGCAGGGACAGTCTCTGGGTTATGAACCTGTCCCTCTAGCATGTTCTGTTGATTGTGGTAATGAGGTTGTGGTCTCTGGAGCATGTGGTGCGGAGGGATTGGGATTTCTTTAGATGTTGCATTTCTAACAGAACTGGGTCAGACATGGCTTTGTTAGTCAAGCAGAGATTGCCTCTAAGTAGGCAGCGTCTATATCACATTATCACATTTTTATAATATCAAACAGCTACAGTATCAAAAATGCTGTTAAGTGAAACCATTCTTGTGGGGGGGCTACGCCCCCACACCCCCACCGCTAGTTATATATACCAATTCAAGACCGCACTACAGTGAAGAAAGGGCAAATATTCCAATCTTCACTGTACCGCAATCTCACAAAAACATTTTACTTAACAGCATTTTTGACATTGTAGCCATTTGATATTATTAACATGTGATAATGTGATATAGACCCAAGTAGGTGATATGAGACAGAGAATAGTTGGAGTTTTTTTTAGTCGTCCATATAGTACAAGTGTTTAAGGCCTAGGATCCTGTTTGTGAGGTACTTTTGCAGCCTCTCCAGTTGTTGCAGGTGTTTAGTGAGGTACATGCCAAATGGGGCCTTGTACTCAATGACTGGCCTAATGAGGGAAGAGTAGAGGGAGACAATGACCTCATTCTTCCTGGATGGAAAACCCTTAGTAATGAGATGTGCCACACAGAAGGACTTTCTGACCACAGTGGCAATGTGGTGGTCAAAAGAGAGGTTGCTGTCAACCTGTGTTTCCAGATCTCTTATGTGTCCAGTGGACTACCATTAATGTGGTCATTCATGGGAACTGGGTCTTTCCCAAAGGGGATGACAACACATTTTTTGTCACTGAGCTTAAGGCCATGGTTCTGACACCAGTCATTGGTCTCAGTGAGGCCTTTCTGTAGGATGTCAACATCACTCAGGGAGCTAATAATAGCTCCCAAATTGCAATTGTCTGTGAACTTTGTCAGCCAGAGTCCATTTGTGTTGGCCTGGACTTCAGAGAAGTAGATACCAAACAGGAGAGGACCCAGGACTGAACTCTGTGGGACTCCACTCGTGACTGGTTGGCAGTCTGACTTGGAGTCAGCTACTTTCACATTGTGGGTTCTACCTATGAGTCAGTTTGCAACCCACCTAGTGATATAGGGGTTGATGCCTGGCTTAGTGAGTTTTTCAATGATTCCTGAGTGGGGAATGGTATCAAAGGCCTTGGCCAGATAACGGTAGGCAGTATGAACCACCTTGCCTTCATCCACAGCTCTGGTGACTGACTCAAAGAAGGGATTCATGCCAAGTTGTGTTAGCTTTCCGATTGTGCCTGACTGGGGGATTGTGTCAAAGGCCTTGGCCAAGCCAAGGTAAGCTGTATGTACTGTCTTTCCCTCATCCAGGGCCTTGGTGACAGTCTCAAAGAAGTCAACCAGGTTCAACAGGCAAGATCTGCCCTTGACAAATCTGAACTGGGTGGGGTGAAGTGCTTGTGATTGCCAATGCCCTTGCTTATGAGAGACACAATAGTATGCTCTGTGGCTTTACAGATCAGACTTAGCTAATTGGGGCGATAGTTTCCAGGGTCAGTAGTGACACCACCTTTGTGCAAGGGGATGACAATGGCAGTTCTCCACTCTGCTGGAATGAAGCCTGTACTTAGACTGTGGTTGAATAGGGTGCTCAATGGCAAAGTTAATTTTTGCTGGAGATGGTGCAGAATACAGCCGGGGATACTATCAGGTCCCATGGAACTGTGTTCTAGGCCTTGGATAGGGCCTTTAACACTTGATCTACTGAGATGTGAGGTACAGGACAAGTATCAGGAATGTCAAAAGGCCCTTGGGGGTGGGGACAGGGGATTGTAGTTTGCACTGAACCTATCTGCTAGCAGGTTGGCTATGTCAACAGGATCAGTGTAAGTGATATTGTTAAGTAGCAATTCAGAACAAACCTGGGCTTTGCCATGGAGGTTCCTGACCTAACTGAAGAAGGCTTTGTGGTTTCTTTTTGTTTCGGAGGCTAGTTTCGATTCACAATTGGCTTTGGAGGTTTTCACTGGTAGTGATCTAATTTGATTGGTGAGGCTAAGAAGGGAGTTTTACCAATTTGGAATTTGTTCCTTTTTACCCTTGGACAACAGTTTCTTCCTTTTGTTGTAAAGCCTGTTGATAGAGGATGTCCACCAGATAGGTTTGTGTTTCCTTGAGGAGCATGTTTTAGTTCTATTGGGTATGGCTGAGTCCATGCAGTTGTATAGGTGCTTTTTATACTGCATTGGTGTATTGTTCAGCATAGTTGTCTGCATCCTCTGAGGGGGGGGGTGGTGTGAAGCTACTGATACCCTCCCTCAGGAGGTTGTAGTTAGCTTTTGAGAAATTGTTTAGCTTGATTATGGCTGGGGGGGGGGTTGTTGGGTGTGGTAGAAACTTCAAATGAGACAGTCAAATGATCTGAACTCACCAGGGAAGAACATGCAGCAATTGCCCATGCTGGTGAGAACCAAGTCCAGAATGTTATCTCCCCTTGTGGAGGATGAGACAAGCTGGTCTAGTGTGTTAGAACTGATGATGTCAAGGAATCATTTGGGTAAGTTCATTAGTGCAGGAATTGTTCACTCAGTCAATGATGGGGTAGTTGAAGTCACCAAGGATCAGGGTGTTAGGGGGTACCTTGATGAAGTCAAGTAGATCCAGGTAGGAGGAGTGGGTGTTCTGAGTCATGAAGTGGTGTCTATAGCTGGCTATAACTTGGATGGGTGTCTTGCCAACTGTCAGTTACACTGGGAGTAGTTCCCGTGCATCATGCTGGCAAACCAGACTGGAGGTGTGCCTGGCCTTAATGAAGATAGAGACTCCACCACCCTTAGTCTTCCTGACCACATTTTAGGGTCAGAATGGTTGAATGAGGTATAGCCTGGTAAAGCAAGGATGCTCTCCACAGCCCTGAATCATGTTTCTGTGACCACATGGACATCAGCATCTTCCAATGCAAGGAGAGCCTCCAGTCAGTGCATTTTCAGGTTAAGGATCCTAGCATTAAGCAGTATGACCTTCAATTTGTTTTTTGACAAATCTTTTATGTTGGAAGGTTCATCTTTGGGACATTGCCTAAAAAAGTCACAATTGGAGAGGCAAGAGCCTTGGCTAAGCTCCAGAATCCCAGGGCTGACAGGTGGAGGCCATCAATCATCGAGGCCTGTCAACCATCTCTCGGTAATTGGGCCTTTAGGCAGAAACCATGTTCATGCTTCTGAGTGGGTTTGAAGGCATCACTACCCTGGTCCCAGGATGGGGATGCCCAAGTAGTAACACCTCATGACAGTTGTGGCCTCATTATGATGCCACACCAGACATTAGTGGCTACAGTGTCCCTTCAGTCCTCCACCACCAGCTATGGAATAAACTCACTGCTGACCGTACTGCTCTTTGGTGAGAACATGATGCAGTAGCCAGGCTTTGCCTACAGGTTCTCTGTCTTTGGGTCACATTTTGACATTGTATAGCCAGGTTCCAAAGGGTGATGGTTTTAGAAAGCAACCCTGGAGGATGGTTATGGGTTTGGATTGTGTATTTATGGAAACATTGTGCCACAGGAAATAATATCCCAACAATAAAAATAAATACTTGTTACACAATGAGTGTGCCTGTAGACTAGAACTGAAAAAAAATAAAAAAAACATTGCATTGAACAAAAATGAAAAAAAAGCAGACAGAAATCAGAGTTAGCTGGTATTATCTTAAGAGTCTTTCAGACATGTAGACACAATTTGCTCCATTTCAGCAGTTGAAATTTCTGAGACTGAAATGTCTATAGGCAGGTCAATCTCATCATAGTCAGTACAATGCAATTCTGCAATGGTTTGATAGTAGTTTTCGAATAAGTTGTATAGTTAGTCTACCAAAGAAATAAAAAGCATGTTTTGTTGTTCTAGGAATGGTGGAAGCATGTGTTTTCCTTAGAAGAGGATATAGGTATATTACAATCTCTTTTTTATTTTTCCTGTTATTCTTTGTTTGATCTTAATGTTTTGTTTAGTTTTGCCTAATCTCGTGTACTTTAATAAACATATCCACTTCTGATAGTGAAGTAGCTAAAAAATGTTGGCTACCCTTTGTAATTAGGAAAATAGCAGGGATGTGAGCCAAATGCTTCATCCAGTTTTTTTACACTGTCTTAAATAAGATGCAGGCATGTTGCATTTCAAAAATAATGCTGTAATTTAATTAACTACCAGCTCGATTCTCAGCTGGAGCACCTTCTGTGTGGATTCTGCATGTCCTCCCAGTGACGGTAAAGACATGCAGGTTGGTGCGAGCATGAATGGTCGTGCCTTCTTTGAAGGTTGGGTGTTGGGCTGACAACTTGGCACCATAAAAATCCACTGCCAATCATGAGCGGACCGGAGTTCCGCTGTGGCGACCCCTAACCGGAAAAAGCTGAAAGACTAGCCTGACAGGGTATTCAGTCATTCTCATTTTCTGTCCCTGTTCTCTAGCACATTATTAAATTGTCTCACAAAGGTTATAATCCAGGCACTTAAATATTTATTTCCTTGGCTGTTTATAGCAGAGGAAAATAATTAAACCTATTTCCAGAAGAAAATTGAATGGATAGACAGCAATGATGGTGGGAAATAACTTAAATTAGCATCACTTCAGGCCTTGTAAGATTTTTTCAAATAACATAAAAAAGGAAAATTAAGCAATTATTATACTAACTACACTCTGGGCCTGAGAGAAAGGTTGTAACCCAAAATTTCATCAACATGCTAATGCCAATGGTGTTGCACACATGAAGTCAGATATGCACATTGTGAGTAATAAATGAGGTAAAAAAAGTCTATACAACTCCAAAAGTCAGCTGGTAATGTAAAGACAATTACAGAAAAATGTGGTGCCCAGTTACATTTTCTGCAGATGGAATTTGTTTAATGGCTTATAACTTAAGAGATAAGGACAGAACTTGCCAGAAATCTAAAAGGTTAAAAGAAGTGGTATTGAGAATCATCAAAACAAAAACAGAAAATGTATACAACATGATAAAAAAATTGAGATGGCAATTATTTAATTCTGTAGAGAACTGTGTCAGACTTCAGGTATTCATTTGGTAATAATGTTATAGTCCCATAAATTTAGAGAGAAGTATTTAAAAGATGAAGGAAATTTTCATATTATTTAATTAATTTAATGCATATTATAATAAAAGAATATAGCTAATGGAAACATTTCTTTCTGGAAATGAGAGCTAAACAGTGGAAACATCTCAAGTGGAAGATGTTTAGAGAGGTCATTCATTTGGACTATTAGAGTGATATTTAGAATAGGAGAAATCCTTATTAAAAGAAGAATATTTTTAGATGAAAGAATTGAGGTAGTTTGTACAAGATATAACTTCTCCTCCTTCTCCTTTTTTTTTTTGCTCAAATCATTTTTATTTTTCTAAAAACATAATGAAATGATAAATTCTTAAAAATGATAACCAAAATTAAACAAATGTAACTATATACAATATGTACAATGGCCTGAGAATAATTAAAGAAAACTGAACAGTGAAAAAAAACATTCCTAAATGAATAATCAAATAAAATAGATAACTTTCAAATTCCATTAAAGAGAGTTAAAGTCCATTTGCAAAGTATCAGTAAGAGTTATAACTTGCTTCCAAGGATTTTTAACAAAAGGTCTGGGATACATTCTGCATTCCTCGACTTTAGTTTCCTTTAGAGCTGACTCTTTCAGTAAGTATAATAAGTCTTCCAGGAGTGGAGAAGCAGTAAAATTCTATTTTCTGGTAATGCATTTTCAAGCAATAACAAGTATCGACTATAGAAGAAACAGATTCTTTATTCAAATGTAGGCCATCATTAACATTAAATAAATATAAGGCTTTTGTTAATGAATCTGTAACAAAGGTTTTAAAAAGTCATCTATGTCACTCGAAAATTACTTTATCTTATGACAGTCATAAAAAATGCAACCAATCTGCTTTACAGATTTGTAAACACCTCCAAACGAGATAAACTATCAGATTCACTAGATCTAGCTAACTTATCTGGGATTAGAATAGCCCTGTGTAAAAATTCCCAAGTGAATATACTCCAATATTGTGACCATGATGTGAGTCTGACAGATGATAAAATGTTAGATTTGCATTCTTGAAATATATCAGGAATATGTCCCATAGTAATATGTTGCCAAAATTTTTGTTGTGGTTTTGTTTCATACTTTATTAAAATTTTATATAATTTAGAAGTAATGTTTTGTATCTTGCAATTATATAATATTTTATATAGGTTAGTTATTAATTTAGGTTTATCTTTAAAGGAGGAGTTACTAAGTATTTTGCAAATATCCTGAGAATAACCTATTATGCTTTGTAAAAGTAGCAAGTCTTGAGATGACAAGTTAAAGTATTTCATAAGTTAATGAATATCTAATACTTTGTTATTTAATGCAGTTCTTCCAACAAATGATATTTTTGCTTCTCAAGAAGTAAATATATTTCTATGCATCTTATCAAAAACTTCTCAAGGCCATGGTGGTGCAGCAGTTAGCCTTGTCACCTCACAGCAAGAGGTTCTCCTGTTCAATTCTTGGCTGGAGTGCCTTCTGTGTGGAGTCTGCATGTACTCCCCGCGATCAAGTGACGTTAAAGACATGCAGGTAGGTGTGTGCATGGATGGGCATGCCTTCTTTGAAGGTTGGGCATAGGGCTGGCAAATTGGCACCATAAAAATCCACTGCCAATCATTAGTGGAGGGGAGTTCCACTGTGGTGCCCCCTAACTGGGAAAAGCTGAAAGAAGACTAAAGGCCATTAAAAGTTCAACCTAGATTTTAATGTCAACATTAGCCTTAATCAACTTCCTAAAATTGTCAATACAGTTCATAGAATAACATTTAGTAGGTTTAAAGATATTGTATTGGTGATACACAAAGAAAAAAAAACAAAATTTGTTAGACTGATCATTTAAGAAAATGTTGGTTAAGAAATTATTTTCATTTAGAAAAATGGTTAATTGTAAGGATATCCAGTTAGAGAGACAATTTGGATCTACCCAATTCAAAATTACTTTAAATATCGAGGCTTTAATATAAGTTTCAATATCTGGAAAATGTATCCCACCCTGGCCTAATATGATGTAAAAAAAGCAATTATATTTCTTTTGGGAGACCAAAGAAATTGTATGTCCTTGATGAAATGATTTTCAGGGGGAATAAAACAGTTTGAACTATATATAACATTTTTGGGAGAAGAATAACTTTTATTAACTGTAACCTATCTTCAAAGGAGATAAGCTACAGAAATAAATGGAATAAAATATTTTATTATATTTATGATATTATTATAATGGGCTGTTATTGACTTATCTATAGTTCTACATAAAACAATACACAAATAATTAAGAGCATTTAGTTGTCCATTAATATGATTTTTATAAATCTGTGTTTTTTCTTTTTGTTTAGAAACAAGTATTTAGATTTTAGTTTATTAAATTGTAGACCATAAATTGCTTGAAAATGTTTTATTATTTCATATTAATATAGCAAACTTTTCAGTGGCAAGTGCAAATAGAATAGGAGACAAGCCACACACTTTTTTATTATCTTTAGTTAAAGGAATGGGTTCTGAAGTGAAAGGATATAGTTTAACATAAGCTAAGTTATGTTTATAAATATTTAAAAGAGAGATAATGGTAGAAGGAAAATCAAAAAGATCTAAAACTTTAAATAAATAAACCCAATTTAAAGAGGCAAAAGCCTTTTCAATGCCCAAAGCAATTATCTTGGCTTCTTCATTTTTTCTATTTAAGAATTCAGTAAGAGTTAATATTCTTATTATCATGTGTATGCCTATTATAAATAAATCCTGATTCATCATCATTAATTATGAGAGTCAATGGGCCTTTTATTCTGCCAGCAAAGACGGAGATGAAAATTGTATACTCATTATTTAGAAGAGAGATAGGGTCTGTAAGAACTACATATTTGGGAATCTTTATTATATTTTAAAGTAGGAGTTAATGAATATTTCCAAGAAGGAGAAATATTACCTAGTGATTGTATTTCTATTATAGTTTTGTGAAAAAGGAAGTGAATAATTGAGGAAAAGTTTATATATTTCTATAATAATGCTATCCATACCTGGAGATTTATTAGGCTCAGAATTCTTAATTTTATCTATAACTTCTTTATATGAGATTTTTGATTGAAGATTCATTTTTACATTTTCTGGGATATTCTTAATACTAGAAGAATTTAGCCCTAATCTTGAAAGATTGACTTCTTGATTACTAGACTTATTTTGATCCATATAATGATGTTTAAACGCATCGTGAATATCTCCAATGTTATATACTTTCTTTTTTGTACCGTCATGTAAAATTTTAATAATATTGTTAATTTTAGAATGCATTTTAACCCTCATTGACAAGCTATGCATATGCTTGGGTGAATAAGAAAAGGAATTCAAGTTTAATCTGTCCAATGCCATATTTGTCTTATGAGATAAAATATCTAGATATTTCTTATTTAGTTCTTCTATTCACTTTTTATCATCAATTGTAGTTTTGGAAACATTAGATTTAACAATTTTAAAAAAAAGTTGAGATTGAATATTTAATAATTCCAAATCCATTCTTTGATTTTATGTTTAATCAATGAAGGAATTTTAGCATAACTGTAAGATTTTAATGCATGCCAAACCATGACTATATTAACATGTAAAGTATAGTTTGATTTGAGAAAAACTGCAACTCAGAATAAGCCAATGTTTAAAATCTTTAATTTTTGTTATATAGGCTGGAAATCTAGATAAGAGATTTAGCCTTTTAAAGTCAGTTTAAAGCTTAAGAATGAGAGCATCATGGTAAGAGAAAGGACACGGGAGTATGGTAAAATGATTTTTTTCAGTATAAATCATGGGAGACCAAGATTCTATCTGTTCTTGTTTGTGTACCAAATCTAAGATCTTGATGTGAAAACTTTAAGGAACTTGTGTCTTTAACATTAAATGTTTCAAATAGGTTGAGACTCAATCCGTCTAAGAAATTTTACTGTAGAGTTGAGTCATGGCATTCTATTATTAGTAGTATCAGAATTATCTAGAATACAGCTAAAGTCACTTCCTAATACTAAATTGCCTTTATAGGTATTTGTGGTAAAGTCTAGATTTTTTTTGTGATCTTTAACCCTATGCTAAGAAACCAATAGAGATTGACGAATGTACAAATTCTATTACTGAATTTTAGAATAACAAGAAAGAGAAGTCCATCTTGGTCCTCATATTTATAAATACAAAAATTATAAATATAAATTATTTGTGGATTAATAATATTTTTCTTCCAAAGAATCATTACCCCCCTAGTCTTATATTTATAAGAGGAATCTGCAAGGGTCAAGTAATTGCTTGGATTCCAAATATCCCTTTCAGTTGTTTTAAAATGGGTTTCTTGAAGAAAGACGACTTGCACTTTATTAATATTCAGATATCTTATCAAATTTGATTTTTTTCCTTGGATTATGTAAACCATTAGTATTTAACGATAATAAAGTTAATTCCATAAGTATATATAAAATTATTAAGATTTCTACTAATATTTATTATCAAATCCAAGGAACTCTCTCCTTTATATATTGATGAGTAAATACATAAAGAAATTTAAATAAAGTAATTTTTTTATAGTTAGGAATTTAAAGGTTATTGATTCAGGCCTAAAAGAAAAAAATATATATAAAACATCATAACAATATTACTATAAAATTTCAACATCAAATATGGAATTATCAAAATTCCTAGTCTAATAGATAAGTGAAAATCTTCAGATTACCATTCGTAACTATCAAACTGTGTGAAGAGGAGCTCTACAAGTAATGCATGTATAAAGAAGACTATGTTAAATGAATAGTAGAATTTTAAATGATACTGTTCTAACAAATCAAGAAAGAAAATGACAAATCAAGGATAAGATGAGATAAAAACTTAAACCATTAGATCTTAAAAAAATAGAACTTTTAAAGATCCACTTAATGCATTACAGAAACAAATTAATAAATACAGAAATTAAGTATTTTGATTATTACTTATAATTACAAAGATCAGTTAGGTGTAACTAGTATTCCTAGTAAGTTTAAAAATGCATAAAATAAAAATTAACATTAACTTCACTTACTTAATGTTACAACTTTCAGTAACTCCAGTTATTCAACAAGCAACTAACTTAATTGCATTGTATATTAATGGTGCGAAGATACAGTATATGTCAGTATTAAATACAACAGTGAGAATGAAGAACATGTCAGACTAAAATATTATGTAATTCTTTAGATAAATACAAGAAGTCAAAGAAAAAGGAATGAAAATGACACCCACACAGCTTCCTATAATTCAACTCATTAATATAAGGAACAGTGCAATAGTCCCCTTTCACCAATGATTTTTTGCTACACATAACTTATTTATTAAATAGTAGCTCAGTGATTAAAATTGTGATGCTCTTAGCTATATTAAATTATATAATATCTAAATGTCCCATAAATACCTACAATCAACCATTAAAATCTAAACCACAAACTTAAATTTCACCATACTTTCTCACTATTAATAGGACTTGAATTTATCCCTATCCATATCCAGTTACAGCACAGAGAAGTGGGAATGAAGTAACTGATGAAGTACATGAAACTGTAGTGTTCAGTTGTGAAGACTAAAGACTTAAAAAAAAAAATCACTATCCTTTTTATGTTCCGTAAAATAAATCATTAAATGCTTTGGTATAAAACAGCAGATTACCATATTCTACATATACGTAACTAAATAACTATGGTAATTCTCTACACTGAGCATTCTGGTGATATGAAATGCCCTTGCACAAAACAATACACTTCTGTTCCTCACAAGATACATGACTCCTGTGTTAAAGAAACACTTGTCAAAAATGAAACACAATTTCTGTATGCTGCAGATATATTCCGAAAAAAGACTTGAGTTACTTCTAAAATGTTTAATATTACAGGCCCTTTGTTACTCATAAAAACAAAAACAAAAAATTTACCAAATGTTTAGTTCTGGTGAGATGAACAGGGACGTTACACATTTATTATAAATGTAAACATAGGTGTTACAGAATGGTAGGATTTTCTGTAACATTTCAGATGACTGAAAAATGTAAGACAAGGAATGGTTACATTGCTATTATACCATGACCCCCCATTAATATTCCAAAACGTGCATGCTGATTGGCCAGCGTGCACGTTGTAAATCAACTTATACTAATGGGAAAAGGTCCGGTCGCCCGGACATTTTCCATTAGTATAAGTCTCTTTTAAAACACTGTCTCGCTATGTTAAAAGAGTTTAACATAGCAACACAGGTTTAAAAAAAGCAACGGAGATCTCCGTTGCTTTTTTTAAAGCTGTCTCGCTATGTTAAACTCCTTTAACATAGTGACACAGTATGTAAAAAGCAATGGAGATCTTGCTTTCTCCGTTGCTTTATTTTTAAACCTGTCTCGCTATGTTAAATGGGTTTAACATAGCGACACAGGTTTAAAAAAAGCAATGGAGATCTCCGTTGCTTATTTTAAAGCTGTCTTGCTATGTTAAACCCATTTAACATAGCGAGACAGGTTTAAAAAAAAAAAAAAAAGCAATGGAGAAAGCAAGATCTCCGTTGCTTTTTACTGTTTGGCTATGTTAAATGGGTTTAACATAGCGAGACAGCTTTAAAATAAGCAACGGAGATCTTGCTTTCTCCATTGCTTTTGGCCACAGCTCTGATGTACTGCGTAGGCATGCGCAGTACATCAGAACTGCCGCGGATACCAGACAGCTGCGGAAGGGCAGCAAAGAGGCATTATACAATGCCATTATTTAAGAAAAGTAATTATTTCTTTTCTTAAATAATGTCATAGTATAATAGCAATAACCCACTTCTGGGTGTGGGTAATGCAGGATTTACCCACGGTTGTCTTTGTTTGGTCCCTCTGGCTTCGCCCTCGGGACCAAACCACGCCAACCGTGGGTAAATCCCACATTACCCACACCCAGGCGTGGGTTATTGCTATATTGTTTTATCCTTAATGGGTGAAAGCCAGATAACACAGTAGCAAATGACTAAACAAAAGTAAACTGTTGTTTGACAACTGTATGGCACCCTCACTTGAAACAAGATATGTTGTATTGAAGTAACCCCCAGATGCACAGCAGCAAGCTCTGCCTAAACCCCGCCCACTACCCAACATACAATGACATGAGTGGCTAATGGTTAATACCATATTACAGGACTGTTCAACATTGCTGAAAATAAGACAGTAGTGCAGAAATAGAATGTCTTGCAAAAACACATGAACCATAAATGTGTTTTACAGCAGCTCTATGCAACTTATTGTCACTTAAAATATCTGTTCAGAGCAATATAACATACCAAATTATAACCTAAAACATATAAAGAATGCTATAAATTAATGGAGAATTCATTTCTGCACTCAGAGTAACAAAGACAGGCTTACTTCCTCTTCAGGTACCCTTCAAGTACTACAGGGCATGTTTGTAACATCCAGTCAGTAAGTAACAAACAAGGATTTGCCAGATTTATTACTTACCAAAAAGGGTACTTCTTAGTTTGCTAGAATGTGTACAAATGACAAAGAACACAAGTCACACTATGTAACGTATATACTAAAAGCTGTACAACTGTTAAGTTGCGGTCACAAGGTTCTTTAAAAAAAAAAAACACTTTTTTTTTCCCTTTACCTCTGGTCCACATTTTGCACTTGCAAAGAAGATCAACTAAGCAAGTAAGCAGAAAACCAGAGTACCGAGTGTCGTCCACGACCTCTTCCTTTCAGTCACATTGAGAAAACAAATAAAGCCAACATTCATGGGCCATGAAAGACTTGACTTACCCATGCCTCCAACCCTCCAAGTCTACCTGTAAAACAACCGCCATTCACTTTCCAACCTAAGATGCTTCAGAACAAAATAAATAAATGAATTTCCAATTATTACAAAAAATATAGGAAACAGCTGCAGTAACACTAGTCACCATACCAACTGAAAGTTGAACAACAGAAGAAAATACCATGGCCCTCAGCATTGTAATTGTGATCTCTCACAGGGGAAAGAAAACAAACACGGACCAGACAACACAGGAAGAGCCCCTGTGAAGCAGGTCCTGCAGCCACCTGTCAATATGGTAAGGTGAAACATAGACACCAAGTTCCATATCTGCAAACATAGGAACCAAGCACTAACCCTGCTCATGGAACATCTCAAGGTAAGAAAATCTTCACTTTGAGTTACATTTAAAATAACTGTCAGACCTCAGAGCACATGTCTTGTTTTCCAGTTCCCCATTTTTTTCTTTTCCTTTTGAACAAAAAATGTCTGACTAAATATTAAATGAAGACGACAGTAATAGAGCAAGCAAAACATCATGAAACTATTTCACACAACAAGAGCAGCAAAACTCCTACAAGCATACAAAGTCAAAAAGAAACCCCTATTCCCCAGACATAACAAAGACTGAATGCAACAGGTCACAAACAAAGAAGGTAAATTCCATTACAAAACTAGTCACTACCAACCCTTCATTTAAACACAAAGACCACAATCGGGACATATTACATCTACAGGACTCAATGCAGAGCCACAAAAACTACCATACTAGTTAGAGCCAAACCCCCCAAAATACTCAATATATGATGAACATGGAAAATAAAGAGGTTACCTGTAGGAAGTACAGATGTGTTAAAACATGTAGCTGGAATTTGGTGAAGTTGTGCATCTCTGGAGAACGCTCCATTTAAAGCTAAACAAATGAAGATACTTGTGTTTAATTATAAGTAGTAAATGAGATTGTGTTACAACCAGTAGACATAAGCCTATGCAAATTAAATAAGCAGAAGACATTAGAAGATAGATGCCTTGAGAGATTTGACATTATTCACAATAACAGTTTATAGGTTCATAGGTTCATAGGTAGGTACTAGGCTATCTGCCCGAGGGCATTTATAAGCCTAGCCAGAGTGTGTTGGCTTTCACCACCCCATTGATTAATTAACTGATCCTCTGTCAAGCAGAGTCAATGAAGTGATCCAAGGGGTGTATTTTCTGTGACCCATCCACTCGTCAAGGTTTTTCTTGAAGAGTGTTAGTGAGGGGTTCTGCCTAATGTAGTTTGGAATTTTGTTGCAATGCATGGGGAGTCTCTGTGGTAGGAATCTATCCCTTCAGCAGGTTCTATTTATTGTTGTGGTGAGGTTTAGCTCACTAGAGCGCATGGCTCGTAGTGACTTGGCTTTCTTTAGGTGGAGCATGTCCATCAATTCTGAGTTGGACCTGGCTTTGTACTTTAGGCAGAGATCACCTCTAAGTAAGCGATATGCCACTGAGTACAGCCAGAGTTTTTTCAGGCTGGCTGCATAGGACATATGTTTGAGGCCAGTAATCCTCTTGGTGAGGTACTTTTGTGGTCTTTCCAGCTGTTGGAAGTGTCTTGTGAGGTACATCCCAAATGGGACATTGTACTCTATGATGGATCTGATGAGTGATGAGTAGAGGGGCACTATAACCTCTTTATTTCTAGATGTGAACCCTTTAGTAATTAGATGGGCCACATAGAAGGATTTCCTAACTACTTTGGCAATATGATTGTCAAAGGAGAGATTACTATCTACCTGGGTCCCCAGATCTCTTATTACCTCTTCTGTATTAAGGGGGCTGCACCTATGTGGTAATTCGTGGGTGTTTTGTTTTTTACAAATGGGATGACTATGCATTTTTTGGCATTTAGCTTGAGGCCATGACTTTGACATCAGGTGTCCGTCTCAGTAAGGCCCTTTTGGAGGATGTCCATGTCAGCTGGAGAGTCAATTATAGCTCCCAGTTTGCAGTCATCAGTGAACTTGGTTAGCCATAGTCCTTTTGTGTTTGCCTGTATTTCTGAGAAGTATATGCCGAACAGTAGGGGTCCCAGGACCGAGCCTTGCAGGACACCACTTGTGACTGGTTTAGAGTTGGACCTGGAGCCCAGTATTCTTACCGTGTGAGTTCTGTCTGTAAGCCAGTTGGCAACCCATCTCATGACATAGGGGTTTACATTCATGCTGGTGAGTTTTTCTGTAATACCCGAGTGGGGAATGGTGTCAAAAGCCTTGGTGAGTTCAAGGTAGGCTGTGTGAACCACCTTTCCCTCATCTATGGCCTTGGTGACTGTCTCGAAGAAGTCAACCAGGTTTATTAGGCATGATCTGCCCTTAACAAAGCTGAACTGGGTCAGGTCAAGTGTTTGGAGGTTTCCAATGACTTTGTTAATGAGTTCCATGATGATGTGCTCCATAGCCTTGCAGACCAGGCTAGTCAGGCTTATGGGGTGATAGTTACCAGGGTCAGTTGTTTGCTATTTGTTTCTTCTTCCTTAAATCCTGCTAAGAGATTTTTCCTGAAGAGCTTTTCAAGGATGTCTAGTCCATTTCTGGGATGGAGATTAATGTATTATTTTGCTTTCAAAGATTTAGTAATAGTCACAGAAGTAGAATCTGTGTTTTGTTTCTTCTTGTTAACATCAGTCCAAGATTTTTTTTTCAGAGGATCTTTTCAGGGATGAAGTGGACCAGTCGATATCTTTGGAGGTAAATATATTATTATTTTTCTTTAATTAAATAGCTTCTTCAGGGTTATTGAACGTTATTGTTTCATTTAGCAGATGACTTTGTATTCTAAAACTAAAAACCATAACAGACTAATAACCAAGTCCGTGAATTCCAGGGTAATGTCTAAACCAAGACCCTCTTATGCTACTAAGTAGCCATTCCAACAGGTAATAAATATAGTTGAAACAATGACAAAAATCAATAAAAATAAATAAACTTTAATAAAACAATCAAATTTTAACTGCTACACTTAGCGCTTTCATCCCGTAACATAAAGGGACTTCTTCAGAGTAACAGTGTATCAACCAATAGAATGTTTTAAACATAAATATCTCACAAAATACATTCTATCATTCACAAAAAAGACACATTTATTTAAAGTACCAGATCAGTAGAATAGCATAGTACATTTGATACCTAACCACACATGTTTAAACTAATAAAACAGTGTTATTTGCACTGGTAATGACCTAAAATTGTATTTTTAAACTAAGACAACAACTTAGTACATTACTGACTTCAGTTTCAAAAAATAGGAAAGGAAAATTAAAACATTCAAGCCATTGGGGCCAGTGGCATTAGTCTTAATCTGCC
Source organism: Protopterus annectens (assembly GCF_019279795.1). Taxonomy (NCBI): domain Eukaryota; kingdom Metazoa; phylum Chordata; order Ceratodontiformes; family Protopteridae; genus Protopterus; species Protopterus annectens. The sequence continues at coordinate 1,093,804,979 of NC_056748.1, read as the reverse complement.
ATTTGACCTCCTTACATTCAAGTTGTATCTTCCAAGGCCTCCATCTCCCGTCCAAATGCATCACATGGATAATGAAAAAACAAAATTCAACTTCCTCATTAACCTGTATGCGCCTCTATAGGGCATTCCTAATATCTTTTTTCTTAATTTCCCTCAAGTGTTCATAAATTCTTTCCTTTAATGACCTTTCGGTCTTCCCAATGTAAAATGAAGAGCATTGCTTACAACTTGCCAGATAGACCACTTTCTTCATTCTACAATTACACCGGGAAGGGTATTTGATTTTTCCATACCCGTTTACATTAAAAAATTCCCCCTAATAAATAAAAGGACATTTGGACATCTTAGGGTTTCTTGTAATATTAGACCCAGGACTATGTGCCTCAAGGTAATTTTTAATATTCTTATCTAGTCTGAATGAAATAATTGGATGTGGTCCAAACCTGCTCATATTTCCTCCACCCAATTCCAGTACTCTCCAATTAGTTGTTAAAACCTCCTTAACCTGTTGATTTTTTGTTAAAATACATGCTTTGTTATATTCTCTCCCCTTGGTAGTATGCATAGTTAAAACATCATTGTTGACGTTTTATGTCAATGGTCACCAAAATCAGTCTATCATCTTCTTTGTTTTTTGGGACCTTGGACAAAAAGTCCCACGCATCTTTATATATATGTTTCTCTTTACTAAGGACATCTTTCAGTTTGTTGTCAATAAATTTAGCTATACCGTATGTTTTAGAGCCATTTGCATCCACTATTGGTCACATTGGGGGGTTGTATAAATCCTTATGAATTTTGGGAATCCCAAAAATTGATAGGATTCTTGGAAACTCATTTTTAATAAAGTTGTATTCTTCCACAGTAACAGCTTCATCCAATAGTAAATCATACGAAATGCCATCAACTTTTGCATATTCAATTGGTTCCTGCTACTTTCTTCATAAAAAATCAAAAAATAAAATAACTTCCATTTTACTGATGTAATTTGTCTTATGGATAACAATGCTCCCTCCCTTAATACATCTGATTCTATTGTTGTTACTAACCTCGATAAGCATATCCCATTCCTTCTTAGATAAATTGTTATACTCCTGTTGTTTGTGATTTTGGTTTTTGAATAACCTCCTCCAGTCATGCTCACATATTTTTTCATACAGTGCAATGTTAGAATTCAGGGGTGGGTTAAAAGTACTAAGCCTCTTACACCCATTACCATTAACATCGCTAGCATTCCATTTATTAAATAACATACAAAAGTTGAATTTTCTTGTGAACATCTTATGCTCCACAATTACTTGAGCCAGATTACCAGACCTGGAGGGAACCAATGCAAGGCCTTTTGAAAATAAAGAAGAGTGGTCATGTGTAAAAATCTCAGAATTGAAATTGTACATTTTAAAGTCATTTGTACAGTTAAAAATGATGTCCGAACCAACTGTCAGTAATGATTCCTCCCTCTCCCCCTCCCCACATATGACGTTTGTTATATCCTGTTGAAATTGTTCTGGTAGTAAACCTGAAAATCCACCTGGTTCCATTTCCTTTGGTTTTGGATCCTTTCGAATCTTTGCAATGGTGGTTGACCTAAAGGGACCTTGGGTGGTGGTATATTGTCTCTCTGTTCCACCCCATTATGAGACTCATTGCTGAACTGTTTAGGGGCAGTGGTTAGGCCTTGCTATTAGTGTAATCAGTTTTTTCTCACAACAATTTCTTTTCCTAGATCTTACCTCATTGAGTGTCCTCTCCACTCTACAAAATAGGGAACCGTAATCCCCTTTGTGTAAGTTAAAAGACAAGTCCTTTGATACATTGTCACCCGAACTTTTGATCTCTAGTTCCAATTGCTCCAAGATTTGCTGGTTGTGACATATCAGGGCTTCCATTAGTTCAAATCCTTGTCTATCAAATAGTTCCAGTAACTTCCTAAGCTGGCTGCCCAAAAATATAGGGTTATTAAACCAACCAGCTAACCATTTTTACAAGAACGGTAATGTGAATAATGAACCTGTTGGGGCTCAACGCTCTAGCCAGTTTGCTGGTTGGTTTAATAACCCTATTTCATTTAGGCAGCCCACTCAGGAAGTTAACTGGGGTTACAGGAAGTTAATTGAGGTTACAGGAAGTTAACTGGGGTTACAGTAGCAGAGCAACTAAAGTTTTCTGAGAACAAATTGACTAAGTATTGTAAGTTACAGGTTGAGAATTCATATTTCCATGGATGCATTAAACAGGGCATTGTACCTAAAGGACTTAGATCCTGGAAATACCCCTTGGGATTGGTTGAAGGGTCCAACTTACATCTTAAATTACTGCAGCTATTAGATAAACATGGATTTGTCTGTCTGGAACTTTTTTCAGACCCAGCTTGGAAGCTCTGTCTCATTAAATGACTTGCTCATGGCCGGATAGTGGACAATTTGCGGATGAGGGAATCAAATCCTGACGGACATTTAAAGATAAACTGTAAATAAGTATGACGGAAATATAAACAAGGAAAAAATCAGGATTCATGGGTATAATTAACAGTTTAAGAGAAATGATTATGATAGTGAAAACAAGGCTTTTTGAGGGGGGGGGGGGGTTGTAAGATAGTTACTCCTCTAATTTTCTACCAGTTCTGTAAAGCAGGTAGAGGGAAGAGATTATCAAATGATATATGAAAAGTGGGTTCAAGACAGAAACATGAGGTAGTAATGACAAAGATTCGGAGTGTAATCATAAAACTGTCAACAGCAAAATATATATAAGAACACTGAGATTTGCAGTATCTCAAGGAATTTCACTTACCTCCATTGTACTATTACAGAGAATGCAAGTGTCACTGATTTGTTCAATAAATTAGAAATGTTAGACTTTAACTGGCAGATTAAATTAAATGCTGACCATTTCCCAGGCCTCAGTGAACATCTTAACATCAGATATATTTTAAAATCTAAATGTAAGTTAAAACAAATCTGTTAGTGGAAGTGGGGCCAAGATGGTCAAGTGAAGGTAGCATCTTTTCAGAGCTCTATACTTTTCTTTCTTTTACACAGGAAAATACTCATTTGAAAAATATAAAGTTAATCTTGTTAGCCTCATAATACAAAAATTTGTGGAAAAAAATGTCATGAGCACTTTTGAGTACTGTCACTCGAACACTTAAAAAAAACACTGGCAACTAGTGATGGCATCTTTACAGTAGCTCTCACTGAAGATGGCCAGATTTCAAGAAAAACTGGAGTGCAGCTACAATCAAATAAATATTCTAAAAAATAAGATACACCAATAACAAGCCAAATTAACCCTCTTTTATAAATTGAGAAATTTTCCCTATCATCATACTAATGACACTGTATGTAATTCATGTTTATGTGTCTAATCAAAATGAAAAACACTAGAATCTCAAGCATATATTTGTTAAAGAAAAACTGCTCACTTTTTCCTCTTCTAATAAATTTCATGCAGAAGCTCAACACAGATGGAGGATGTTAATCTTGAAATGAAATAATATCAAAGACTTTGGCAAATATATGCTGTATACACTACAATGTACGAATAGTTGGCAAGTAGAGGTAACAGGAACATTGTAAAAAATATATGCATTCTTAATCTTCTTTTCCTTTAAGCTAGCCTCTCTAATTAGAATACTAGCCCTTTGCTGGCTGCCACTCAGTGTTTAAATAAATATTTTGATATCAGACGTACTCTGACCATATTTTATATGACTATTCAGAATGGTATTGTACTGTTGTTAGTAGGTCTTTCCACATCCTTTTTCTTAAGCTAAGTGCTAAGAAGCTTCAGCCTTAATCACAAACAGTGTCTAAACGTAGTTTTCAGTCACAATACTATATTATCAAGTCGGCAGCGAATGGCAGTTGTTCTTCTAACACCTTGCATCTGGACCATCTCACTTACCTCTATCTTGCTTATACTTTTTTCTTTAGGATGAGTTATTGCAAAGAATTTGAAATGTACATACTTAACAGTTTCCTGCCTATAAGTTCTCTGTTTGCAATATATAGTATTACACTGTTAGAGAGCAATGTTGTCCCTTTGATCTAAACTATTCCATAGTTACATAACTTTAATGGTATGATGGTGAAGTAATGTTGAGGACACTTAAGAAATCAGACTGGGACATAGAAACTACTTGAAAAAGTAATTGTACATAAAACGTTGTTTTATTTTGTTTAATTATTTATTTCATTTTGAAAAGCCTGGTTTGTCTGTTTGTTATAACCGATTATAGCAACTAAAAAATATATACTCCTCCCAAAAGAAAGGAAAAGAAAAAAGGGGGGGGGCAAAAAAAGACAATGCTGGTTACTTAAGTTATAAACTACTTACTAAATTTCTGTATATAAATATATTTCTATATATTTTTTTTCATGCTTGACATGATGTCCTTAACTGTTTTCTCAACTGTTTTGTTTTAGTTACATGACATATCAGTTGTATTTAAATGCAGTATTTAAACATTGACTTCATCAGAACTGAGATTTACAAATACATCTATGTTGTTTGGCAAAAGTATTTTATTGAGAGTTTTTTAGCAGTTCTTTCCGGACTGAGTCAAATGTCAGCATTTGTTTTTGTGTTTCATTCTTCACTTGTTATAAAGAAACTATATAACTGCAATATTTAATGACTTAGTGAAGATTTATCTAGATCTAGACTTGACTCTCCCCTACTCTTTTTAAATCTTTGGTTCTGGCTGTAAAGGTTATCTGGGGAATACAACCTTTTTCATTTTTGCAGTGTCAGTCAGTTATGTACTAAATAGCCTTAATTTATTTTACTAGTGTTCATTGTTTATATCATCTGTTTGCTAATGCTTTATGACTGTACTTAATATGTAATTTTTTTTTTTGTTTTTACTTTTTATAATACTTGATCTTTGGTTACATCATGGCTGAGAAAAAGTCATTAGACCAATGTAGCACTCATTTAAAAAATAAATGACTATATAAACACATGATGGATTCCCTTCACAAGCTCAAAGTTTCAAAACTTTGAACTGCAAGTGGTTGAGGCCATAAGATTGAAGTTTTGAAACTTTGAACATTTTGAATAGAGATTGCTGTACAGCACAGAATGGGAAATGTATAGTTTTCCTCACTATAGTGCAATTTCAGAGTTGGTATATTTATTTAGCAGGGGGCTTGGGGGTGCAGGGGGGCTTGCCCCCTGCAAAAATGTAAACATTTTTTTTTATTACAATTTCAAAGCTTCAAAACTTCGATCTTATGGTCTTGATCATTTGCAGTTTGAAGTTTTGAAACTTCAAGCTTGCAAAGAGGATCTGCACAGACACACAACTAACAGAGGTTTTTTTTTTTTTTTTTTTTTTTTAACCAGTATAGTGGTTCACCATAATGTCAGCACTATGGTTTGATACTGCATTCAAACATTCCTCCAATTACACATGCAATCACAGACAGTGGTAGTTTGCTGCTTGGCAACACCAATTCAGGTGCAGCTGCACTTGCAGGTAGTAAGGTGTTGTCAAGTGATTGTGTATTCATGTCACTTCAGACAGAAAGTACAGCTGTGTCGACTTGGCTGTCCTCATTGTTTCAGTAGTAATCATATAAGTTTTCCTTGTTGTGGTAGCCTATGGCAAGGAGATTTAACTCCCTCCTGCTGGGCTTGGCAGATTCTCTGCTCCTGACATCAGGGTATAAGAGTCATTGCCCAGAACCATCTCACAGGTCTTTCTTGCCTCCAGTAAAAGGATAAGCCATCCTCAGGTGAAGCTCCAGGCCTAGAGCACAAGGCACCCAAAAAGTTTCCATTATGCAAAGAAGGGAAACCCTAAAGATCTAATAGGAAGGTGAGACAGAGCGGGAAGGTATAGGGAAAGGGATGCCCACCCCTACCTGAAAGTGTGAGAGAGACAGAAGATGCACTGCAACAGAGAGGACACTCCAACATTTACATTTATGTTATGTAGACACAAGTGTACTATGTCCATTGGCTTTCACTGCCACAGTAATAACTATATGAGAGAATTCTGAAAGCTGAGAATATGGGGGGTTGGAAGAAATAGGGTGTAAAAAGCACAGGCTAGAATGTCCTGCAAGACTGCAGAAGCAAAGCCAGCCCTGGATTTGGAGAAAATGAGAAGGTTGTAGTGCTTGCTAAAGGTGTGGACACAGTACCAAATGGCAGCCTCTAAATGTTCCCTGGTGAGAGGACCTCTAAGAAAGTCACGACATTTGATATGTAGAGTATTTTGCTTTCCATGAGGTTTGTAACAAAAGGCAATACAATTCATTTAGGAGTGTGTTTCTTTGCTGACAGGATTTCCAGGCTTGTTACTAGTGAAGGCTACAAAAAGTTGGTTGGACGTTCTCTCTGCCTTGGTCCTGTCCAGATCGTATCTGAGTTGTCTGTGAACCTCAAGTGAATGAAGAATATGTTTCTCCTATTTTAAGGATGAGGAAAGAATGGGCTAATTAAGGGTTAACCCAGTACCACCTTTGGCATGAAAGAGGGGTTAGCCTGGGAGAAACTCTGTCCTGGTGAAAAATGAAGGATTCAGTGCTTGAAGTTCTGAAACCTGTCTACCTGAGGTGATGGCCACTAAAAGGTTGTTTTCCGGTAGAGAAATTGAATGTCAGCTGCAGTAGTAGCCTGAATAGGGGGTAAAGTAAGTTTTTCCAGCACAAACGTGAGATCCCAAGGAGAAGAGGGATCTTTTCTGGGAGGCCTCAGGTGGATAACACCCTTAAGGAATTGTGTCACAAGGTTTTTTTTTTTTTTGAGAAACAAACTGAGGTTGCATGGGTATTTAGGCAGATATATCTGAAAAATGAAATTTTGTAGATGAGTAATAGGGACCAGATTTGAATAAATATGAAAAATAAGCAAGTACTTGGTTGCTCTCTGCTGAGCTCAGGGAGCTATTTTGTCACTGGTACCAAAGAGAAAACCTTTTCCAGTCTGAAGCGTATGATTTTTGGTTCTAGGTTTTCTGGCTTCTTTTGAACTGCCCAATATGTCCTTGCCCAGAAAAAGGCCTTTGAGAAGTAGTTAGTGGATTAAGTATACTGTCCGCCTCAAGGTGCTGAGCTTGGGGTGCAAGATGGAGCCCCTAATTTGAGTTAAGATGATCCACATGTTGAGGAAGCAGCAATGTTTTTTCTCTCCCCAGGCTGCATAGGAGAGGGAACCAATTTTGCCTTGGCCAAAAGGGTGCAATTAGGATCACCTTTGGCTCTTCCTCCGTGATTTTCAATAATTCCCCAAGGATGAGAGGTATGGGATGGGGAATGCATAAACAGATCTGTCCATGGAAAGGAGAAGACATCTGCCCTCCAGGCCTTTGGACTTTTGGCCGATGTACAGAATATATGTAGCTGACAGTTTTGATCTGAAGCAAAAAGGTCTATTTCTGGCATGTCTCAAGTTAGGCAGTTGAGTGCACTCTTGTTCAGGTCCCAATAATGATGATTCACTTCTGACTATGGTGCTGTTTGCCTTTGGCAGATATTCAGCTAGAAGAGGAAGGTCCAGTTTCTGAACTGTGTCCCATAAGAACATGATATGTAGCACAGAGAATCGGCATGCATGCCCCCTGCTTTTGTTTATATACCACATCACTGTGGTGCTGTCTTTATCAATAGTGACCATTGATTCCAAGTTTCATTGAAAGCTAGAATGCCTTTTAGAATGGTCATTTCCTTTAGATTTGTGCTTTTTTTTCTTCAGAATATTTTGATCTCAGGAAAGGTTCAACACACGAGTGCTTGGAGTTCTGGAACCTGTCCAGCTGAAGTTGGAGTGTGCTCACCAAGCCAAATCTAAGGCGTATGTGGTCAGGATCTGGTTTGCATTAGGGATCTTGAAAGGGTTCCCCTATGTTCTTACTGCAACCACAGACCCACCACTCAAATTTACTATTATGACCAGGAAAAGTAGAATTTCTTAGTTGTTGGATTGATTGTGCTGATTTCAAACATTTTTCAAGTACCGTTGGATTTTCATCATGTGAAGCCTGGCTGGAGGAATCATTAAGACACATGACTTCATAAATCCCAGAAGCCTGAGGACCTCCCATGGTAATGAATTGAGGGGAAGAAGAGATTGGAAGTAGATGGTTAGGAAAGATATCTTTTCCTGTGGTAGTAAAGCTCTTTCCAGGCTTGTGTCCAGCAAGGCCCCCAAAAAGGCTAGTTTTCTGGATGGGGAGAGACTGGAATTTTTTTTTTTGGTTCAGTGGGTAATCTATTGAAGGGAAATGGCCATAGTTTGTTGTAGGATGAAGAGAATCTCTTCATGGATCAGGAAGTCTGCTAGGTAAGGTAAGATATGAATGTCCTTGGTCCTGCAGTGTGCTGTTACTAGAGCTAGACATTTGTTAAGTACACTGAGTGCAGTAAATAACCCACAGGGCAGTGCAGAAAGTTGATAATTTCCACCTGCTTTGGAATGTAGATGATTTCTGTGAGATTTTACAGTGGAATGTGAAGGTAAGCATCTTTTAGATCCAAGATGACTATTTATGCTCTTGGAGGAAGCATAGGTTGGAGTTTCTGCAAAGTAAGTATTTTGAATTTTGGGACCAGAAGAAATTTGTTTAGTTTTAACAAATCTAGTATGGACATCCAGGCTGTCTCTTTTCTTGGAAAAAGAAAGAACCTTGAGTAATATCCTCTTTCCCTTTCCTGAGGGGGGTGCCTCTTCAATGGAGCCTTGCAGTAAACGTAGACCTACTTAGCCACAGCTGCTATTATTTGGTTGGGTTGAAGGGTAGTAATGCCAGTAGGCTTTGGGAGGGAAGCAAAATAAAGTCTGTAGCCTGATTTAGTGATCTTGACCCAGTCATTGAGAAAGAGAGCTAAACTTTGAAAGAATAGTGGGGTTTGGTGGAGACGAGGAGGGAAACATCAGTGTGGGACTTGATGGACAAGGGACTGGAAATGGACCATCTAAGACTTGGCTGTTCCCTGCTGGGTTTCTGAGGCCGGGGTCCATTAGGCCTGGAAGTAGATTTGGTTACTGTCCTTCATGTTGCTTCTGTGGTCTATCCATTCTGAGCCTTTTGTCTCTCTGCCTTTCTTGTGAGGGAAGAAAGGACCAGGACATAGTGAGATAGTTTCTACTAAACCTAGGAGGCTGAACCCACAGGAAGTCAGTGACAATCATCATAGATTTAGCTTTCTCCTCCATTTTTTTAAAATAGCCTCCAACTTGGGTCCATATAAAATGTCTTTGTCTTGAGGGGTATCAGGAATCTTAGACTCATCATGGTCTGGAAGGGCATGCCTGCAGATAACTGACCCTGAGGCACCCTTCTTTTTATGCTTCTACAGCATCATAGCCACATTGCAAAGAATACTTTACAACTTGAGAAATAGAGATGTTCATCGTGTTACACTGCTGCAGTCATTACACTTGGGTTATCCTGCCATCAGGCAGTTCCCCAGTCGTCCTGACTTCCAAAGTCTTGGTCCGGCGTCGATTGCTGTTGCCTCCTCCCTGACGTCAGTGTGGCAGGGGTATATAAGATGCAGCCGACGCCATTTTCTTCAGTCTTTCTTGCCGCGCGGTGCCCGAAGCAAAAGCAGTTCGCAAGTGCCGGTTGGCCGTCTCCTGAGATTTTCATTCCGAATCCAGTACCGAAGTCTTCTACAAAGCTAAGTACCCTGTTGGGGAAACTTTTTCTTGCCTCAGACCGATGTCAGTAAAAGTTAATAACTGTATTTCTTGTGGGAAGCAAATACCTCATAAGGATTTCCATTCTTATTGTATCCCATGCCTAGGCCCAGACCATGACGTCACTGGTTGTCGGTTTTGTGCTAGGTTAAACAAATGCACTATTAAATGTCGGTTTGATTTTGGCCGACATTATTTTGGTAGAAAATTCAATTATACCATGCCGTCGGAACTATCGACGACCGGAATACATAGAAAGCACAAAGACAAGGATAGGCATCCGAGGCCCAAAACTGACGACAAAGCCTCTTCTAGGCCAGTCGCCAGTTTTCCGGTTTTCAGCGAGGCGCCTTCGCAGCCCCTGACAACCGCTTCTGTAGAACCACAGGCCACCTCTGACTCCCATGTGGAGATGGCTGGGCCTTCGGATGCACAAGTTAATCAGCCTATCGAAACTAACCCTTTATAGGGATGTGGAGTAGCTGAGCTGCCTGCAGCTTCAGAGGGTGTTTTCAGACCTACTCAGTTAAGCATTAAACCCTCTGCTAAGTCTAAACCAGCTTTAAAATCAAAGAAACAAATACAGCATTCTCCAGCACAGGCCTCCATGCCTAAGAAACAAATGTTTAAGATGGCCGAAGACCTAATCACTCTGATCAGGGGGTCCCATCCCCCTCCTGATAAAAGGCCTAGACAGGATGCAGACTATGACTCATCCGACCAGGTGTCCATCTCTTCAGATTCATCCTCAGACCTAGGATATTCTTTACCCCCTTATGAGGACTCTGATGCTGAGGAGTCAATTCCATCAGCCTCTCTGCCTGAGGACTACTCCTTTGGGGGAAACCTTGCATAACATGAGGGAGCATTTCCATTGGAAGGCCAAGATTACTCAGAATCCAAGAAAAGGCTCAGAGACTTCCTTTTATTACCTCAACACAGACCCCTTGCTATTCCACCAGTGTTAGATATTGTGGATGATGTGTATACTGAATCCAGCCTAAATCCTGATTCCTTACCTCCAGCCCCAGTTAAACCTGACAGAAACTACAGAGTCCCTGACTCACACAAATTTCTGTACAAAAGCCCTGTTGCTGACCCTTAAACTATTTCCCAGGGACCCAAAGGAGTTAAGGCCTTATCATCCAAGAATCCAGTTCCCTCTGACAGAGATTCCAGAGCATTAGACAGATGGGGAAAGAAAGTATATACGTCTGCAACTTTAGCAATGAGAGCCTTAAATTGCCAGTTTCACATGCTAAAATATCAGCAATTTCTACTGTCTCAGTTGAAACAAAAAATGCTTCCAGATTCAGATCCTCCTACTTTTAAAGAAATGCAGGATTTATTGCATGCAGCTGAACAGGTGGGAAAACATACTTTGCAATGTGGTTTTGACTCTTTAGAGGCCTCCTGTAGAGCAGCCGTTACAGGCTCTATTATTAGAAGACATGCTTGGTTAAAAGAACATACGTTACCAGATCATGTTAAAGCAAAATTATTGGATACACCTTTGCAGCAGGATGTGTTATTTGGAGTTAAGGCAGAAGAGGTATTAAAGAAAATGGAGGATGAGACAAAATGGTGAAAGATTTCTTACAGGTTCAGCCTCCTAGATTTAGCAGAAATTGGCCAACTAAGAATTGGTCCTTTCCAGTTACAGACAGACCTGAAAGGTCAGATACAGACATCCAAGAGGTAGAGGTCAACCACAAGGTCCTTACAGGCCTCGACAATGGGTTGCATCAGGCCAGAAAGAAGGGTAAGACAGGCCCCAACCATATGATAAGCAGCCTTAGTGACTTCCCGCTACAGCTGCCAAACAACTCTCTCTTGGCAGCCCCCTTGGGAGGAAAACTGGCACTTTTTTATCACAGTTGGCATATGACCACCAAAGACAAATGGGTTCTCAACATTGTATCTCAAGGTTACAGGTTCCACTTCCACACTCTGCCAAGGTTAAAAGGAATGCCAAATCTGCCACCAAATCAATGGGCAGAGGCTCAAAAACAAATAACAGCACTCATGGATATGAGAGCTATTCAAAAGGTACCAACACAGGAGCAGTGACAAGGATTTTACTCAAGACTCTTTCTAGTTCCCAGGAAGGACAAAGCCTGGAGGCCCATTCTGGATCTTTCTTCTCTAAACATTTACCTGGATGTTCTGAAATTCAAAATGTTGACACTACAGCAGCTTCTTCCCATGCTGGACAAGAAAGCTTGGCTCGTGACACTGGACCTCAAGGAGGCATACCTGCATGTCCCTATCAGACAAAACTGCAGAAGATACCTCAGATTCATAGCTGGTTCAATGCACTACCAATCCTCTGCACTGCCCTTTGGCTTATCTACTGCGCCCAGGGTCTTCACAAAGTGCCTGGCACCAGTAATTGCATTTTGCAGACAGAAAGGAATTCAAATTTATCCATACCTGGACGACTGCCTGATTCAAGTAGAGAGCAAGGACATTCTTTTAAAGCATCTGGCATTTGTAAAAAGTTATTAAGTTGCCTGGGGTACACAGAAAACAAAAAGAAATCAAAACTAGTGCCCTCACAAGAGATAATATTCCTGGGTGCCAGCTTGAACACAACGTCCCAGATGGCTTATCTCAAGTCAGACAAGCAAGGACAACTGACTCAATACTTTCAATTAATGGCAACAAAGACTCAACTCCCTGCAAGAAAAATTCTGCAGGCCTTGGGTTACATGGCATCTTGCATACTACTAATTCCATATGCCAGACTGCATATGAGGAAACTACAATGGTACCTAAAGAATGTATGGTCTCAACACTGTCAAAGTTTGGAAACAGTTATACCACTAATCCCTTGCCTTCAACAGGAGTTTCAGTGGTGGGCTCAAGCTTGTCACCTCAACAAGGGACAGCCTTTTACTCAACCCACACCCAGGCAAACACTGACAACAGAAGCATCAGATTACACCTGGGGAACACACATGGCAGGCAACTGTATTCAGGGCAAGTGGCCCGCAGAACAAAGGCATCTTCACATCAATCAAAAAGAGATGCTAGCTGTACAAAATGCTTTCAAGGACCTGCTGCATCCAGGACAACTACTACTAAAGACAGACAACACCACAGTTATGTGGTACATAAACAAGCAAGGGGGTACTCACTCCTACCCCCTCTGCAGACAAGCCATGACCTTGTGGAACACAGCTCTAAACTATCAAGTTCATCTGCAAGCACAATTCCTGCCAGGAGAGAAAAACACACTGGCGGACGACTTAAGCAGAAACATCATGGATCCCCATGAATGGGAAGTGAATCCACAGATATTCAGAATGATAACACAGAAATGGTGGAGCCTGGACATAGATCTGTTTGCATCCCCAATGAACTGCCAGCTACAGAAATTCTGCACAAGGAGTTACCATCTGCAAGCATGGAAAGTGGATGCCCTCTCATTCAGCTGGAAAAACCTACAAGTATATGCTTTCCCACCACTACCTCTCCTGCCAAAGGTACTCATAAAAGCCAGGCAAGAAAAGCCAAAGATGATCCTGATTGCACCAGACTGGCCACGCCAGCACTGGTACCCAATCCTAAAGAACTTAGCACAAGGACCACCCTGGATTTTGCCTCAAATCCCACATCTGCTGACTCAGCACAACAATCAGATACTACACAGCCAGCTAAAGACCTTAAACCTAGCTGCATGGAAGATTCCTTAGTCAAGCAGGCAATGCCGCTCTCCAAAGCTGTTATGGATGTCATTCTGGAGGCCAGAAGGCCTAGTGCCAGGAAAGCCTATTCGAATAAATGGAAGAGATTCTGTTCCTGGAACCAAGCACACAGCCTTGACCCTCATGTTCCAAACATTCCTCAGATACTACAATATTTAACTGAGATGCTGGACAAAGGACTCTCCTTCTCATCCATCAAGCTCCACATCTCTGCCATCTCTGCTCATTACAACATGGATCCACCAATTTTCTCTAATCCTTAGCTAAGACAGTACCTCAGAGGGGCTAAAAACATAAGACTGCCCCGTAGAGCACCTACTCCAACTTGGGACCTCAACTTTGTTTTGGAAAAATTGACTTTACCTCCCTTTGAGCCAGCTAACACAGCAGAATTAAAATATATCTCTTGGAAAACTGCTCTACTCCTGGCAATAACATCAGCATGAAGCGTTTCAGAATTATAGGCACTAATGGCAGTGGAACCTTTCCTCATTTTCCACCAGGACAGGGTGTCTTTAAGAATGTTAGAAAAATCTATACATGCTGCTTAGAAAATATATTTACATACATGCTGCCTAGAAAAATATATTTACAATGTGTGCTGCTTAGGAAGATGTGTATTTAAACATTTAAACATATATAAGTTGTGTGATCAAATATATAGAGAAATGTGTGCTTTAGTTAGGAATAAATGTACTTAAATCCATAATAGAGAACAAAGTTTATGTAATGCATTTAATTCTGTCTTACTAGAATAATAGTAGAAATAAACCTGCATATTATTGCTTGAAGCACAAGCTGCAGTGTAATCAGAAATTTGACCTTGGCAGTTTGCAAACACAGTCTGGCTCATGTCTTTCAAGTAAAGATTATTTTGCAAAGTTAGAAAATAATAAATCTGTTCGCATGTGTGTCCTCTTTCCTGCCTCCACCGGGAGAGTAGCCTTGTGCGCACTATCTCTGATAGTGCGCAGCTGGGTACAAGGAAGACAAAGAAAGGCATTAAGGAAGACATACATCTATTGTATTCGAACTAATGAGAGAACCTTGAATTGGCTACATCCTCAGGAGGTCATCGTGACTGACCAGGTGTTTGCAAGGCTGTAATATTCTCATGGGAAAAAGACTTTTTGAAAAACACAAATTCAGCACTTTTTATGAATTACTATGATGTAAAGACCCTGTCACTGACCACACCAGTGAGGTGGGCAAAACTGATAATGACATGTATATAAGAAATGTACTTTGTGAATAAAATCAGTCAAAATTCTATACAAACTTTGTGTATGGTTTTTTGCCTCCTAATGTACATTAGAGCTTTAAGATATCTGAAATCTCCTGCATTATTGTTTGTTATTAATTGACATTGTGTTTGAATAACTCAATGATTTTTACAGTCTGACTCTAACAAATTTATTTAACATCTTGGTCCTAATCGTGCCGGAATTCCCTTGGTAAGCTACAGGTCAGAATATATAGGTGGTACTGAAGTCTGCGCAGAAGAAGGAAAGACCTCCGACTGAATTGTCGTGCCCAAAGAGGCTGTCCACTTGTCTGATCTGTGGCCGAAAAGCGGAAAACTGGGTCCTAAAAAGCCTATCAAACATAAGCAGGAGGCTCGGGTAAGCAGAATTCCTCTCTTTGTTTTTGTTTTAGATCGGGGACCAGGTTACACTGTGCTATTGCTAAGGTTTGTGATAGCAGGGAGAGAGGTAGTCGAAGTATTGTATCTTGAGTCATAGATCAGGGAATAAAACAAAACAAAGTAAACAGTCATTCTAGACACTACTGTGAATACGGGGAATAAGATACCACGTGGTACAAGAGAAAGGGTTACGTAACAGTTCTGTTGTTTTCTCTCTCTCTCTCTCTCTTCTTTTTTCTCTTTCAGAGACATGGGAAATGAATGCACTAAAGGGTCACGTGACCCGCCCCTAACAGAAGATGCAAAATATATGCAGTTACAGAGAGCAGATAATGTGAGATATTTTGCAACATGGGTTAACAAGTATGACTTTGATGGTAAATTGGATAAAATGTCATTAGTAAAACTTTTGAGACAGTTAAAATCTGACGAGAAGGTCAGGCAAAAACAACGACAGTTGGGTGTTCCTCAAGCACATAGGTGGATTGAGGAAGCGAACCGAAGGAACAGAAAAATAAAAATGCAAAGGCATTATTTTTAGACAAAGAGGATAATAACATAATAGTAGCATCGGTCCCTCCCCTACCACGTCCACCGATGCCTTACTCAGAATATGAAGCGGGAGGGCGGGCTGACCCCCCCCCACGTTACCCAGAGACAACAGGGATATTAAGACAACCATTTGTAAGAGAACCTATCGGGACTAGATCCCAAACACGCCAAACACTTATAGATGTTCAACCAAGCGGAAATTTATTAGATGAGAGTGAGGAAATCTGTCCATTAATAGAAGTACCAAACCCACAGGCAGGACAGGAGGGCCAGGCCTCAACTCTCTTAGTGTATAGACCATGGACACCGGAAGACATCCGAAAAGCTACAGAAGGAATTCCCCATCCAAAAATTAACTTTGAGAAATTTCTACAGGATTTACAGGGTATGAGATTGAGTTACCACTTAAATGGGGAAGAGGTAGAAAGAGTAGTTAGACAAATTTTAGGTCCAGACTGGCACATGATTTGTGGCGCCTGGAATGCCCGTGATGCGCAACACAGGCCACTCCCACATAGTGACGCAGAACTAGATACTAGATTATTAGAATGTTTTAATAACCATAGTGGCATGCCTGTTCCTGAAAATCAAAAGAATAATAGTTCATATGAACAACAATTGAAGAATGCATTTTTGAAAGGTTGTATTGCCCCCATCAATAGCTTCATCACGAAGCACATGATAGATCACCGAACAAGTAGGCTTCAAGCCTTGTTAGAATATGCTAGACATGCCGAAAAACATTTCAACAGTAAAAAAAAAAAGAAAACGCAGGTCTTCACAGCTGAAGACGGTGCAAAAGTTTTTGTAGTACAAGCAGCCAAAAAGGGTAAGCAAAATACTCAGGGTAACAAACGCTCTGACAAAAACTCAGAAATTTATGAGAGCAGAAAGAAAAAAGGTGAGTGCTTCAATTGCGGTAAGAAGGGACATTTGGCAAGGGATTGCAGGAGCAAGGCACCTGCGGAAAAAAAGGATAAGGAAGATGAGGATTGACTATATGACAGTTATGCTGCTCAGCAGTCCCCAGGAGAGACTAATGAGCAGGGAAATGATGTAAATACCTTAAAAAAAAACAGATGACATGCAACCGGATGTAGAAGTTGGGGAAAGTGAAGTTTTAGACCTGGCATTACTGAGCCTAGAGCTCTATTTAGCAAACACAAAACCGGAAGTTACACTTCTGGTAAAAGGGAGAAAAGTCAAATTTTTGTGTGATTCAGGAGCATCACGAACTTTGATACATCCTTCAAAGTTACCGGAACATTCTGAGTCACCTGATTACATATTAGTAAAAGCAGCAAACGGACAGTTGTACAGGAAACCACTTTCCCATGATATAGCAATAACTGACCCCGTCTCGGGCATAACCCAAAAAAGTAAAATAGTACTTTCTGCCAAATGCCCCATAAACTTATTAGAAAGAGATCTTATGCAACTTTTTGGCATAGCAGTAGTCCCTACCATGAACGGTATGGAGGCACAGAGACAAACTAATACCTTTGTAGTACGGTCGGAGGGGGAGGCTTATTATTGGTACAGCCAAAATCTGGTTACAACCGGTCCAGGGGCAGTAACCAAGGAACTGATAAATGTAGCCACCAGCAAGGTGCCTCCCCTCGATACTGACCAGCAACATTTATTACATTGTACCCTATATTATTGTAGCACACCAGGACCTGATAAAGAATACGAACAAAAGTTGTTCAGAAATCCTGCAAATAGACTGATATTACGGACCCTATACTGGGACACTGAGGGCAACAGTGTGGTGAGCTGTTCGTTACCTCAGGAGTTTTTTGAATTGTACAAATCCAATAAACTACCACACGTTAGCCTAACCAAAAACAAAAATGTTAGGTGGGTAGACTTGGGTGACAAAGTGACAAAATGGGAGAGACTAACTGACTTAAAATTATCGGACTTAGGAGTACAAAAACAAAAACTAAATTGGTTAACGCAAGCACGCCCAGCTGTACACTTACAACAGAGTGAAGACAGCTGATTGGCGTTCTTGATAGAAAAAGAAAAAAAAGCTTTGAGTGAAATACCAAATGTTCTTTGGTCAACAGGAAAATCAGATGTAGGACTTATTCGTACAGCAGGGCCAGTAGTTATTACACCAAAATCAGCCTTTAGACCAAGGAAAAGACAATATCCTTTGAGCAAGGATGCAAAACAGGAAATCAAACCTATCATAATGGCATTACTTAAAAAAGAAATACTGGTGGAATCTTTAGATTCACCATGTAATACTCCTCTATTTCCTGTAAAAAAAGCAAACGGGAAATGGCGGATGGTACAAGATTTACAAGCTGTAAATGATGCGGTAATACCAAGAGCACCTACGGTGCCAGACCCACATACCTTATTAAATGATTTAAAGCCGCAACAAAAATATTTCACCGTGGTAGATATTAGCAATGCATTTTTTTCAATACCTATCCACCCTGACAGCCAGCATTGGTTTGCATTTACATTTCAGGGCAAAAGGTATACGTACACCCGACTACCACAGGAATATAGTAAAAGTCCAACGATATTCGCACAAGAAATGGCTAGCAACCTGGCAGGGTTTTCCCCACCAGGGGGCAGCCAAGTACTACTTTATGTAGATGACATCTTGCTTGCAGCCCCTACCCAGCAACAGTGTAGGAAAGACACAATAGCATTATTAAAATTCTTAGCTGAGCAAGGGCATAAAGTAAATAAACATAAATTACAACTTTGGAAAAAACAGGTTAAATACCTGGGATATGTGATATCCAAAAAAGGCAGAACATTAGATGAAGATCAAAAAACAGCTATTTTACAAGCACCTAGACCGACTACCAAGAAGGAAATGATGTCCTTCTTGGAAACGACTAATTTTTGTCAAAGTTGGATACCAAATTATGCTTTAAAAACGGCTCCATTGGCTGATTTAATATTTAAAACACCAATGGCAGCACAAGAAACATTACACTGGACTCCAAAAGCAGAGGCAGCCTTTTGCAGACTAAAACAACTGATAGTTTCATCATTAGTTTTAGGGCTTCCAAATTACCATAAGAAATTTTTCCAAACTGTAGATTGTAGGCGGGGATATATGACGTCAGTACTGACGCAACAACATGGTGGCAAGCAACGCCCCATAGCTTACTATTCATCGCAGTTAGATCCGGTGGCACGATCATTACCACCCTGCGTACAAGCAGTAGTCGCAGCAGCTATGGCAGTGCAAGCTTCGGCCTCAGTGGTGTTGTTTCATCCTCTCACGTTGAGAATACCTCATGCAGTTGCGATAATTTTATTGCAAGAAAAAATAGCATTTTTATCCCCTGCCAGACATCTTTCTTGCATGACCATACTATTGAGTCAACCCCATATGACAATTGAACGTTGTACAACATTAAATCCATCGACATTACTTCCGATTCCTGTGGATGGCATACCACACAGCTGCCTACAGAAAATGAAACAAATAACCACACCCAGACAAGATCTTACTGATGTACCTTTAGCTGACGCAGAGGTGACATTTTTTGTGGATGGGTCCTGTAGACGAGGTCCTACAGGGAAAAACCTAGTGGGCTATGCAGTAGTGACTGATGACAAAATCATAAAAGCACAACCCCTGCAACATAACCTGTCAGCTCAAGCAGCAAAATTGATAGCTTTGACACGTGCTTGCACTCTAGCGAAAGGCAAATGTGTTAACATATATACTGACAGTCAGTATGCTTTCTCTACAGTGCATGTCTTTGCACAACAATGAAAAAACAGGAAAATGATAACATCTACTGGCAAGCCGATTAACCATGCACAATTGATTCTGAACCTGTTAGATTCTATTCAGTTACCCACTAGAATAGCTATCTGTAAATGTGCGGCCCATACAAAGCAACAAGATAAAATTTCAAAAGAAAATGCTCGGGCTGATGCAGCTGCAAAGCAAGCTGCCTCAGACCCAGAAAATGTGCTTTTAAATGAAGAACTACAACCTTCTGAGACTCTAGATTTAAAAATGTTAAAAACAATGCAGACATTAGCTACAAAAGCAAAAAAACAAAAGTGGATAAAACGAGGAGCAATCCTTGAAGAGGGACTGTACATCTCCAAAGAAAAAAAGCCCATATTGCCATCTAATTTGTTTAGATATGCAGCTTTGTTGAGCCATGGGCAGAGCCATGTCTCAACAGGGGGGATGGTACAGTTAGTTAACAAAACATTCCAAACATATGGATTCACGAATTATACACAAAAATTTTGTGCAACATGTCATATTTGTAGCAAACATCATGCACAGGGAGCATTTAAACCAAAGCGAGGGAGCTTTCCAACACCACCCTATCCGTTCCATACTATTTGTATGGATTTCATAGAACTGAACAAATGTGAAGGGAAAAAATACTGTTTAGTAATCATAGATATGTTTTCAAAATGGGTAAAAGCTTTTCCAACTAGAAATCCGGATGCAGCAACAGTGACAAAGGCCCTAGTAAAAGAAATCATTCCTAGATTTGGCATACCGGAAAGAATTTATAGTGACAATGGGACACATTTCGTAAACCAGACGATACAGCAGCTTGGGAGATTTTTTGGGATTTCTTTGAAAAACCATTGTGCTTATCACCCTCAGTCAGCAGGACTGGTGGAGAGGTACAATGAAATCTTAAAAAACAAGTTGAGAAAATTAATGAGTGAGACTCAAAAGACTTGGATTTGCTGTCTACCTTTAGCACTGCTGAACATGAAAACTGTTCCGAATGTAAAGGGCTTGACCCCTTTCGAGATAGTGTTTGGAAGGGCATATTGTGTGCCACAATAAAAGGCCCTCATGCCTGCAGAGCTAGAGGCCGATGGCTCATTAGCTAGTTATATGAAAAAGTTATTAACAAATAAGACTGTTTTGCAGTTGAACTCTTTTTCAGATAAACAAAAAACAAAACCAGAAGCCGTGCTGACCCCGGGGTCCTGGATTTGGCTGAAAATCATAAAGAAAAAGAACTGGGCAAGTCCAAGGTGGAAAGGTCCGTACCAGGTACTATTGGCAACACCCACTGCAGTGAAAATTGCTGAGAGATCATCTTGGGTTCATTTAACCCACTGCAAACTTGTTAAGAAATTCAGTTTGGACATACCACAGAAACAGGATGGCCAGAGGCAGAATAAATAAAAATGTGAAACAACCCCAGAGACATTGGTTCACTGGCCTACTGATCATACACTTAATAACTATGTTTGTAGTAACCCTTTTGTTGTTATGGTTTTTCTTGCATATAACTACAAAAGTAAAATTAATAAAACGTGATGAAGGACTGGCTATAGACTGGCACCCAAACTTTAACACATACCTGGCTATGAAACGAGTTTATGTAGAGACTATAAACGTTTCAAATTGCTGGGTTTGTACTGCAATACCCACAGCATATGGAGGACTTTTGATGTCTGCTGTCCCCTTGGGAATAAATAAAACTTGGAAAAACCTGTTATTTGACACAGGCACTGTGAGATCACAAGACAAAGTGGCATTACATTTGCCTGTTACTCAGAAAGGAATTGTTTGTTTTGTTAAAAATGATACACTCCAGGTTGGTTGGAGTAACTGTAACATAACTGTGTCTTACAAATGTTATATAAAACCTATAGACCAAGGTACTAGTTGCAGCACAAATTATGATTCATATTTAAGCTTAATGAAAACAACATTGAAAAATGTGCAAAAATCTCCTAAAATATATAGACAATTCTCTGTTATAGATAAAAAAATGTTTCATTCAGGGTTAACCCGCATCAGTACAAAAGTAAAAAACTGTTATTTTGTTTGTGGAAAAAAAGCCTATAAATGGTTACCTGAGAATTGGTCCGGCAGTTGTTTTTTGGGTTATCTGGTTCCAGCCATAAGACATACTGCAAAATTGCCCCTGGGTAAGATACGTAATGTAAGAGATGTAGCTCACCAAGCTGAAAATACAGTCAAAAAACCTACTAATCCGGTGGGTAAGATTAAAGCAAGCTGGAAGGATCATTCGTCTGTAAAGGACAAAAAAAAATTGACCCATATGGACTTGAGTGACAGTGTTATATCCTGGGCTGGAATATTCCCAACCTATGGAGCAGTCAAATCGATTTGGGAACTGAGAAAATTGTCAAAACTCCTCAAAGTAATGAGCAATGCGACTTTTTCCGCTCTTGAACTTGTGACTGATGAGATAAATGCAATAAAAACAGTCGTACTACAAAACCAAATGGCTCTCGACTTCACCCTAGCGGCGAGAGGTGGTACGTGCGCGCTTATCAAAAAAGAATGCTGTGCGTACATTCCAGACAACCAGCATGAAATTAATGATCACCTGGAGGTAATACAGCAGGTGTCAGCAATGGCAGAACCAGGCCCAAACCCACTGACGAACTTTTTCCAGAATTTGTTTGGGGGGTGGGGGTCAGTCCTTATAAACATTCTGATTGCAATTTGTGTGGTACTGCTCATAATTGGAGCATGTGTCTGCTGCGGGATACCCTGTGTAAAAAAATTAGTTAAAGACTTAGTTAATGTATCAGTGACTAAAACTATGTACCAAAATATAAAATTAAATTTGTTGATACCAAGTGAAAGTCTATCTGAAATATAAAACAAATGACTTACTTAGCTAAAAGTCCTTGAAAGGAAAAGGCTAAGAAATGAACTAATACTGTTTATGTTTCAAATAGCATTAAATGCATTAAGAGGAGGGAGAATGTTAGAAAAATCTATACATGCTGCTTAGAAAATATATTTACATACATGCTGCCTAGAAAAATATATTTACAATGTGTGCTGCTTAGGAAGATGTGTATTTAAACATTCAAACATATATAAGTTGTGTGATCAAATATATAGAGAAATGTGTGCTTTAGTTAGGAATAAATGTACTTAAATCCATAATA
The DNA here is from genome assembly GCF_019279795.1 of Protopterus annectens. Classification (NCBI taxonomy): domain Eukaryota; kingdom Metazoa; phylum Chordata; order Ceratodontiformes; family Protopteridae; genus Protopterus; species Protopterus annectens. The sequence goes on along the minus strand of NC_056748.1, from coordinate 1,093,782,512 downwards.
GAGAACAAAGTTTATGTAATGCATTTAATTCTGTCTTACTAGAATAATAGTAGAAATAAACCTGCATATTATTGCTTGAAGCACAAGCTGCAGTGTAATCAGAAATTTGACCTTGGCAGTTTGCAAACACAGTCTGGCTCATGTCTTTCAAGTAAAGATTATTTTGCAAAGTTAGAAAATAATAAATCTGTTCGCATGTGTGTCCTCTTTCCTGCCTCCACCGAGAGTAGCCTTGTGCGCACTATCTCTGATAGTGCGCAGCTGGGTACAAGGAAGACAAAGAAAGGCATTAAGGAAGACATACATCTATTGTATTCGAACTAATGAGAGAACCTTGAATTGGCTACATCCTCAGGAGGTCATCGTGACTGACCAGGTGTTTGCAAGGCTGTAATATTCTCATGGGAAAAAGACTTTTTGAAAAACACAAATTCAGCACTTTTTATAAATTACTATGATGTAAAGACCCTGTCACTGACCACACCAGTGAGGTGGGCAAAACTGATAATGACATGTATATAAAAAATGTACTTTGTAAATAAAATCAGTCAAAATTCTATACAAACTTTGTGTATGGTTTTTTGCCTCCTAATGTACATTAGAGCTTTAAGATATCTGAAATCTCCTGCATTATTGTTTGTTATTAATTGACATTGTGTTTAAATAACTCAATGATTTTTACAGTCTGACTCTAACAAATTTATTTAACAAAGAACTAACCCTATGTTTATGCCAAAGGTGGTATCCAGTGTGGCTCTAAACCAAACTATTCATTTGCCAACTTTTTATCCAAAACCACAGAATAAAGGGGAGAGACTACTACATTCCTTGGACATTTACAGGCAGTTACGCTTCTACTTGGACAAAACCAAAGTTTTCAGGAAATCTGAGCAATTATTGGTAGCATATGCTGCAGGAGCACAGGGAAAAGCCATTTCAAAACAGACTATTTCAAAATGGATAGGACATTGCATATGTTTCTGCTATACACACCATGGGAAACCTGTACCTAGCAGCATTAGATCTCACTCCACTAGTACAACAGCAACTTCAACTGCCTACCTCAGAGGAGTACCTACCAAGGATATTTTGGAAGCAGCAACTTGGAGTTCTGTGCATACCTTCCCCAAGCATTACCATCTGCCTCTATACTCTAAATCCAGAGCTGGCTTTGCCACTGCAGTACTGCAGGGCCTTATAGCCACCCCTAATACCTTATAGAACCAGCCACCCAACCTCAGCTTTGGGATTCTACCCAAGTGTAATGACTGCAGAAATGTAACACGATGAACATAGTACAGTTTTGTACCTACCATAAATGTAGATGTTCGAGTGTAAACACTGCTGCAGTCCAGGTTACCCTCCCTCCTTCCCCTCTTACTTGCTGGTACGTACCTATGCCTTCTACCCTTTACTACCTATGGGGAGTATTTGCTGGTAACTGAAAGTTGTTGTTTGCTTTTCTTATGTATGTTTTATTAGCAATTTGAATTGCCTACCTATATGGGGGCACCTGACATCTGGGGCAAGAAAAACTGAAGAAAATGGCATCAGCTGCATCTTATATACCCCTGCCGCACTGACATCAGGGAGGAGGTGACAGCAACTGATGCCGGACCAAGACTTTGGAACTCAGGCCGACTGGGGAACTGCATGATGGCAGGATAACCCAAGTGTAATGACTGCAGCAGTGTATACACTCGAACATCTACATTTATGGTAGGTACAAAACTGTACTTTGCTGATGTCCAGCAGTTCTTTGTAGAGAGCTCTATCTTCCACTCCCTCCAGTTTTCCATTCATATGCCCTAGCAGGGTTTTCTTGTAATTAACCATAGGAAACTGTCAACTGGGGGCTCTTGTAGCCAGGGAAGCAAAAGTATCAACTTTTTTATCCAAAATGACCTGGAGTTACCCCCTCTTTATGTTTAGGCAGTGGGTTCCTGGAACTTTTTTATCCAAAATGACCTGGAGTTACCCCCTCTTTATCTTTAGGCAGTGGGTTCCTGGAAGTGCTGCAGTTAGCTCTGATAGGATCAGATCAATGGAATGATTCCTAAAAAGGTGTTTGTGGAAATCCAAGTCCATGTAGATTTGGTCTGACTTCATAGGAGCAGATGGTTGAGAGTCACACTGCAGGAATGAGTTAGAAATAAGATCATCCACTTTTTCCTCCACTGGAGGAATGGCTGAAGGTGTATACTAAGGAAGCTTAGGCAATTCTTTAACCCTGTTCTTAAACTGATGGCAGTCCTGAGCTTTTCAATGGAAATACTCCTTCTCTTTAGGAATTGTATCCCCAAAGTTGAAATCCTCAGGTTGTGAAGCTGAGGTTAGTATGTCTTCCTAGTTAGAACCAGCATATGAGCCTCTGGACAGCTGGTCTACATAAGCCAACTCATTCTCATCTGAATCATAGATCATAGGAAGTTTCGAGGCTATTGGCCCTGAGGCCCTTATAAGCCTAGCCAAGAGTTTAGCCCATATTTAGACAAGTCAACCCCCGATGTCCCTGTCCAGCAGGAACATGAGTGGAATCCCATGGATGTATTTCTGTTTCCCATCCAGTTATCCACATTGTGCTTAAAAAGGGATACAGAGGTACTCTGCTTGATGTGGAGAAGACATCTATTCCACAGATGGGGGAGTCTCTGTGACACAAATCTGTCCAACCAACAAGTCCTATTGATGTCACAAACCAGGTTGAGGCCATGCATGCAGGTTGATCCCTGAATCTGAGCATTCCTTGGGGGGGGGGGCTCCTCTTTTCTTTTCTCAGATACAGTTTCTTAGCCAGTCTAACAGATTCTCATGGCAGACATCTGGGGTGTTGGCAGGCTGAGGCCTAGGCTGAAGCATGGCAGAAGGGATCCTTTTAGGTTTGGCCTAAGACTTGGTCCTCAGTGTGGTATCAGAGATACTGAGAATGGACAACAGCCAGGTGCCCACAGCCTGTACATGGTCAACTGATGACCCCTTGGTGGTTCTTGGGATTCCACACTCCCTATCCGAAGCCCTAATACAGGAGTTGGAAACCATGGCCTGCAAAGTTGCCTGAGACCTAACTGACAACCCCTGTCCTTCATCTTATGTGGACATAGAGGGGTCAAGAGGCATGTTGGTTCTCATTGTAAGCCTTTTAGTTTAAGCACCTGGGCTTCAGACCAGTTTTACATTAGGAAGGTTTGTGGTCTGCACTGTAGTGGCAGAACAGGTAGCTTACATCCTTCTAAGTTGGGAACTGCTGATTGAGGGCTCAGTGTCTGTTATTCTAAAAGTGTATCAATTCTGGTTTAAGCACTTGGGCTTGAGGCCATTTATTTTACATTAAGAGGGTTCGTGTTCTGCACTCTTGTGGGAGGAGAGGCTGGACTCTGTCCTTCTGAGCTGGGAATTTCTGGTTAAAGCTTATAGTGCCTGCATATTTGAACTGCTTCTTACTGAAATTGGTACACCTCGTTTGCTGTAGCATAGACTAGATCCAGGCCTGCTGAATCTAGCTTTGTTTGTATAACTTGAGCACTAATCCAGGCATTCTTTAAAGTATTCAGTTGTATTTATTACTGCTGGTAGTAACTTGATTAAAGTGTAGCTATCATTTCTAAGTCTTTTGATTAAGCACTTGGGCTTCAGACCAGTTGTTTTACATTAGGAAGGTTTGTGGCCTGCACTGTGGTGGCAGGACAGGTAGCTTACATCCTTCTAAGTTGGGAACTGCTGATTGAGAGCTCAGTGTCTGTTATTCTAAAAGTGTATTAGTTCTGGTTTAAGCACTTGGGCTTCAAGCCAGTTATTTTACATTAAGAAGGATTGTGGTCTGCACTCTTGTGGGAGGAGAGGCTGGACTTTGCCCTTCTGAGCAGGGAATTTCTGGTTAGAGGCTTATAGTGCCTGCATATTCTAACTGTTTCTTACTGAAATTGGTACACCTTGTTTGCTGTAGCATAGACTAGATCCAGGCCTGCTGAATCTAGCTTTATTTGTATGCTTGTTTGTTTATTTCCCTGAAATGCTAATTCCACCTAAAATGCGGCCTTTTAGCACTTCTGTGGATCCCTAGTGATATCTGCATTGCTTACTGTACTTATTTCCTTGTTTCACTTGAAAGAAAGTTACTGTTTGTCGTTTTTGCATTTAAGTTACCTGTAACACATTGCATTTAAGTTACCTGGCACTTGCTCACTAAAGCAATTATATAAGTCAGCTCTAAAAAAATTAAAAGCACTACACCCTCACAAACTCCCCTTGAGTACCTTGTTCCCCATTGGCCCTTTTTTCAATTATAAAGGAATTCCCAATACTATTCTAGCATGTCCAAAGGTCAGTTGTCAATCTCCTCTCCGGTCCAGCTGGTGAATCTGGGAATCTTGAGGCAATGTTACAACTGCCTCATGTACACAGACAACCCTCTCCTCCTCCCAACAAATTCCAGCACATGTGAGAGATGCAACCATATAGCCAAACTGGAGGCTAAGCTCTCTCAACTCAGTACTGGCGTAACCAGTCAGGAGGAGAAGGAAACCACACTCACTACAATTCCAGTCTCACATAGACCTACCACGACAACAAACCAAACACATAAACACACAAAAACATACTCGGAGGCTCTAAATAAAAATCTGCCTAAGCAGCAGAGACCTCCAAAGCAGACAAACAAGCAACCGCTACCCCAAAACAAAACACGTGCAACACATAGCTCACAAAGCCAGTGTGCCAAATAGTCACAGCCCTTAAGGCTAAACAACACACCTGATACACCTGTAATAGGTGACTCTATCGTGAGGCACAGTGACGTCCCGCTCACCAGGCTGAACAAGGAGAAGGTCACGGTGAGCTGCCTGTCGGGCGCTAGGATCCGCCACATAACACAAGCACTCAGGTCACTCCAAGGCAAGTACAAATATGACTCAGTCATTGTCCATGCTGGTGTGAATGACCTGAGACGTACCTCCCTGGACTACATGAAAAGAGACATAGAGGAGCTCTCTGAGCATGTAGCCCAGGCCGGTATGACCCTGACCTTGAGTAGCATCTTACACTCACCAAGAATGATGCCACAATATGAAGACAAGATGATCAATTTCAACAATTGGCTTAAGTGTTGGTGTCATTCAAAGGGGATCCAATGCCTGTCAGCCTGGGATGACATGCTCGAAAAGCCACGATGCTTCGCTAGGGACGGCTTGCACCTGTCACCCCTGGGCTTTCGGATATTGGCAAAGGCTCTTGCTACCCCCATAGTGCCTTTTTTAGGCAAGGCTCAAAAGACAAACCCACCTCCATAGGTATCACAAGGGATAAGAAACTAAGAGTAATGCTACTCAACGCCAGAAGTCTAAACCTCAAGATGCACACACTCGAAACTCTCCTTAGCATGGAGAACATCGATATCTGTGCAGTAACAGAAACCTGGTTCAAGGCTCCCGAGAGCACCCCAGCACTACCAGGTTATACCTCATACCATGCTTTTCGGCCCCAAAAATTGGACCGAACCACAAAAGGAAGGGAGTATCAATATTCGTCAAAGATACCCACACCTCCAGGTTGGTGGCACAGCACGAAGCATCAGAGACTATCCATGTGCAACTAACTGTGGGTAAAACTGCCTTCCAGTTTATAGCCTGCTACAGGCCACCCTCCCAAACACAGGAACCCCACTTGGCCTTCCTGAGAATACTGGAAAATATGAAGGTCTCTCCAAACACCATTATATTGGGTGACTTCAACTACCCAAACATAGACTGGGAGCATTACTCTAGCTCCAACACCCTAGCCCAAAGGTTCCTAGAATTTATAAACTCAAATGCTATGGAACAACTTGTTACCACTCCCACAAGAGGGGAAAACATACTGGACCTGATCATCACCAACATAGGGACACTATGCTCCAGACCAGAAGTGTATCCCTCACTGGTAAGATCAGACCATAAACTAATCTCACTGGATATTCACATCCCGACCCCACCCCCTGCCCAGAAAACCACAGTGAAAAACTTCTTTAAAGCAAATTTCACATGCCTCAAAACCGAGGCGAAATCCTTCAAAGCCCCCGGGCCTGTGGAAAATACGGCCCAGACTGCAGAATCCTTTATAAACGCATTCTATGAACACCTTCAGGAATGCATGGATCATGCAATCCCAAATAAAACCAAGACCCAATCCTCCAAAGGCAGATGTCCTGTCTGGTGGACCCCAGCCATAAACAAACTATACAATAGAAGGAGGAAGCTACTACATGATAGAGCAAAATCCCAAAAAGGGAAGGTATCTCTGATCAATATTAGCAAAAAACTACGGGCACTCATAAAATCGTCTAAGGCCAGCTTCGAGAGAAATATTGCACAGGACACTAAGGATAATCACAAGGCTTTCTTTAGTTATGTTAGGAATCTGGGTGGGAATTCCCAGATATGCTCAGAATTAGTCCAAAATGACAAAAAATACACCGAGCCCACAGACATTGCCAACATCCTAGCTGACAGGTTCAGTGCAAACTTCTCCCCCCTCTCCCCACCAAAAGGGCAAATATCTATCCCAACAGAGTGCTGCCCCTGACATCTCAGATGCTCAGGTAAGAGCCGCCCTCTCCAAAGCAAAAAACACAGCATCAATGGGACCAGATGGTGTCCCGGGCTGCGTCCTACATGAACTCCAAGAAGAGCTAAACCCAAACATAAAACTACTGTTCAATCTTAGCCTTACTACAGGATATGTACCCAAAGAGTGGCATACAGCAACAGTGGTCCCTCTCCACAAAGGTGGTGCTTCAACGGATCCTGGAAACTATCGCCCCATAAGCCTGACTAGCTTGGTCTGCAAAGCTATGGATAGGATCATCATGGACCTCATAAATAAAGATATTGGGGACCTACAGACACTGGATCCTACCCAGTTTGGCTTTGTTAAGGGCAGATCCTGCCTCTTAAACCTGGTCGATTTCTTTGAAACAGTCACCAAGGCCATTGACAAGGGGAAGGTGGTCCACACAGCCTACCTGGACCTCGCAAAAGCCTTCGATACAATACCCCACTCGGGCATTATAGATAAGCTCACCAGCTTAAATATAAACCCCTATGTCACTAGATGGGTTGCAAACTGGCTCAAGGACAGAACCCACATGGTTAGAATTGCTGGAGCCATGTCAGACTCCAAACCAGTTACAAGTGGCGTCCCACAAGGCTCAGTCCTGGGACCTCTCTTGTTTGGTATATATTTCTCGGCGGTACAGGCCAACACTGAAGGACTGTGGCTGACCAAGTTCGCAAATGACTGCAAACTGGGTGCCATAATCGACTCTCCAGCCGACACAAGCATCCTCCAAAAGGGCCTCATAGAAACAGGCAACTGGTGCCAGAGCCATGGCCTCAAGCTAAACGCCAAAAAGTGTATAGTCATCCCCTTTGGCAAAAACAAAGTGCACACAAATTACCACATAGGTGGTAATCCATTAAGTACAGAAGAAGTCATTAGGGACCTGGGGACCCAAGTTGATAGCAATCTCTCATTTGACAACCACGTGGCCAAAGTGGTTAGAAAAACATTTTATATAGCCCACCTAATCATGAAGGGATTCACATCTAGATCAGGGGAGGTCATCATACCTCTTTACTCATCCCTCATCAGGCCCATAATTGAGTATAATAGCCCTTTTGGGATGTACCTTACCAGACACCTGCAGCAACTGGAAAGACCCCAAAAGTACCTCACCAAGAGGATCAAAGGGCTCAAACAGATGCCATATGCTGCCCGGTTAAAGAAACTCAAGCTCTACTCAGTGGCATACCGCCTGCTCAGAGGCGATCTGTGCCTGACGTATAAAGCCATGTCCAACTCGGAATTAGTGGACATGCTGCACCTCAGAAAATCCAAATCCCATCGAGCTATGCGCTCAAGAGACTTGAACCTCAGCACTAAAATAAATAGGACATGCTGGAGGGACAGATTCATAACCCAGAGGCTCCCTTCACTCTGGAATAAAATCCCAGTCCAGGTTAGACAGGGTCCCACATTGACTCTCTTCAAGAGGAATCTTGATGAGTGGATGGGAGATCGTAGGTTTACCCCGGGTATCACTTCTATGTCACTGTTAGACAGAGGCACAGTATACTAACCTCGAAAAAGGGCATAGCAAAATTAATTTAAAATGGGTGTCGAAAGCCAAACACACTCTGGCTAGGCTTATAAATGCTCTAGGGCAGATAGCCTAGTATGAAGTATAAACCTATAAGGGCACTCAGAAGCAGTTTCTAGTACTTTCCCAGTCTTCAGAAGTGACTGCAATGGTGTCTCCTGTCTTTTGGCAATCACAAGTTTGGGCAGACTGACGGAAGGCAACACCATGTCATCTGCCATGCTATGAAATTTCGGATACTTCTTCCTATGTTTTCAAGATTAGTCAAGAGAAGGAATGTTGGATGCCATAATAGGTAAAGATCCTTTATGCCCTATTTCTGTGACGAATTGTGCACTTACTGAAATGGGGACAGTTTGAGACACTGTGCTAAAGGCCTAAGCAGAACAGGCAAGAGGTATAAAGGTCCCAATGAAGAATCTGTTTTCCCCAGTCAAGACAGGTTTTAGTTGTAGATCTCATCGACGGACACACAATCAAAAGAGAAAAGGAAGTTTTCTGCAATGGGGAACTTATCTTTAAGAAGCACTCTCATCTTTGGTCCACCTAAAGCAGTCTACAATGTTAATGCTAAGAGTTCCATCGGCAAGAAAAAGCTGTAAGATGTCACTGGCCAATAAGTCTTAAACACAGACATCCTGACTACAGGTCCACCATCCCAGGAGGAGGAGGAAGTTATATCTTTGGTACTCAGGATGGCTAAGGGGTAGTGCAACAAGGAAAACATGTATGATTATTACTGCACCAGTGAAAAACAATGAACATCAGCTGTTCTCAGCATTACAGACATGCAATCCACAGAGGGGTCTTGAGTTCCATTCATTTTGAAATGTTCTTGCTCCTTCAACTTCCTTGTAATTTAAAACTGCAATTAAAAAGACGTCAGCACTGCAATTGTAGTAGCTCTCATGTACGTGTTCTGCCAATGTATGAGTCATTTTGACCAGTTTATTGTCCTTTTGTTTTAAGCAAGAGTTACCACTTCAGTGCTTTGAGCACACACATCCATGCATACATACATGCACACACACAGAGCTGCCTATAGACTTCTGACTTCAGAAGGGGGGAGAGACCTTTAGACTCTTAACATCAGCACTAGGTACAGTTTCCTAATATTTTTGATATTAGTTCTAGGGGTGAGCATTCATTATATTCCTGACATGATTGCTAAAGGAATGATATTGATAGAACATGCAGGGTGGCTTTTATTCCCAGCAGTACTATGGATTTGTCTCCTTATGATCCTGAACATAATTTAAGGGCTGATACATTCATACTTTTAATATTGCCACTGGACACAAGAGTCTCACTATATTGTATTTATTTTTTTATTTTATTTTGCTTTTGTTTATTGGGTTTGTCTGACTGGATTAAATAAAAAAAATGCAGTGGATGCCCAGGAATAAAATCTTCAGCAGTTTATTATTTTATTTTATTTTATTTATTTTACATTTGTTGACTGGGCTAGTCCGACTGGATATATGTACATTTTCAGCAGAGGCCCGAGGATAAAAGCTCCAACATACAAACATTAGTAAGGACAGGTACAAACATTTTAAACAGACATTCAGGGATATACATGAGCAGACTTTAAGTAAAATGTATAAACAATTACACATACATTTTCTAAACTAAATAACATTTGTATAGAATATACCAAGCTATTTACAGTATAAAATATACATGTGCATTAATATTAGTTCAACACTGAGCATTTGAAGAGATGTATTAGTGGGTTTGGCAAATAAATGATAGATCTAGTGATTAAGGTATCCAAAGTAATTGAAGTTAGGGAAGGAACATGGGAAGGTTGAAAATGTTATTATAGTTAAAAGGTGGGGTATTATGACTATCATAAGGTTTGATGGGGTTGCAAGCAGTGTCATATAAGCTATATGGCTTGGTGATTCTAATAAAACTATTCAGGCATTGGTGAAGACTGGTTGTGAGGTATAGGATTCAGAAAAAAGGAAAAGTGGTTTGATGCTGTGGGAATTTGGAAATTACAGTAACATTTACCCTGGAGATATACAGGAACAGATGCATTAATTTGATAGGTGATGTTTTATTTGTGTTTTTTAAATAAGTTTGCATTCTGAATGGATTTCAAAGACAGTGGGATGTGGTTCCATAGTTTAGCTACAATATTTGAGTATAGTCAGTCACCTACAGTATTGGATGATTTGGCTAGAGTGAATACTGATTTTGCTGTATAGTGAGTAATTCTATTGGAGGATTAGTGTATTAAGTTGTTAAGGGCTGGGCAATTTTATGGTTTATGGGAAAGTCTGTGTATTTTAGTTGGCTAAGAAAGAGCTAGGTGATGTGGCAGTTCTAACCAATCTAATTCTCAGAGTGCTAGGCAGTGCTGCACACTACTTTTTTAGATTACTGCAAATTTGGCTATTTTATTATTACTTTTCTCAAGTCTGGACAGTTGTGAGAACTGAAGGTTAGTGAACATTGAAGCAACATATAGGAGAGAGAGTGGTAAGATAGTAGAGGCTATACATTTTCTAGCTATATCAGTAAGGTAGATTTTTTCTCTGTATAATGTACCTAGTTTTTGATGAGTTTTTATAACCACATGTAGTACGTGGTAGACACATTTCAACTGAACAATTATGATGACACCCAGTAATTTTGTGTGATTTATTTGCTCTGTCATGGTGCTGTTGGCAGAGATGATGGTGAATACTGTTTTCTTTTGACAGAGATGGGTTTCGGAGAGAAGGGCGGTAGTTTATTTTTTTTTAGGTTTTAGTAGTAGTTGTGAATTTCAGTTATGAATGTTTTGATCAATCAGAATTTTTAATTGCACTACTTAGGACGGGCAGGTCATTATTCTAGATATCAGCTCTGCAGACTAGGTTCTGCTAAACTCCTGAAAAGAACCGTAGTTAGGTTTTCTGGTGCCCTGCTTGATCATTCTTGCAGACTGGTGATGCACAACTCAAGAATAAAAAAAAAGAAAAATGAGAAAAGAAAGAAATGCACACCAGCAGCAGCAGATTGGCAGTCGCTGGTGGGCAGCACGTGCCATACTATTTTGACAGTTTGGTATTCGTTTAAGCAGATGTGGATGACATTGCAGCTTCTTAAATGAATACAATGCCTTCACTTCCTTCATTCAAGATCTTTAGACATGACGTATGTATATTGGTATGAGCACAGGTGTCATTATATGTCCATATTCTGTCTCCAAAAATCCCTGCAGGGTTCCAGTGCCCCGCTGTGAATCATACTTATACCAAGTACGTGTATGTCTTGAAATCATTTGAAAGAGCTTGGCCTCAACTTGAAATTCATTTTCCAAGGAAACTGACCTATGGAGACTCCAAAAAATGAGTTTAAAGAACAGAAAAAGTCTGTATTATTTTTTATGATGTTCCTTACTTACAAAAATTAGAAATAAAGTAAAATAGCTCTGTTCCTCAGCTTGTCTGAGATTGGAACCCACAAAGAGCTTAGATGAACTTGCCCTCTACTTGAAAATAATTTCCTGACAATGTTGACTCATCAGTTCCCCAGTAATTAACCAAAAAAAAAAGCAGAATCTGCATTATTTTCTATGGCCTCCTCTGCTTACAAAATTTAAAAAAATCAAGCAGCTCTGTGGCTCAGCTTCATTGATCTTGGAACACACAGAGAGCTTAGAGGAACTTGCTCTTGTCTTCAAAATAATTTCTATGATGCTGACTTAATGGGTTCCAGCAAAAGAATTAAAACAATAAAAAAAAAAATAAAAAAAACATAGTCTGCAGTATTTTCTATGCCCTTACCTGCTTATAAAAAGTAAAAATAAATTACAAAAGATCTGATCCTCAGCTTAGAGCCCACCAAGTATTTAGATGTAGAAATGGTTAATAGCTGATGGTGCGATATACTCTGGCACTGCTAATGTTTGCTGATAGCCTTGTAAAATGGACTCACCCTGTACCAATTTACTTGACGGAATGGCTTTACTGCTTTAGTTTAATTTATTAGCTTGTGGTTCAGGGACAGGTAATGCTCTGCATATACTTTTATTTGTAAAGGTGGCATAGCTGTTGTAACTGCTGAAACAATAAGTTCATGTACTGTGATTTATTGCTAAAACACTTAAAACCTGGCTGATTTTTTCAAATTCACATAGCTGATTCTTAATAGATTTTTTGTGGGATCTTATCTTCCTGTCAGGATGTGAGGCCAAATCTTTCACCCACAAATGGTGTAGTTTTGTTTTACGTATCACCCAGTCCATTTTCTTTAATAATTAGCATCACTTACAGCTACTTACTGAGCACTATCATTCCCTACCAGTCACATCATCAAAACAAAAATCCCACTCCTGCACAATTAGCCATACCTCCCTGCAAATTAAAGAGATTTATCCAATGTTCCCCCATCATTCACTCTAATTCAAAGCATATAGCATCATCCAAATAGTGCATTCTTAATTTCACATTATTCATCCCATTAACTGCCATTCCTCACATATAAACAATACATCCAACATTTCTCCATATCACCAAGCTAAACATGATCTTATTGAAATGTTGTTGTCTTCTTCCAATCATTGTTACTCTAACCCTTCTTATACTTTGTCGGCCTTACAGACACTTTAGCCATCAACACCATACATACTTCAAATATACATCAAACAATAAAGACTCCTCCTCCTCTCACCATACATACTTCAAATAAACATCAAACAATGCATACCTCAAATAAACAGACAGTAAGAACTCCTTCTCCTCTTACCATACATACCTCAATTAAACATCAAAAGATAAGAACTCCTCTTCCTCTCACCATACATACCTCCGATAAATTTCAAAAGATAAGAACTTCTCCTCTCATCATACATACTTCAAATAGACATCAATAGATAAGCACTCCTCCTCTAGAAATATGCTTATATCAGTCAACAAAAATTGAGCCTTTTCTCTCACTCATAAAAGTAAAAGACCAGTCATAATGCAGGTAGCCTACAACAATTTCATAACAATACCCTTTACCACTTAAAAAAAAAAACTAGTTAAATGGTTAAACTTTCAGAGATGGAGTCATACACCCCAGTCTTGGAACATTAAATATACCAAGTAACTTCATGGCAAAACTGAAGCACCCAAGTTCTTACCTAAAATTGTTTGTCTTAATATAGCAAACATTAGCAATAATTGTCCTGTTCCAAAGTAATGGTTACTCTCTAAAAATCTCCATATAGTAACATTGATAGAACATGGGTAAAAATGATTTTTCTTCATAACAATATGCCTCCAGTAACTACACAATGCTGGCAGACAACAGACCTAGCACCATGCCAGGGTATAGATGCTCTTACTAATGAAATCCAGTACACATCTTTGTGTCTGAAATATCTCCAGAATCAGTTAGTGCTGATAATAGAAACCCATATTGAATTCATTCCACCTTTGCCTTGGAGGATACACTCATAATTGTTGTATCCATGATGTCCTACAAGCTTCTTCTGTAAGCACTTTGCAAAGTGTCATAACTGCAGTTCATCCTACTAGCATACTTAATAGTATTATTATCTAAGATTTCAGCATAAACATCACTGGACTACGAGTCACCCAGCTCAGTGTGCTGTCTGCTTTCATTGCTATCTGCACACAACATTTTGTTTGCATTCATAATGCTTCTTGTTAACTTGCTTGTCCTGGCTGAGACTGAAATAGATCCATTTGGATCAGTGCTGTACCCCGGTTATCAAATTAAAAAAGTAAATAATGCTGCATTATAAAAATTCAAAGATTAGGGCTAGATGAATTAGTTACACATACAAGACTTAACTGTCTCACTGGCAGTGATAAATTGGTCATCTTTATACTCTCTGGTTACCTATCAGGGTCTCCCTCAATGTGTTCTTTAATCCAGAGCTCATACTAACAATATAAAGCAAAGATGTATACAAATCAATATTCTCAATGACTGCTCTTCTCGTCTTTAAAAGCCTTTATGAACCCCCTACAGATTGTTATATCCAGAATGATTAATGAATCAAAACCAAATGCCCTATATATTCTACCCTAAAGAGCTGATTCAAAGCAATAGCTGACTCACCTAGTAACTGATATCAGCTCGCCAAGTACTATCCTACGCGCTTAGCTCTTCAAAAATAAGTAAATAAGAATTTCAGGCTGAATGTGCAAAGCTGTTTGGTCCATCTGCTTCCTTAGTCAAATGCATGCCCTGTGTAAGCTCTTCAAGAGAAGGCAAAAAAAAAAGACTTTGGTCTACCAACTTACTTAAAATAAAATCCATGCCCCCCACCCCACCCCCCCCAGCTCTTTGAGTGAAAAGAAAAAAGACAACAGGAACTCTTGATCACATCCTCTAATGCTTTGAACCTGGGATGATTGCCCCCTTCACCCAACCCTTGCTATGCTGCTGAGTAGATTGTTCAGCATCATACTCCCTAGGTAGCCCTCAGCCCTCCCTTAACTTATTCTTTGATAAACTCACACTTATTTAGAACACCCTCTTTCTGTTAACTAGTGCAAGGCTAAGAAGACAGCTGTGTCCATGTTTCAACTCTACAATAAAAAATAAGGTGAAACAAAGCAACAGTGCATGGAAACTTTAGAAACAAAATCTTGACAATGCATTAAAATTTTCTCAGTCTAAGAAAGGTGGTCAGAATGAATAGCAATTCTGCTGAGGTAACCTGTCTTACACTAAAACAAGGAACCATTACTGTTCCTCAAAATATTTCTTTTAAACAACTAACAGGCAAAATTGCCGACACAAAACAGTCTGCAGTCTACTCCAATTTGGAATACAGCATTGGGAATTTTTCAAACAAATACAATCTCTACTGCACACTATCCAGAATCTTGTATCTATTTATCCAAATCAGCCTCCGTTACAACTCCTTTATGCCAAAACACAATCCATATAGCTTTACACCTTTGCTGAATACAGTACCACTTCCTACTGCAAAGAAATGCCAGATAAGCAAATCTGCAAATAACTACTGCAACTAGACGTTAGTTCATGAGCACAGTGTAGTATTTTGCGTAGTCTTTCTATGAATGACTTCTTCCACTTTAGTAAACTGTAAACTATGAATTTATATATATATATATATATATATATATATATATATATATATATATATATATGTGTGTGTGTGTGTGTGTGTGTGTACAGCTAGTGTTGGTTCAAACATAACATCATTAGTCTTCTACCAATGACTTCATCTCCTAAATATTGCAAAGACTTTACATCAATATCTAACTTATGCTCAATTACAAATGATTATACAAAAAAAAAAAAAAAAGCGTAAATTCTTACAGTTTGCTATTTAACGAAAAACATGGCTTTTGAAATGGGTTTAGTACTGTGACAGTGCTGTATACAGTTGGTAATGAAATTTATAATATGAATGAAGGGCTTGTCATATGACAATTATTTATTGACATGACTAGACCTTTCAAAACTGTGGATGAAGCTCTTCTACTAAAACAAAAAACTATGTATATTTAACTTCAAACACAGTTCTTTGATGCCAAAATTATCTGAAAGAATCTTTTAGTTACTTTTTTAACATTTCCCTGTCAGCAACCGGCACCTTGAATTCAGTTCCAGAAGGCTTGGGTCTCTTATCTTCTAGATTCATAAATGACCAATGAACTCCTACACCTTAATATAGTGCTCTGCACTGATGATATTTTATTCCTAAAAGTTGATAAAAAAATAAATTGTTCTTCAACAAACTTTAAAAACAAGCTTCTCCTCCCTCTACTCCTGGATAATCCAAAACAATTTTCAGTGCCATCAGTTTCAGCGTTATGCTCCTTGGTACAACTCAACAACTGAGGTCATTCCTGTCTGTTTCTTTAAAAGATTGCTGTAACCCCCGCCATTCCTGTTGGCACTGAACAGAAATATATTGGTGTTTCTTTGGATCCCTTCTCATTTTTCCCCCTCATACAGATACAATTATTAAAAAAACCCTCCTTCAGCTAAAAGCTATGTTATAGAATCTCCAAGCTGATATCCCTACTCCACACAACAGGGTCACCAGAAATGTGTTAATCACAAAGATTGAATATGCCCTTTCTGTTGTGACTCCAGTGAAGCATTCATTTTAAAAAACTTCAGGTAGCAACAAACAAGTCCTGCAAATGTTTAGTTTTAGTTGACAACCAAGTCCACTGTTGTGAACTTTAAAAAGACCATAGATGGCTATCTGTCCAGATCATAGCATCTTACGTTTATATTCAAATTGATTAATTAAGTCATCACCACTCCTGAAAAAATACCTTTCAGTTAAAGAGCCAAACTATAGCTTATGAGCTATGCAAGATGGTATTAGTATACAAGTCAGACCATGATTCAAGACAACTGTAGCTGAAAAATCCTGCAATATCAACCTAGCTACTTGTAATCATCCTCCTACTGAAATTAAGCCACTAAATGAACTCTGGGTATTCAAATTCAGAATAAGGAAGTATCTACTGGAAGAATGGATTTACAAGTTTTTTTTTTCTTGATATAGTATCTAAATGCCTGAAACAGTTTTTATTCATAAACAACTAGGTTCATTCTCCCTTATCAGATGAAGTATTAAAACCTAAATAAGTAATTATTTAATACTCTTCCTACAAATACCAGTTGTTAACACTGCATTATTATTGTTTATTTTGCATAATTATGCCTATATTGTTTGCATCATCACAGGACTATTTCTCGTGCTATAATGTTTGCAGTATGTTGTACTAATGCTTCTCCCATACAGATTTCTGATATGCCTATATATATCCTGTTTGCAGTCGTGTAATGTTCTTTTTTAATACTACTATTCATGTAAAGCACCTCTTGTGCTTCTATGCCTCTTTTTGTAATTGTGCTCATCAGTGAGCCCAGGTCATCAGCTGACCACTCTACTTACCAAGCAAACAAACTGCAAAATAAAATAAATAATTAATAAAAATATTCCTCATATTAATTTTTCATTGCCTTTATAATACTGTTATTAGTAATTGGGACAGTTTCTTTCTTCCTTCTGAGGTTAGTACAAGTGATTCTGGTTCACCTAAACATTAATATAGTCTCAGAAGCATTTAATTAACTGCTACAATTATTCATCTAGAATGGTTAAGTAAGAGGTACATGGACATTATGTGGGTACTCTGACCTTTTTTGATATGAAGTAGCATATTTGAATATAGGGTTAAAGAGTAAAAAAGGGAATGGGAAATGGTGTATGCTCGTTAGAAGCAGACACTCTGGGCATTTTGTACGGGTAGCTAAAAAATGGAGTTTTAGAGGTATGTAGATTTGTATCAAGATAGTTGCTGCACATTGGTACAATTTTTCTATAGAGTTGTGTAGGTTACTCTTCAGTTATTTAAACAGTGACATTCAACAGATTTTATTAGATGTTTGAGATTTTTTCTGCATTCAGGACATTCATATATCCCTCTTACAGGAGCAGGTATTCCCAGATTTTAGGACTTAGAACTGAGAAGCTGTGGTTACTGCATTGTTAATGGAGGGGATACAGCCAGAAGGGGCATTATATAGCTGTGATCTGTGATTTTACGTTCTTTCTCTTTTTATGAATCTGCCCATGAGGCAATGGAAGGGATTTTTTTCTTAAAAAGTTTGCATAATAGGAAGACATGAAGATCATCCCATAGTTGCACTAGAAGCCAGTTAGCTTTTTTTTAAGAACAGAGAAGCATAGTTTCATTTCTTGGAACAAAGGGAGAAGAGGGTCTTTTTTTTGGGGGGGGGGTGCAGATGGTTTCAGGTGCCAGAATTGCTATCCACACCCATGTATTTGAAGTAGGTACTGATTCGTCATGAGTTCTGGTGATGATCTAAAATTGTGCAAATCGTAGTTTTTCATGGGTCTTAAATAGCCCGGCTTTAGTTTTGGTTGAATTCAGAATCGTTTGCCTTGTGGTTAGCCACTTGCTAGCAGTTATTAAGTCTTTTTGTAGTTGGTCA
The DNA here is from genome assembly GCF_019279795.1 of Protopterus annectens. Taxonomy (NCBI): domain Eukaryota; kingdom Metazoa; phylum Chordata; order Ceratodontiformes; family Protopteridae; genus Protopterus; species Protopterus annectens. The sequence continues at coordinate 1,093,764,415 of NC_056748.1, read as the reverse complement.
TTTATAGTCTTGAGTGAGGACCTCTGTCTGTAGAACTTGTCATTTGCACAGAGTAATTTTGAGGGCTGGGAACTGTCTAATGGTAGTTTTTTTGGTATAGAGTGAGAAAAGTAATGAAATTACTGGAGTAATGATGAAAGTACTGAATGCCTTTGAGGAAGCATACTATGGCAAATCGGTCTGCACCTATTTCCACAAAGAATGTTCTACTGGAACAAAAATTATCGATCAACTGGAATGCCTTGTTATTAATTGCATAAGAATGCAGGGCACTTTGCTGGTGTTGATGGTGAACTTGGTCAGAAGCTTTTATGGAATCTATAAATATTGCCCTTAAGAGACCTTTGTCCACTGCAGTTAAGCTATAGGCTGCCATTATACTGGGGCTGGACCAGAAACCATGCTGGATTCTAGAAAGCAGTCCTTGGGATGAAATGTAATGTGAAAGTTGACTGTAAACCAGTTCTTCAAGTACTTGACCCAGCATTGGCAGTATGGAAATGGGGCTGACATCAGAGGAGGAGGAGCTGTGCATTGTTTCTGGAAAGGACTTGATTACAGCATGTTTCCAAATTTTAGGGAATGCATTGTGAGTGATTATATTAGATGTATTTAAGTAGATAAATTGTATATCCAATGTATACCCTGCAAATAAAGGGTGAAGGTTTTCAGTTACAAAAGGGGGCGGGACATCCTCTGGAATATCATTAATGATATTTTCAAATTCGTTTGCAGTGACTACTTGTGTGTTGTATGGGTACTACCTTGGGATGTTCAGTGGAAGGGGAGAGGACAGCTGTCTGCATTCACAGAGTAATGCTGGGGGGCAGGGTTACTGGTCCTTTGCTATTCATGTAGCTTTTTCTGGAAGAAGGCATACACTACTTATACTTCTGCATATACATCTTAACAATTACAGGAAATCAACAAGTATTGTTTGCCAGCTTTGGCAGTTGTTAGCTTTATATTTACTTCCTAATGCTTGTTTTCTTTTAGTTGGTTGTATAGGTTCATGAACGTTTAACTATCATCTGCAGAACTGATTTCTTTCCACAGGTGCTAGGCTTCATCATTAGGTTGTAGTAGGACTTGTAGTTCTTTTGTTAACTATTTGTTTTGATTTTGTTTGTGGAGATCTGTTATTTGTTGAAGAAGTTTATTCTGAATTTGCTAGCAGGGTAGCTGTTAGCATAAAGGCTGCTATTTCTGGATCTTGTAATGTGAAAATTGGTGTCTGGTCAGTTTGGGTCAAGTTGGTCTGTAGTCTTTGAAATACTTTTGGTGTTTTGGATGGAAAAGTTATTTTACCGGTGATTTGTTTTGATATGATCACTAAGTGAATGTGGGAAAGTTGTTGTAGATGACATTTTATGTGGCACATTTGTGATTATTAGACCTAAGGGAGCCATGGGTGTGTTTAACATGGGTGTATTTGATTCAGCTATTATTCGTAGGAGGCCATGTTCATTTAGCTATTCATTTACAGTCATGATTGCCATTTTTTTTAATTATGTTAAAGTTGCTCATAATGGACATCTGTTTGATTTTAGGTACTGACTGGATTATTGTACTGATGACTGGCCTAATGAGGGAAGAGTAGAGAGAGATGATGACCTCTTTCTTCCTGGATGCAAAACCCTTGGTAATGAGATGTGCCATATAGAAGGACTTTCTGACCACAGTGGCAATGTGGTGGTCGAAAGAGAGGTTGCTGTCAACCTGTGTCCCCAGATCTCTTATAACGCCTTCAGTGTTCAGTGGACTCCCATTGATGTGGTAGTTAGTGAGAACTGAGTTTCTCAAAGGGGATGACAACGCATTTTTTGGCATTAAGCTTAAGGCCATGGTTTCAACACCAGTCAATGGTCTCAGTGAGGCCTTTCTGTAGGATGTCTACATCACTTGTGGTGTTAAAAATGGCTCCCAGCTTGCAGTCGTCTGTGAACTTGGTCACCCAGAGTCTCTCTGTGTTGGCCTGAACTTCTGAGAAGTAAATACCAAACAGGAGAGGACCCAGGACCAATCCCTGTGGGACTCCACTTGTGACTGGTCGGCAGTCTGACTTGGAGTCTGCTACTTTGACACTGTGGGTTCTGTGAGCCAATTTGCAACCCACCTAGTGATATAGGGGTTGATGCCTAGTTTTGTGAGTTTATCAATAATTCCTGAATGGGGAATGGTATCAAAGGCCTTGGCCAGATTGAGGTAGGCTGTATGAACTGCCTCGACCTCATCCACAGCTCTGGTGGCTGACTCAAAGAAGTCAACCAGGTTGAGCAGGCATGATCTACCTTTCACAAAACCAAATTGCGTGAAATCTAGAGTTTGGAGTTTCCCTATATCCTTGTTAATTAGGTCCATGATGATGCACTCCATAGCCTTACATATCAGACTTGTCAAGCTAATGGGGTGATAATTCCCAGGGTCTGTAGTCACTCCCCCTTTATGGAGAGGGATGTCTGTAGCAGTACGCTGTTTGGTAGGGACAAAGCCTGAGGTGAGGCTGTGATTGAACAGGGCACACAGATGTGGTGCCAGTTCACTTTGTAGTTCATGTAGAACACATCCAGGGATATTGTTGGGTCCCATGGAAGCTGTATTCTTGGCCTTGGACAATGCAGCTTTAATCTGTGCTGCAGTAATGCTGGGTGCCTGGCATTCATTCAGTATTGTGATTGGTCCCTTAGGGAGGGGGAGAGGGGTAAAGCTGGAACTGAATCTGTCAGCCAGTATGTTGGCAACATCTGTTGGCTCGGTGTAGGAGGTACCATTGTGTGGTAACTCAGAGCAAACCTGGGTATTGCTGTAGAAATTCTAGATATAACTATAGAAGACTTTGGGGTTATCTTTAGTGTTTGCCGCAATTTTGCCTTCATAGCTGGCTTTAGAGGTTTTGATGAGGGATCGCAACTTTCTGTTGAGGCTAATAAGGGAGTTTTACCAGTCTTGGGGCTTCACTTTTTTCTGCAACAGTTTCTTCCTTCTGTTGTAGAGTTTATTAATGGCAAGGGACCACTAGACTGCCTTCCTTTTTTTGGAGGAGAGCGTCTTGGTTCTGTTGGGTATGGCTAGTTCCATGCATTTATGTACGTGTTCATACAGTACATCGGTGTAAGATTCGGCAGTCATGCATCTGTTTTCCATTGACATGGGTGATGTGAAGTTAGCCACCTCTGTGTTTAGGAGCCAAAAGTCAGCTTTTCAGAAGTTTTTCATGGTGGTTACCTTTGTGGGGGGTGTGTGTGAGATGTGGATTTCCATGGTGATTAGTTTGTGATCAGATCTAACCGGAGAGGAATTGACTATTGGTGTAGAGCAACAGCTGCCCATGTTAGTAATAACCAGGTCAAGGATGTTGCTTCCTCTAGTGGAGGTAAGAATGAGCTGGTCCAGGCACTGGAATTGATGAATTCCAGGAAGCGTTTGGCCAGTGTATTAGTGCATGCATAGTTTTCCCAGTTGATGGAGGGGTACTTGAAGTCACCTAGTATGTGAGTGTTGGGTTGGACCCTAATAATTTCCAGGGTGCTTAGGAACGTGGAGTGAGAGTCTTGACACATAGTTGGGGACCTATAGCAGGCTATGACCTGAATTCCCATCTTACCCAATGTTAGTTGTACCTGAAGTATCTCAAATGTGTTATAGATTCTTTTTATAAGACCCGTTGTTCCTACTACTATTGGAACTGTCTGGGTATCTTTCTTCCACAATTGCTCTCATTTCTGCCTGCAAATCCTGATATTTTATGACTTTGTGTCTCTCTATACACAACACACTGTAGTCACTGGGTGTGGTGATTTCAATGATCAATGCTACTTTTATCTTCTTTTCATGGACCACTATATCTGGTTTTCTAACATCTAGCTTTTTAACTGTTGGTAATGGGTGATCCCATGTGATGTAGACATCTTCATTTTCTGTAATGCTTTGTAGCTCATGTTTCCAGTGTTTTTCAGCCACTTCCATACCATAATGTTTGCACAACCCCAGTGCAACAGTCTTGCCACGTTATTATGCCTTTCAGTATACAGTCATCCTGCCTGGTGTGTCACAAACAGCAACGAGGTGTGCATATGTTTCCAGTTCGGTTTTACAAAACTTACATTTGTCTTTCTCCCACATGTTCAATGGACTTTGTAAATCAATGTGTGTGTAGCCCACTGTCTTGGGCCACCAATATTAACCTCTGATCTCTTGGTTTGAATTCGCCTCTCCTTAACCATTCCTGGATTTGTTCCTGATCAACATGAGGGTCTTCCAGAAGTTTTCTATACTTGCATCTATATTTATGCATTTTCCATATTTCTTGCCTTCTCACCTCATCATTCACTTTATATTCTTTTTTTTGCTTTTTGGCACATTCATTTGCTACCTGACTTTTATCTACTTCTGGTTTGATTTCCATTCCTGCTTGACACCGATATCCTTCTGCTAGATTAAGCAGAGACGTCATTTTTGATTTGTTTTTCTCCTGTTTCAAAACTTTCACTACATTTGAGTCTTGTGAGGTCAGTAGATATGCGTAGAGTCCCACGATTGTAGATCTATACACGCAATCAGTTTCAAGGAGGCCCATCCCTCCTTCAGAATGGGTAATACATAATCTTGGTATGCACTGATTTTTATAAATCATTTGGTGAGCAAGAAGCATCCTTCTTGTTTTCCAGTCTAACCTATCCAACACATTTTGGGGCCAGTCAATCACTCCAAAACTGATAGTTAGGACAGGAAGAGCAAATTGGTTTATAGCCTGGAGTTTGTTCCTAGATGCCAACACTGTTTTCAGGATTAATTTAAGTCTTCTAAAGTATTCCTTACTAAGTTGTATTTGCATTTCTTCATATTGTATTGTAGATCCTTCATCAGTTCCCATATATTTATATACTCCTTCTTGCTCAAGTTCTTTAATATCACATTCTTGTTCCAAACTGATGTTTTCTTGGTGCTGCAGTTTTCCTGCTTTAAAGGTTTATTTTGCACATTTATTAAGACCATATGACACTCTTATATCATCTGAAAAAGTTTTGACAACTTGCAGTTGTGCTTTCAGTTCCTCATGTGATGAACTATACAGTTTTAAATCATCAACAAAGAGAAAATGAGAAGTCTTTACACTTTGTTGTTTTTAGGAGCCAAATTGTAGCCATGGTCTCAGCTGTTAAGTAAACAGCTTAATGGGTTAAGGGCAAGGCAGAATAACAGTGGTGACAAAGAGTAACCCTGGAATATCCCCCTTTGAATTGTTATCCTTGGAATAATAATTTGTCCTTTATCATGCCTTAATTGCAAAGTAGTTTGCCACTGTTTCATGGTCACTATAATGTAGTCGATCAGTGTAGGGTGTATCTTATACATTTTTAAGCACTCTTTTCTCCACGAATGTGGGATACTATCAAATGCTTTTTTATAGTCAATCCATGCCATACTTAGGTTCTTCCCCTTTTTACAGTTCTCCACTATGACTTTATTTAACATTAAATGATCCTTTGTTCCACATGACCTTCTTTTATTACCCTTTTGTTCTATTGCCATAATTGAGTTTTCTTCTAAAAAACTATAAACTCTGTCGGCATCAGTTCCAGTGTGTAGTTTATAAGTTCCTTAATTGCAATTAGGTCATTGTGATGCAGATGAAGGAAGAGCTTAAGTCTAAATGGACAAGCAACAGTGAAGTGGGCCACTGGTCAAAGGTCATCAACAGCCAATCAGTGTGTGTGTGTGCACTTAAGATGTGCCTAAAGAAGCACAGCACCCTCCAGCAGGTAAGACTGTACAGTAAATACAATTAAGCACTTAATGTCTTTACTCAGTAATTTGGTGACAGCTTAGTATGTGGTTATGCAAGGGGGTCTATATTAGGTTTGCACTGTCAGTTTACCCAGCCAGATGTCATCCTTAAGAAGTTCATTTTGGAAAACCAAGTTGCCTCTTTTGTGGGAAGAAATGGTGGCTATAGGTACTTCATGTGGAACACCAAAATGTTTTAATAACTGCCTGGAATGAGACAGATAATCTCATTTTGCAAAGAAAATGGAAACACATTTTAGGCTTTTCATTAACCAAGCTATATAACTTCTTGTATATCTTCTGCCTTGCATAAAAACCTTTTGTCCTTACCTTCCCTCATGGAAAGTAGATACTCAGTGGAAAAAACATCATCTGTGATCAGGAGAGTGTACTAATGAAGAAAAAGTAGCCAGAAGTAATTGGGACAAACAATATGCCTGGGATGGGATTTATGTTAGCTATAGTGACATTTAAAGGACTGCTATTAATGCATACCGACTTAATGCTGTAGATAGACTGGCTGTTTGTGCTTTGAAACAATATAAAATGCAAGGTAACATCAGAGAAGCAGTCCAGAAGAGTCCCTTCCCAATCAGTCTCTCACAGAAGGCATTCATTGTGCTCATGTGAACAGGAGCTGCCCCAGAACACAGGGTCAGGCCCAGTAGGTTAGACCTGTACAATATATATATATATAAAACTACAGACTATATGCTCTAGAACATGAAAGCAGCTATTCAGCACCGATGCAGGCATTAACTACTGTAACAGTTTAGTATCTGTCTAGGCAAGGTGTTTTTCTTAGGATAGCAAGATCAGTTTGTCCAGCCAGATATCACTCTTTAGTATTTCCCTTTGGACAACCAAGGTACCATATGTGAGGAGAGAAATGTCTGCTAAAGATATGTCATACAGAACACTAAAGTGCTTTAACGTGACTGTGAGAGCCATTTGTTGAAATGACCGATACTTTAGTTGACACCTGAAAGTGCGGGGTTGTTTGAATGTGTGGTTTAACAAACAGACATTACATCAAATGTGTGCTTTCCCAAAAAATGTAAGTGATGTATATAAATATATATATAATGTGTGTTGTTTGTGTGAATATGTGTGGGTTAGGGTTAGAGTAAGGGATAGATAACCAATAGGATAAAGTGTATGTGTGCAGTTGTAGGTTTAGGGTTAGGGTTAGGTTATGAAAAAGATTTAGTGAGAGAGAGAGAGATAGAGAGACTGTGTGTGTGTGTGTGTGTGTGTGTGTGTGTGTGTGTGTGTGTGTGTGTGTGTGTGTGTGTGTCTTGAGTGTCCAAGATGTCTTGTTTAGTGGCAGAATTATGGAAAGGGTTGTTTTAAAATTAAAATGCACATAAGAGATAGGAGCAGGGTTAGCGTTAGCACTCATTACTAAGGTAGGCAGAGAGGATTGAGTGTCTGTGTTGTTTATATGATGTAATAAATGGTCAACATGCTGTGGTACACTTTTTGTATGTTAAGTGACATGTTGAGCATTGCCTGCAGCAAAAGATAGAATCTCATTTGGCAGGGACAAAAGAAACGGTGCTGACTGTAATAACTGGTCTCATTTAGTGCCTGTTGACCATTGGATTCTGACAAATACCTATGTCGACCACCCAGATTTTAACCACCAAAATAGATCACAATAATGTCACAGTCTCAACTTAAGATCTAAAGGGGGAGACCAGCATAGAAAACATAGGTATTGTACAAAAGAAATGGGGACAGCCACAGCGCTACCAAATAGCAATTCTACCGATTAATTAAATTGTCTTTTGCTTACAAGAGTTGAAGAAGGAGGAGAGATGTTGATGATGATTTACAGGTGGCTTATTGCCCTCACTGGTTTTGCTTGGGAATTTCATATCTGATAGAAGGTGGATGTAACAGAAAGGCTGCCATCTGTGATTGGGAAGGCGTACTTTTCATATTTATCATTCTTGATATTAGGACCCAGGACAGTATTCCTTTCACTTCTGATATCAGTGCATATGATAGGGACTTCTGCATTAGAAGCAAATACATTCCTCTTCGATGTATTACTGATATCTGTACTGAGGACTTGTTTTTTCTTCTCTATATTGCTGACATCCCTCTTTATTTCTTGGACATGGTATCAGACTTTTCTCATTTAATAGATGGTATATATCTTTAACAATATATTTTATGCTATTTCTGCTACCCCAGAAGAAATGTGTATCGCAGAGCATAAAGCAGAAACTGTTGTTGTCACAGTTCTCAAATTAAGACTGGTGCACTCTGTCTCTGATACTTTCCTCATGGGTATGAAGCAGTACTGAAATATATTCTTGCTTTTCAGCGTCGTCTTCCTCCAAGCTTTTCACACAAATGACAACAAATCAACAAATTAAACACTCTACTGTTACTTCAATCTCTTCTGTCAGCTGATAACATGAAAGCAGCTATTCAGCCAGCAGAGCCGGTATTCTCAAATCTACTATTGTTAGCGAACTGTCAGGGGAAGCGTTCGCTGATATGCAGTGCCGTGTAATCTTCATATAACAAGTCTAATCAGAAGCAGTTCACAAATCTCGGAAATGAGTTTCAAACAGACTAATGCTTCACTCTCTGATCTGCCTGTCTTGTTTTCCTGTCATTCTGTTTATCCATCATGTATACTTACTGTCAGTATGAAGTACTCAGTTGTGCTGCATTTCAGATGTAAAAAAAAGCTGCCTTTCAGATGATATGTATATATTATTATGGTAAACATAAATCGGAATAGGAAACACATCATAGATGCATGGTGCACGTATGCAAATGGGGCAAGCCTGCTTCACTTTATGAGTCATGATATTTAATTTTTGAAATTTAAATTTATGACATTTTACTGTCAGGTACATGCTGTTGCCTTCTCTGTCACTTCTCATACATTCTTAAACAGATTTGTTCCAGTTAGTGCAGAATATTTCTAGGAATCACTTTTCTTCTTGCAGTTAAAAGGATGATAACAAAAAAAAAAAAAAAAACATTAAAATCCAGTTAACTGGAAGCCAGATTTAAAGATATCAAAATATCAAAGTGGTTCATTCTGAAGAATTCAGTTTTTTCATTCCATCCTAGTAAAGGCAAAGCTCTGCTTCTCACTTTAATTTCATGTGTTGATTGATGCTTATGTTTCTGGGCTCAGTAGTTTTGGTTAGCATAATGAAAAAAAAAGTCTGTGTGTGTGTATCTACATGTATTGACACGAACACACACACACGTAATTTATTTTTCCTGTGCAAACGTAAATGTCTTGTGGAATACTGACAAATATGCAAAATGAACAGCAATCAATGGTTAAAAACAAACACCGAACCACATAAAAAAACATCCAGGGAAACAAAGTGTTCTGTTCTGCTTTTAATCCAACAATAAATGATGAACCAACTTTGATAAAGGCAATATAAACCAGCTTAGGCAGTAACAATTTGCATGCAAATTACTACATAGCATTTTCTTTTAGATTAACACTCTGTAGGAACTAAGCGTGTTAATGCTTTAATATTAAATAATACACAATAGTGGGATGGAATTCATAAACAAGTTGTGTAGTGCACAGTGCCAAAGTATGCAGTTAAAAGCAATATGCAGGATGTGGGCATTTCAGAGAGACAAGTTGCACAGGCATGGAGTTGTCTGCATTGCACAGAAATGACCACATGCAAATATAGGCAGGAAAAGAAATGTCATAATTCATAGCTGTATGTACCGAAGCTTATGCATCTGTCTTCTCAACTCTGTAAAGGTGCACAACACGCAAGATAATGAGATGTGTATCAGCACAGTATTAGTGATATGTGCCGTGGCTTATGCATCTGTCTTCTCAACTCTGTAAAGGTGCACAACACGCAAGATAATGAGATGTGTATCAGCACAGTATTAGTGATATGTGCCGTGGCTTATGCATCTGTCTTCTCAACTCTGTAAAGGTGCACAACACGCAAGATAATAAGATGTGTATCAGCACAGTATTAGTGATATGTACCGTAGCTTATGCATCTGTCTGCTCGACTCTGTAAAGGTGCACAACACGTAAGATAATGAGATGTGTATCAGCACAGTATTAGTGATATGTACCATGGCTTATGCATCTGTCTGCTCGCCTCTGTAAAGGTGCACAACACGCAAGATAATAAGATGTGTATCAGCACAGTATTAGTGATATGTGCCGTGGCTTATGCATCTGTCTGCTCGCCTCTGTAAAGGTGCACAACACGTAAGATAATGAGATGTGTATCAGCACAGTATTAGTGATATGTACCGTGGCTTATGCATCTTTCTGCTCGCCTCTGTAAAGGTGCACAACACGCAAGATAATAAGATGTGTATCAGCACAGTATTAGTGATATGTACCGTGGCTTATGCATCTGACTGCTCGCCTCTGTAAAGGTGCACAACACGTAAGATAATGAGATGTGTATCAGCACAGTATTAGTGATATGTGCTGTGGCTTATGCATCTGTCTGCTCACCTCTGTAAAGGTGCATAACACTTAAGATAATGAGATGTGTATCAGCACAGTATTAGTGATATGTGCCGTAGCTTATGCATCTGATTGCTCGCCTCTGTAAAGGTGCACAACACATAAGATAATGAGATGTGTATCAGCACAGTATTAGTGATATGTGCCGTGGCTTATGCATCTGTCTGCTCACCTCTGTAAAGGTGCACAGCACATAAGATAATGAGATGTGTATCAGCACAGTATTAGTGATATGTACCGTGGCTTATGCATCTGTCTGCTCCCCTCTGTAAAGGTGCACAGCACGTAAGATAATGAGATGTGTATCAGCACAGTATTAGTGATATGTACCGTGGCTTATGCATCTGTCTGCTCCCCTCTGTAAAGGTGCACAGCACGTAAGATAATAAGATGTGTATCAGCACAGTATTAGTGATATGTGCCGTGGCTTATGCATCTGTCTGCTCGCCTCTGTAAAGGTGCACAGCACGTAAGATAATAAGATGTGTATCAGCACAGTATTAGTGATATGTGCCGTGGCTTATGCATCTGTCTGCTCGCCTCTGTAAAGGTGCACAACACGTAAGATAATGAGATGTGTATCAGCACAGTATTAGTGATATGTACCGTGGCTTATGCATCTGTCTGCTCGCCTCTGTAAAGGTGCACAACACGCAAGATAATGAGATGTGTATCAGCACAGTATTAGTGATATGTGCCGTGGCTTATGCATCTGTCTGCTCGCCTCTGTAAAGGTGCACAACACGCAAGATAATGAGATGTGTATCAGCACAGTATTAGTGATATGTACCGTGGCTTATGCATCTGTCTGCTCCCCTCTGTAAAGGTGCACAGCACGTAAGATAATGAGATGTGTATCAGCACAGTATTAGTGATATGTACCGTGGCTTATGCATCTGTCTGCTCCCCTCTGTAAAGGTGCACAGCACGTAAGATAATAAGATGTGTATCAGCACAGTATTAGTGATATGTGCCGTGGCTTATGCATCTGTCTGCTCGCCTCTGTAAAGGTGCACAGCATGTAAGATAATGAGATGTGTATCAGCACAGTATTAGTGATATGTACCGTGGCTTATGCATCTGTCTGCTCGCCTCTGTAAAGGTGCACAACACGTAAGATAATGAGATGTGTATCAGCACAGTATTAGTGATATGTACCGTGGCTTATGCATCTGTCTGCTCCCCTCTGTAAAGGTGCACAGCACGTAAGATAATGAGATGTGTATCAGCACAGTATTAGTGATATGTACCGTGGCTTATGCATCTGTCTGCTCGCCTCTGTAAAGGTGCACAACACGTAAGATAATGAGATGTGTATCAGCACAGTATTAGTGACAGCAGTTTGTGCTCAGCAGCATCTTTTTGTTTTTTAGGTCACTGATCCTGGCTCGATTGTGCTTTATGGTAGATTGTGGTAATGACAAAGGTTTAGGTATTGGCTAATATGCCATCACAAGACTGACCATCAGATAATTGATTGGTTCCATGTAGATAGGAGCCTAGTAAGGAGTCTTTTAGACATATAGCACCCGCATACTGACTCTAAAGGAGTGCACGGTATTTCAGTCCCCGTGAAGACCAAAGTATGTGTAACCCTTACTATCTTAGGTATTGGCTTTTTTCAGGGACTACATGTAGACATGTTGATTGTATTGGAGACAGCTGCTTTTCAAATACCAAAAAGTTCCTTGACATGTTTCTGTGTGCCAAAGAGCATATCTGTTTATCTGGGACAACAGAGGAGACAGACAAAACCAGCATGCATGTTTTCTATAATTTTGCATGCCTCCCTGATTTCATGACAACAATGGATTGCACACATGTAGCAGTAAAAGCTCCACTTGCCCCCCTCACAGGTGTCAGTGAATAAGATAAAGCTAGAATTCTATGACTTACATAGTAGCAAATCAGGGGGGAATATATCCAGTAAGGGTATACAGTACACACTGTAATTTTCTAAAATTCCTGTGCCTGACATACCTCAGCTTATCATCACTTTGAGCAAGGTGACTTCTCACTGGGCTATCTGGTTGATAAGTGCATGCTCATTGTACAAAGTACATGCTGACTGATTCACAAACTGTGGATATAGTTACTAAGTCTCCACCAAATAAATATAATAATAAAATAAAATGAAAGAAATATTGCATGCATTGCAGGTGATACTAGATACCTGCTGCAGCCCTTGGTCTTGATTTACATAAGTAATTGTGCAACAGGCAGAAGTGCAATAGCACTAGCTATGCTTAAAACAAGAATGTGATCCAACATGTCTTTGGTATGTTCAAGGCACACTTCCATTGCCTTTCATGCATTCTGGTGGGCCACTGCAATACACCCCCTAACATAGACAGCTAGTTGGATGCTCTCTGTGCCATGCTGCATAATATGAGCCTGCAGAAACAAGCTTGAACCCCATGATTTAGCTGTTAGGACCTGTCTCAGAGAGCACAGCAGTGGGAGAAGGCAGGGACACAGAAAAGGAAGATACAAGTACATTAAGACTCCCCCTTCTGCACCAATATGAACATTACCAGTGGCACTGGTGATGTGTTAATGTCATTCTTTACGATATTGTCACTTTGATTACCATTGTCTATAGCTGTCAAAGAAAGAAAGATGCATGCAGTATTTTCATCAGGCTATAGTGGTCAGTGCATAGCCTACTCACACCGCATGGGATATCATCTCAATACAACACAGAATTAAGGGTGTTGTAGGTCACGGTCATCATTATTTGCACAGATGACAGGAGACACAATATCACATGACTGTCAGTGACTGGTTGAGGTACAAGACATATACACACACACAGGGGGTGATGGAAACATGACACAGGGATGAGCATGGGAACCAAGGTGCCATTACATGACTTAGACCTGGATGTTATACTGATGAGGAATACAAGGGCTTGTAATAGCAGTAGGATACCACTAGGTGGCCCTGATCTCATTGCCATACGCTGATGAAAGTTGATAACATTGCAGTATAAGTCTGTACATATGATTGAACATTACTGGATGTGAGTTCTAAACTGGCCAAAGGAAAGGGAATTGCAGGCTAGTGTGTTGTCTGCCTGCATCACTGCCAGAGGTACTTCTTTCTGTCTGACAGCCACGGCTTTTAGGTTCATAGATTTATAGAAGACAGCTGTTCAGGTGGATCAGTCAGAACTATTTCTAGATCATCTGGTGAGCAGTTCAGTTCCCCAAACTGGCACCACAACCAACTCAAAGCTGAAGTGCAGAAATAAAAAGATGCTGTCAAAGTTGAGGACCCCCCAAAGAATGATTGACTTGCTACAAATGTAACAAGAAGCTTACTACAATCAGATGTGAAACTCTTCAGCACTTGTGACCATAAGTGCAGTAACAGCATCATTTATGAACCTGCAATATCCTTGTGGCTTCATAAAGCAGTTGCTTGTACTGCCATCCTGCATCATACTGACACCTGATTGTGCCCACTAACAGCTTTCACCTGGAGTGGTTACTGTCTCTGCCCCACCTCCCCCAACTAGTTATGGCTCCAAGAGCTATAGTAGCTTATCAACATTTAATGCCCTTTGTCTCTCTAAGGCTAAAACACTGGCTCCATAGGCCCAGATAATTTGCCAGGATGTCTTCTCATCAATATGAAACACTGCCTGGGTGATTCTTTATTATGTCTATTCAAACTCTGCCTCTCCAATGGATTTGTAACAGAAGTGTGGAGAACTGCAGGAGTCACCCCACTCCACAAAGGGGAAGCCATGAGTGACCGGAGCAGTTATAGACCTCAACCTCACCAACCTTACCAGTAGGGCAATGGAGCACATCATTATAGACTTCATAAAAAGGACACATGCAGTCTTCAAACCTATGACCTAAACCATTTTGGGTTTCTTGAAGACAGATCCTGCATCTTAAACCTGGAGGACTTTTTGGAGCAAGTATGTAAGGCATTAGACTTGGGCAAATTGGTTCACATGGCATACCTATACCTGTCAGAAGTCTTTGATAGCATTCACACTAAGGAGTCATTGTTAAGTTAATCCAACCAAGCTCTGAAGTTACTCACTGAATAGCAAACTGACTCACGAACAAGATCCATTCTGCTAGTGCTGCAGCCACACTCTCAACTAAAAGAGTGGTGACCAGCAGTGTCCATCAGGGATCTTTCCTGGGACCAGTCCTCTTTGGTATCTACTTTTCTGACATTAATGCAAACACTAAAGACTTGTGACTGACAATGTTTTACAATGACTGTCAATTTTTAAAGCTGTCATAAATATCCCAGATGAACTATGTATTTTCCTGGAGGGTCTAATTCTTGCTAACAAGTGGTAATTAGAGCATGGTTTAAAACTAAATGCTAAAAAATACAATTTTGTGTCCTTTGGCAAACCTGGACAGTTGTGTTCCAGTCGCAAAGATTCCACCCCTTAAAATCATCTCTGCCATTAGGGATTTGGGCACCTTCATTGACAAGCCTTTGACTATCACGGGACCTTTGTTGATAGGAAAGCCTTTTATTTAGCCAGACTGATATTCAGGGACATATCTTACAGACTCAGGGAAGTCATTTTCCCCTCTACTCCTTCCTTATCAACCAATAATAGAATATAATGCACCCTTTGCTATGAACTTGGCCAGACACATGACCCAGATTGAGAGATAGAGTTTTACCAGCTACCTAAAGGCACTTCTTCTCTTTCCCATTTCCTACTGAATATTGAGAGGAAATCTCTGTCTTGTCTACTGAGTGTGAAAAATATCCAGTCTTATATAATCATCTATACATCAACAAAAATAAAAAGTATGTAAATACCTGCTAAAGAGCCCTAAACTGCTACCCAAACATAAATGGGACCTGTTGGCGGGACATATTTTTTTCACAGAGAATGTCTCTTTTATGGAATAGACTTGCAGGCGAAGCAGAGTAGATCCATGACCCTTTTAAGTGTTATCTGTACCACTGGATGGGCAGCCAAAGGTACACCCCCTGGTCTGGCATCTTTAGCCCATACAGAAAAGGTGCAAAAGAGAGTTAGGGTCTGCTATTTATTCAAGTCTTGGTAACATACCTCTTAATTGTACAGATTTTTGCCAAATGTCCAGATTTTTGCCTTATATTTTAGTCTGTTCCTCATAACAATTGTGTTTTTTTGACAAATCACTGGGATGATTTAAGGATTAAAGTCACTAAACAATGGCATGCATTTGCGTTTCAGACTTCATATCCTTGAGAACATGCATTCTAACTCAAATTCTGTTAGTGTATCAACAGACTAGTATGAACCTATGAACCTACTCTCTGCAGAGGTAACTTGGAGTAAATGCATGTGTGGAAGTTTAATCATTGCATGTCATGAGTGCAGTATCCTTATCCAAGGATAAATGTCTTGTGGATACATTTGTAATATGTAAGTCAGTGAAGCTACATATGATCTGCACACACAGTATCTGTTTCATCTGTAATAGAAGGCTGTAGCTGTAGGTCACTGTGCATATTTCTCATGGATCATTCTATTTGGGGGGAGGGGGCGCTGGCACACGTAGCATGTTGCTATGTTCTTTTTACCAAATGCCATCTGATTTACTTATTCCAATCATTGTAGAGCAGTACCGGTGCTTCACATTGGTTAGTCACTGAACAATCCTTCCTTGTTCTGACTGTTTCAGTCTTCACCTGTTTCATGGTACTGCTATCCACCTTTACTTTAGCGAATGCAAGGATTGAGAGCTGAACACAGTGGGCTGCACGCAGGAACCAGCAAAGACTGATAGCCAAGTATGGTGAGTATGACTGGCATATGATTTACACTGTACTGTACAATGTTATATAACAAATGGGCCCACTTCCTAATTGTGTCCCCTCTGTTATATAACACTTGTGCCCACCTCCACATTGTGTCACCTGTGTTATATAACAATAATGTCCGCCTCTCTATCATATCCCCTCTGTTATATAATAGTGCCCACCTCCCCATCATGTCCCTTGTGTTGTATAACACTTGTGCCCACCTCCCCATCATGTCCTCTCTGTTATATAACAATAGTGCCCACCTCCCCATCATATCCCCCTCTGTTGTATTACACTTGTGCCTACCTCCCCATCATGTCCCTCTGTTGTATAACACTTGTGCCCACCTCCCCATTTTGTCCCCTCTGTTATATAACAATAGTGCCTACCTTCTCATCATGTCTCCTCTGTTATATAACAATAGTGCCCACCTCCCCATCATGTCCTTCTGATATATAAGTGACCAACTCCCCATTGTGTCCCCTCTGTTATATAACACTTCTGCCCACCTCCCCATCATGCCCCCTCTGTTATATAACAATAGTGCCCACCACCCTATCATGTCTCCTCTGTTATATAACAATAGTGCCAACCTCCCCATGGTGTCCCCTCTGTTGTATAACACATGTGCCCACCTCCCCATCGTGTCCCCTGTTATATAACAATAGTGGCCACTTTCCCATCCAGTCCCTCTGATACATAACAATAATGCCCACCTCCACATTGTGTCTCCTCTGTTATATAACACTTCTGCCCATCTCCCCATCAATGACCCCTCTGTTGTATAACACTTGTTCCCACCTCCCCATCATGTCCCCTCTGTTGTATAACACTTGTGCTCACCTCCCCATCGTGTCCCCTCTGTTATATAACACTTGTGCCCACCTACCCATTTTGTCCCCTCTGTTATATAACAATGGTGCTCACCTTGCCATCATGTCCCCTCTGTTATATAACACTTCTGCCCATCTCTTCATTGTGTCTCCTCTGTTATATAATAGTGCCCACCTCCCCATCGTATCCCCTCTGTTGTATAAAACTTGTGCCAACCTCCTCATCATGTCCCTCTGTTATATAACACTTCTGCCCATCTCCCCATTGTTTCCCCTCTGTTGTATAACAATAGTGCCCACCTCCCCATCGTGTCCCGTCTGTCGTATAACAATAGTGACCACCTCCCCATCAGGTCCCAACTACACAGCTCCAGAGCAGGAGGTCCAGGCCCCTCCACCATGGTTACAAGGTTGTTTTCAAAGAATGGTGCTTTCCTCCTTGGCCTCTGCTGTTAAAATTCTTGTTAAGACACTTCTCCTTCTTTCTTCTTTAAAAGAACTTTTATTAAAATGATTTAAAACAAAAAACAAAATAAAAGCTACAACCTAACCATTTGAAAGTCAGCGTTGTAATGCAAAAAAGAGAGATGAGCGCTTTCGGTTTATCAGCCTTCTTCAGATCTGAATTTTAACAGCAGTAGCCAATGAGGAAAGCACCATTCTTTGAAAACATATTTGCAGCATTTCTTGGGTTTTCCATAAGCATTTGCTCACTTCTCTCTCTACTATGGTTACAAGGTTGGGTATTGGTGTAGGGATAGGGAATGACATACTTGTGGTGTTGGAAGGGGTGAAGACCCTGTTAGGCAGTCAACTGCAACAGTTGTAGGAGACTGTAGTAGAGAACTGACTGGGACATGCAGTATTGAGATTCTCCTGCAGTGGATACCAGATTCACTTTTCTATTGGCCACACAATCATCAGCTGGTGATGGTTCTATGTAGGGTGCCCAGTGGACCAGGCTATAGGCTTCCCTGGCACCAGTAACCCCACCCCACCATATTCTCTGTTTGGCAAGACAGTCTTCCAGCTGTGTCCTGCCCCAGGCTTGTGCTTGGACAGCTCCTCCTCCTCATGCTTTTCCATCATCAGTACATCTATTAATTTTCTCCCCAAACGTGTGTGTGTGTACCAACCCCTCTTGGTCTGTGCTGTTTATTATTTGTTTGTTCACTTCTACAAACTCTCCAAACCAGTCTCTCCATAACACAACTTTCTTTTTGATTGCATCTACTGTGCCTCAGTGCTTCATCCATCCTTTCTTTATATGAAACAAAGTGTCTCTGTTCCTCAAAATAGACATTATCCTACCTTTTCACACCCCTGCCTTGCAGTCTTCCATGTGTTCAACTTCAGTGTTTCCCTTTGCTTGCCTACTTCCCCCTCTGATATTGCCTTTTACACCACTTTTATATCCTGTTTTGCTGCTGACAAGGGTGGCCACATATGGCCCACCACAACATATAACATTCTTTAGCTGAATTATTCTGTGGCACTAAACACTACTGCACTGCACAGTGTGCTGCAGGCATAGTAGTGCTCTACTTTATGTGCACTTGGCACTGCTAAGTGTCACATGATCTGCACTAGGAAGCATGCCACCACAAACTTTTTGCATCCAGCCAAATTGTGTTCTGCCCTACTAATTACAACAGGATCTGCACTACACGGATTGCTATCATTTAACTCCTTTCTGTCTAGCTAAATAACATTGCTGTACTGTACCAGCTGTCATGCTGGTATTGCAGTGCCATATAATTCTCATATATGGTGGGCTGATGTTGCTCTGCATTTTTAGGTAAGTGTTGCATTTTCACTTCTGAGGTAATGATAGGACTGGTGCTCAGTGTATCATAATTGAGCAGCAAAGGCTGGGGTGTAATGCAGTGCGCCTCCCCATTACATGCACAAGTTGCATTATGCTGCGTACCTTTTCTGTGCATGTATAACATACCAGCACGGTGATTCTCTATAAATTCCATCCTATGGTTAGTACTTAGTGATGCAATCAGCAGCTGCCTTAAAGGTAAATAAGATTTTCATGTTTGTATAAATAGCATTTTATAACCACAAATATTGTCTTCATGAATAATTGTGTAGGATCAAATATATTTGATTGAAGGGTTGTTTTGCTTTTACCTGTTTTAGGAAACCTTGTAATCATTTGAGTATAGGACAGGACCGCAGACCATAATGATCAGACAGATGCATAGATATTGCTTGCTAACAATGAAATGGCTACAGTATACCCAGTAAAGTCATTTCACTGCAGCTCAATACTACCGAGCCTGGCAAAGGCACGTCCTTTTAAATAACTTGCATTACAAGTGGTCTCCGAGACAAACACTAGTTTCTTAGCTCTGGAATTGTGTTGAAACTGTGACATTTGCTCAGAGTAGCATTGCTAATGCTAACATTTATTCCACGTGTGCAAGTGAAACATCTTGGTCATTTGATAATGTGAAATCAGTGCTAACTGCATTGTGGTTGAAAGACGAGGATGGCTTGAATCACAGCAGCTTCTTTCTTGTTTTTCTTTTTTTTCTCTCTTTTTTTTTTTTTTTTTTTTTTTTTTTTTTTTTGCTTTTAATATTTTGCATACCGGTACTGTTTTCAAGGAAATGACTTCTGGATGACCACAGTCATGACTTCTGCAAACAGACATACTGAATAGTATGTGCACATTTACTGTTTCATTTTTCTTTATGTTCTTCCTTGCTGAATTTACTGCCGTGTGCGCACCTTCCATTTACTATGGCACTGTCAGAGTTTATTTTTGAGTATCAACTGTAAATGAGGTGTAAAAATGTGCAACTCATTTTCTTGTTAATTGTTGACTTTCTCTCCTGCTGTTTTTGTACTGCCTGGTAACAAGACAACATCCATATTTCATTACCAGTAATGTAAGGCTGGCGTAATTAACAAATATCAAGTTCTCTTTCTTTAGTATATTGGCAGATGCCAAATCACTTGGACCGTGGTACCTGAAATAAAGAAAATCATTCTTGTCTTTTTCCTGGAAGGAGTATTGTTTATCATAGGGATTGCTGCCAAAAACAGAACCATGTAATTATTTCAATGCCTGATTGTCAAATATATTTTGTTAGACTGATATTTTATGACTGAAGTTCCATCAAAGCATACTCTTTGTGGAAGCATGAAAGATTTTATTTTATAACAAACACTGCCAGTGACAAATATCATGACTCCTGTGTTTACACACTTCCACACAGTTAACTGTGGCATTATTTTAATACATATACATAAACGCAAACATATATATAAGCACACATACAAGCATACATGATTCCAGCTATCAGTAACAAATGCATTACATAGAGAGTGCATTTCATATATTTTTACATCCCAAACACTCACAAGCAAGTGCAAAATGGCATCACCCTGTCACAAAATGCTTATTTTTTTTTGTTTCATTGATTTTTATAATTTAGTAGATTATACTGGGACCTTCTTGAGATTTATGTTCTGTTTCAGTTTCTGTATGTGGTTACAGTGCTGGCTTTTTATTAACAAGACCCTATCTATCATTCAACAATGTGGATGTCAATTTAAAGACATGAATCCTTCAAATTTAACTCTATAGATGGAATTTGACTAAATTTCAATCATCCATTTCCACACATCAAAAATAGCAATGAATAATACATTTTCAGTCATGAAGAGAGACATTTGGTGTCCTGAAGGCATCTGTAGCAATTATTTTTGAAATGTTCAATTGTTTTCTAAAAACACGATCATATGGTCTCGACCATATGAATTCTACGTTTGGAGAATGCCTTTTGTCCCAAGATGCAGGGACTTGGATTATAAGAAGCACAACATACAGAAGCACCTTCCCTCTGTCTATTGCTTCTCATTAAGTAGTTTCTATATTTCCAGCGACTAGCCATGATCCATGTTGGTGTTGGCTTGTGGGGCGGCTTAGGTACGTTATGTATTTGTGGAATTTAAGGTTGCATGATTACCAGGCCTGCTTCTGTACGATGCAAACAGATTTGATTAAACTGTTTTCATTTTTATTTAATTTGGGTTCTTTTCACAAAGTATTAGAACCAGTAAAATATGACTGACTGCCATCTATATCAGTTTGCATACTTGAGCATTGATGAATATTATTTTGTTTCATTTACTTTTGTTGATTGTGTAAGTTAGGTACTGCAAGGAACCTTCTAGATGCGATCCAAGTCATATAGATATGAGTCAATGGGTTCACTACATAATCTCGAAATTTTGAAATATCGAATTTCAAAATCTCGAGACTATGTAGACAAAACCCCTAAATACCGAAAGACCAGAAGTGCGAAATTCAAAATACCGAATGTACAACACACATACAGCACACACATACACATACACACAACTTCTCCCCACAATCAAACATATCATCCTACACTACAGATAAGAAGGGGGGCAAGACCCCCTGCACTCCCCATGTGGGGGGCTGTTCCCCCCCTACTTAAATATACTAAGTCCGAGATCACACAAACAGACAGACAAGGAAAACTCACACCCACACATTATACAGTCCCTCAAACACACACACACACACACACACACACACACACACACACACACACACACACACACACACACACACACAGGCACATGCACACACACACACATTCACACACACACACACACACACACACACACACACACACACACACACACACACACACACACACACACACACACACACACACACTCACACACACACACACACACACACACTCATGCACACACACACACACACACACACACACACACACACACACACACGCACACACACACGCACACACACACACACACGCACACACGCACACACACACTCACACACACACACACACACACACACACACACACACACACACACACACACACACACACACACACACACACGCACACACACACATCACAGTCACAACACACACTGACACACACTAAAGCCCATAACCAACACACTTACACATAGATACTTACCTGAACTTCCACCTATCCATCAACAGACTGTAACACCAGAAGCGCTACATCAATATCTCCGAACATCGGGATTTTGAATTTTGTGCTTCTGGTCTTTCGGTATTAGGGGTTTCAGCTACATAGTCTCAAGATTTTGAAATTCGATATTGGCCCTCTTCAAAAGGAACCTTGATGACTGGATGGGAGATAGGAAATTCACCCCGGGGATCATGTCAGTCACCCTGCTAGACAGGGGTCTAGGGAAGTAAATATTGTGGGAAGAAATATCCAGGGAATTGTTATGGCTAGGCTTATATAGGCCCTAGGGCCGATAGCCTAGTACCAACCTATGAACCTATAAGAGAAGCTAGCCTTGTACTTAACTATTAACTATGAATTTTGAGTTTCCAAGACCTCAAAGTTATATAAACGCTATATATATATATATATATATATATATATATATATATATATATTCTGTCTGTGCTATAATAATGCATTATAATGACTTTGTTTTGATATTTGTATCCCTGCTGCAATGTCAGTCACCAGAGCCACTAATTGAACCCGGGTCACCTGGGCAGTAGTCAGGTCTGTACTCCTCTATGCCACCAGAGTGGCCATAGGCTCAGATGTCCTAAGCAGTTCTACTGCAGTCATACCTGCCTCTTGAGCTACAGATTTGTTGTTGCACAGCTGGATTTGATATCTGTCTGTATTCTGGGTAGCACAGTATCTGAATAGTTCATATTTCTTTCATATAGTCCAAGGGTTAAAGGTTCAGTCAGGACTACTGCTTACTGCCGCTGTACTTTCTCTGTAGTTTGCACACTGACAGCATTAGTATAGCAAGTGGACTGTGTATAAAAACTGATGTAAACTATACGTTTTCTGGGGAGGGAAGAGAAAACATCTCTGGCATTCAGGAAACATCTATCATCAGAATTACACGTCTAAATTAATAGTAGGCAAATATTTGAAAACAACACTTAAATAAAAATAATAAAATGCAGCTTTATCGTAGACAGACTCAGAAGCATACTTCCATTTTCACCAGTACACAACTGTGTCTGCAGACAGAATAATTTGATGTTCCCCCTCAGATTTTAAAAACGTCCATGTCTTTCACTCGTCGGTATTTTAAAACAATCAAATAACTTTCAATCTTAGGATCCAAACAACGGCCTGTTAAAAGTTAAAAATGCATAGTTCATCAGAAGATGCCTACTTTTATACAATATATATCAACTATAAATACCTGATGTATATATGATGTATATATTCCAGTCTCTATAAAGTTGTCCATCAAAGTTCCCTTCTTGCTTGTCTTCTTTCTATCTACATCAGTAAACTCCCCTTTGACTTGCCTCACCTTTCCCTATTGCTATATGTTGACAACGTGTTTCAATGAAATCAGTCCCACCAAGTTCTACACAAAGAACTGCAATCAGTCTTCCTTGCCTTATCCAAGCAGATCAGTAGCAAAGGCCTGTTCTGCTTATTTCTAGCAAAACATAATCCACACTGTTTTGGAACTAAGTGCAAGCTGTCCAAAACTTTATCACTACTACAAATCTTTGACTACAACTCAGCATAGAAAACATAGATGCCTTTAAATATTTATCTCTCTTGTTTGAAACCTGTCTTAACTTCATTCTCCACCTTGATGAAATAAGAATATAGCAATAACCCATGCCTGGGTGTGGGTAATGCTAAATTTACCCATGGTTGGCGTGGTTTGGTCCCGAGGGTGAAGCCCGAGGGACCAAACAAAGCCAACCGTGGGTAAATTTAGCATTACCCACACCCAGAAGTGGGTTATTGCTATTATACCATGACATTATTTAAGAAAAGAAACTATTACTTTTCTTAAATAATGGCATAGTATAATGCCTGTTTACTGCCCTTCCGCAGATGTCTGGCATCCGCGGCAGTTCTGATGTACTGCGCCTGCGCAGTACATCAGAGCTGTGGGCAAAAGCAACGGAGAAAGCAAGATCTCCGTTGCTTTTTTAGTGTTGCGCTATGTTAAATGAGTTTAACATAGCGAGACAGTTTTAAAATAAGCAACGGACATCTCCGTTGCTTATTTTAAAACTGTCTCGCTATGTTAAACTCATTTAACATAGCGAAACACTAAAAAAAAGCAACAGAGATCTTGCTTTCTCCGTTGCTTTTTTTTAAAACACTGCCTCGCTATGTTAAATGGGTTTAACATAGCGAGACAGCTTTAAAATAAGCAACGGAGATCTCCGTTGCTTATTTTAAAGCTGTCTCGCTATGTTAAACCCATTTAACATAGCGAGACAGTGTTTTAAAAAAACGAGTTATACTAATGGAAAAAAGTCCGGGCGACCGGACCTTTTTCCATTAGTATAACTCGATTTACAACTGGCACGCTGGCCAATCAGCGTGCACGTTTTGGGGGGATCATGGTATAATATAGATTAAGTCACTCTTATCCTGGGTTAGCAAAATCTTCCCTTTTTCTCTCCAAGTCATCCAGAACAGCAGAAGGTAAAGACATTTCTTTCCTGACTTAAATACAGGCTCCCCTTATTAACTGCAAATCTGCATAAAAACCTGTAATCTGATTCAGAATCACAAATAGAATCAAACTATTCGCAAAACAGGACACAGGTGCAAAACACTAGAAAAAGCAAAATGGCTTCCAATCAAATAACAAAGTGACCTTCATTTGGGCTCACAACTGTTTAAACTGCTAAACAATCAAACTGTCTCTCTCCTGACCATTAAATTAATAATGTAACCCCGGCCTACATTCATAGAAATCACACCAGCTCTGCACCCTCATTACAAAACTCCAAACCCAGGTTTCACTGCACAGATCACTCCTGCTTGATAGTTTGTCTCACAGTATGAGACCGCATTCCTTTCTATCTTAAATAAATTCACTTTACATAAAATGCCAGCCCCAAATAAAGAATCATCTCTAAGGACTCAGCAGTGACAATGCCATCTTTTACGACACATAACCTAATCATTCAACAGTTTCTTTTTACCTCTACTGTCTCTTCTTTGCTACCTCCACTAAGAACCTGTAAACTCATCTAGCCATTTTGAATGTTTCTTAGTTGTAAACAGTTGTACATATTTCCTCTGTACTGTGTATATTTCCATGCTTTACTTTGTTTTATTGTGTTTGTATCCATTGTACTGGCCATTTCTTTATAGTTTGTTACAGTTGTTACAGTTGTGCTCAATCTGTGAATTTAAATACCACAAATCTTCTTTTATGCCGCCCATGAATCACCACGTTTCCATGTTTCAACAAGCTATGTTAAAAGAACTTCATTTTCATTCAAGATCCATTCCACCCTTATCCAACAATGTGTCCAAAACATGTATGGATAACATCACTAATCTAGCCAACAATCATGAGTTGGTTATTATTGGTGCTGATAAAGGAGGTTCAATTGTTGTTCAGGATATTTCACAATATGATCATGAAGCATTTAGCCAATTATCTAATGCACGTTACTATTCTGAATTATCTATGGATCCCATGCCTATTTTTAAAAAACAGATTGATTCTTTCCTGATGTCAGCTGTTGAAGTGGGGATTATTACAAAAAAATACACAGTTTCAACTCACCATCACTAATCTTTGCCCACAATATATATACTTTTTACCTAAAATTCATAAGGATCTTCACAACCCCCCAGGTAGACCCATTGTCTCTGGCAAAAATTCATTAACCAAGCCATTATCTTTGTTTCTAACCAAACATTTACAGCCTCTTTTACAATGTGTATGATCCAGGATCAGGGACACTACTGAATTTTGGCAAATCATTTCAGACACACAACTTGAGCCAGACTGGTTATTTTACATCTTAGATGTTAAATCATTATACATGAACATTCCTCACTGGGCTGGTTTGGAAGCTTTGGAATATTGGCTCAATAAGACAGAACTATATAGGCCAGGTTTCAACACTCTTTTGGTGTGCTTGATGGAACATGTACTGACTAAGAATGTTTTTTTCTATAAGGGAAAATGTTATTTGCAAAGGAAGGGGACAGCCATGGGTGCTTCTTTCACACCCATATACGCAGATCTGTTCATGGTGTATTTTGAAGAACAGGTCATTTATGACAGGTCTCACAATATTTATATTGATGAGATGGACATCTGGTGTAGGTACTTAGATGATTGCTGGTTGGTATGGAGGTCCGATAGTGAATATCTCTCAGAATTTATCACTTATTTGAATGATAATAAATGGGGAATCGAATTTTCTGTCAGCTGTGATAAAAATAAAATAATTTTTTTTAGATGTTTTGGTTTGCCGTACATCAGATCATACGCTGTCTACAGAAATTCACCGTAAATTCCCCGAAAACAATTCACTACTCCATGCCTCCAGCTTCCATCCCCCACACATTTGCAAAAACATTCCCAAATCTCAGTTCATGCATATTAAACGCATCTGTTCTGATCAAGACATACACACGCTTCAGGGATGATCTTGTACACAGATTTCACGACCGTGGATACAAAAAGGTTCATCTTGTACACACCAAACATATTGTTGATAGTATGAAACGTGAAGATTTATTGCATTATAAGTCCAGCAATAAATCCAAATCTGTATCTCCCAGATTCATCACCACTTATGGACGTAACACCAATACACTGATCAATATGGTCCAACATAATTGGAATATATTAACATGTGAACCCAAACTTCAGGAAATCCTTGGTGATAGATGTTCATTTTCTTTTCGTAAAGGCAAAAACGTATCTGCTTTCTTTAATCATTTCAAACACTGTGATACCAAAACCAGTCACACCATACAAACTACATTATCAGGAGAACCTTTACTTGGATGCTTTCCTTGCAGACATTGCACATATTGCACAAAGCTACTTAAAACCAAAAGTTTTACAAGCCAAAATACCCCAGAGGTGTATAATATAAAATTCTTTGCTAATTGTTTCTCTGATTGGGTCATTTACTTGGCCAAGTGCAATTGTTCTGCATTTTATGTGGGTCAAACTTCAAGACCATTGAAACTACGCATATCTGAGCATCTCAGTGATATTAAGAATAAGAGGGAAACAAATGCCTTATACAAACATTCTTTAAATCATCATAATGCATGTTTCAGTTTCATCATTACTGACAAAATTTTGAGATCCAGAAACAATAAATTAGGCTGGCATGATTTATTGAATTCAATGGAGAAAAAATGGATTATTAAACTTGGTGGGCTCTTCAATGAACATTTGTAATGAATCACATGATTCAAGGAATTTATTATAAATAGGTTCTTTTTTGTATTCAATTTAAACACTGAAGAAGGCTCTGCAAAGTAACTGCCGAAACCGGTCTGTTGAATAGAACCTAATACTTTTATTAAAGTATTTTCCATTAATTCTATGTGCCTTGTTTGCTGGTCCATTTCTGCTTTGCAATCTGAGACTAAAACCTGTTAATTGTGATTGGTGATCTACCCTGGTTAACAGATTTAAATAAATTAAATAGGTTCATGTCAAGTAGTTCAAAGAACTTCACTTGCTGTGTAAAAATGTGTGTGTGTTTTGGAGAGGGGAGAGAAAAAGAAAACATGGATTAGAAGACTGACAGACTGATGGATAGATAGAGATTGCCACAAAACATGCTTAAAAGTGCACACAACAAATTGAATATGCAGACCTGAAAAGAAACAAAGCCTTTCAATGAAAATTACATCAGTAGAAAAGTATGCAGTTATTATAATCATCTAGCATACCTGGTTATGCTGATGGCACTGTCTTTCCATATCCCAGTGGTATTTAATGCAAGGTAGTCAGTAATCTCCAACATCTCTATGTATTTAATACATGGTAGTCAATAGTCTCTGGTATCATTTTGGTATTTAATCCAGTTCATACAAGTTAATGAAGAAACTCAATGGTTTATGATCTGTCTGCAGCTAGAAATGGTCCACTCCCAATAAATATTTGGAAAAGCATTTGGCTTAGATTTGCTGTGATCCAATTGTATCAAAACATCTCGCAGTTGATAGCTTCTATAATCAGCAGTGACTGCAGTAAGTATAATGACATCATAGTACAGAAACACAGGTGTGGACATCAGCATAGACTTTATCATTTTAAAAGCTGGTTGTTGGAAATATCCCCATGTCCATTCTGTATCTTTTATAAGTAAACCGGTCATAAGTTGTAACACTGTTTATAGCCCTGGCACACATTTGCCCAAGACATAAATCCTGCCAGGCATATGTTGGAATTTCACTGTATTTGCAGGACTCAAACTCTGCAGCTGTGTCTGTGTTCTGCCTGACAAAATAGCAAGTTTCACTTTCGCCAGAGCAGCACTTTTCTAAATTTAGATTCAGCACTGATTTCTTAATGGTGGAAGCACAGTCTCTAGAATTTTATCATTGTTCTTGCTTCTGCCAAAAACTAAAATGTCATCCATTAGAACAATGACATCCTCACAGCTTCTTAGCAAGGTTCTTATTTCATGCTGGAAGTATTGAGTATAGACATGATTTGAAAGGGTAACCATGTGAAACAAAATCTGCCCACTGGGGTGACAACTGTGACCAGCTTGCAATATCTCTGATCTAGCTGTATTTACCAAAACCTACTGGATTTATTTAATGTGGAGAATATCTTTGCCCTTTCTAACTCAGGTACTTTGTCTTTCAATGCGTGCAAGATAAACATTTCCCTTTTTACTGCATCCTTTAGATTCTTTAAGTCAAAACACATTCTGACTTTACCAGTTTTCTTAATCACTAACACCATTGTCATACACCAATCTGTAGTGTCCAGTAGCCTCTTCTGTTGTATTAAGTTCCTGCATTTATTGTAACTCAGTTTCTAATTTGAGCAGAATAGGAAATGGTACATACTTGAGTGTATTATTTACGTATGGGATAGCACCTGCCTTACCTTTTTTTGCCACTGGTTCATGTTCAAGGATTCAGACATCCCCAAACACCTCCACATTCACTTTTTCAATTCAGGCAGTTAAACCTTGTTCTTGGAGTACAGTTCTAGTCAGCATATTATTCATAAATGGACCCAAAATTTATACTTACCACTTTCACAGATTCATTGCAAGGAGCTTCCCTTTACATCTGAGTTTTCCACCAAGCTTACATATCTCCACTGCCTTAAACAAATGTGGACATTTCATGATGCTTCTGTGATATTATGTAATGTGGACTTCCATGAACCGTGAGATTCGCATGTAATTTTTTCAGAGTGTGCCTGTTTAATCAGTGAACCAACAAGAAAAATTTCTTTTGCACGTCTGCCTTACTTTCTGTTGCTGTTTCTTTAACCACCTTAGTTTTACACACAGTAGCAAAATGCCCTTTTTTGTTGCACATTTGCACATCTTAATTTGTACTAAATTTACTTTGATCCAGCATGCACATGATTGTATCTATTACATTTTTGCAGCTTGCACTCAGTTTGCTTTGGTCATTATCATAATTTTCAGCTGGTTTCACACATTATTTGTGCTTAACTTCACCCACATCACTCAAAACACAAATATCAGCTGTTTGTCTTTTTACTACAGTAAACTCACAGTTAACTGGCAACCATGGTGATTGGTAGATGCCAGATAACTGTAGATCTGATGTTGTCAATCTTCACTCAATCCTTGACTGTGGGCTCAGAACCAACTTGGCTGTTTAGTTCAGCTTGAGCCTTCCAAACTCTCGAGCCAGGCTCTACCCATAATGCTCGTCTCAAAATTACCTCAGATCTCGTTTGCTGCTTAGGGTGTCAGACATGTTCAACCTTTTCTCTTGAGCCTTAGCTTATGCTGAGTACGTTTTTTGTCTGTTTAAAATCTCTTTTTCAACAATTTCTTTTCATAATAGTTTTCTTACTGTCTACCCGCTCCTCTCATTTTGGCGTCTTAGTAACGTGAGTGTGTATTTTTCTCATTTTTCTTCCTCAAATACCATCACTGGTACATCCCTTACCTTTCAAGTTATATCTTGTTGGTATTTCCTACCTCTTTTTCTTCTTCTTCTCTTCAAAAACAAAAAAAATTCTTTATTTCTATCCCTTCTGCTGTCCGTGTGTGTGTGTGTGTGTGTGTGTGTGTGTGTGTGTGTGTGTGTGTGTGTGTGTGTGTGTGTGATTATGGCTGAAAACAGGTTTCTCCTGCTAAATCCTCTAAAGGCACCTCTGGATTTAAAAGGTGTCAGAATTGTCAAGGTAAAATGCCCAACTCTGAAGGGCATACCCTTTATGTATATTGTTTGGGGGAAATCCACTTACAGGAAAGTTTATTTTATTTATTCTATTTTACATTTGTTGACCGTGCTAGTCCAACTGGATACATGTCTATTTTCAGTAGAGGCCCAGGGAGATAAGCTCCAAGATTAAACTAATGCAAAAGGAATACATAGCAACACAGAAACATAAAACTAATACATGTTAAAAATACAATACAGTAATTCTGCAGGCTGACATAGTACAACTAGCATCAAGGAGTAAAGGCACAAAACGCTAAACATGATTCAATGCATTATTGCTGTAGGCTAGCATAGAAGGAACTAACATAATAGAAAAACATGGATGCAGGTTTTGACAATGCAGTGGTACGAGAAGCTTATATCTGAGGTATATAGTTTGACATTTGTTATACAGAAGAGTGGGGACGAGATAAGAGGCTCTAACTAGTTATTATGCCTATTTAGAACTTTACACCTATATAACATGGGTGGTATTAATACAAAAACTGACAATGAAAGTGCCAGGAGCAGGAGTAGAGTTTTAGAAATGTACAAGGTAAGTTGATCCGTCTGTCATAGCTTTTCTTCCCGTACACTTACTGAGTGAAAAAACGATTTGATACACAGGGGACTTTTAAAATCTGATTTCGAAGAGGCCATTTCTAGATCCAGAACTGAAGAGAGCACATCATCCTCATCCTCATATTCCACTAGTAGGAAAAGACCTTCTTCACTTCCAAGTACCTCAGAACCATCCAAGAAGGTTTCTAAAGGACCTTCAGTGCCAAAGAGTTCTTCCACACCAAAAGGTACATCTGACTTGGCACCTACAAAATTATCAGAGCTGACAGCAACTTCCTCGGCACCCACAAAGATTTTGGTACCAGAACAGTCAAAGCTGCCTTTGTTCCCAAGGACAAATTATTCACCAACTATTGACCCCTTTAAGGACAGGCCACCTAGCCCTTTCCTCAAAGTGAGACCCCCCCTAGGTCTCCTTCAACTACCTCAATTCGATCAACTAAGAATCTCTTGGAGGACCACATTATGAGACTGGATTAGCTCCTGACAGTGAGGGGGTTGTCCTTGGTTCCAACCCACTCCGGCGTCAGAACCAGCTTACCTATGACACCACCCCTTCTTCCTCCTCCAACTCCTATTGAGTCATTGGAGTCCTCGGTTCTGACACTCTCGGCATCAACTGTCTCTTGTTCAGATAGCATCCTCTTCTCACAGAGAGCTGCTTTGAGTTCCTCCAGGCTTTCAGCAATGGAGGCCTCCCTGAGTTGAGACTCCCTGGCCAGTTTGGGGATGCAGGGGTCAGTTTCCTTAACTTCAGAGCTGTCCATGTCCCTTGGTGCCTCGGCCATTGTAGGATCATCCCAGACTGTTGCTTTGGAGGTCACCTCCTCAGTACAGGGTGCAACCCCATTTCTGAAGGAGTCTATTTTGGTTCTGGGCTCCCTTCCCTGTTTGGGGATCCGGCCTTCCAGATCATGGAGAAGGCTTTGTCCACTGGGGACTAGTTTCTACATCCCCTCGACCTAAGCTGCCATCTATCTCATATCCAGGACAGATGTCACAAAAGTCCCACGATAGGCCCATTTTGGTGGTTTCTTCTTCAGACACTTCCTCGGATCATCCCTCTGAGGAAGTACTTGTGAAGAAGAAGTGTAAGATGAAGCACTTAGGCTCCCCTGAAGAGTCCTTCACTGAAGATACCGATTTTAATGAAAAGGAAGGTTCCCCAGGCCACCCCCTGATGATGTTTCCTTTGGGGATATCCTAGAAATCCTGAAACAGAGGGATGGCTGGTCTTCCATCCAGCCTTCCTAGGAAGAGTTGTTATACCTGGAGGCTTTTTGTGGCTAATTCTTTACTTCTTGGATCTCTCTGCCTGATGATGCTCACATTTAGCTGATTGCTCAGTGGGTGTGGAAGATGCCCAACTCCATCAAGCCAATCCCCAAAAGGCCTAATCCTGTTCTATCAGCCCCCAAGAATGAGCCACACTGGTCTAAAAGTATACTCACTGACACCATGGTGATAGCAGCAGCCATGAAGAAGGAACTTGCTGAGGAAAGTCCGTCTATCCATCCTCCTAACAAAGAGTCTAGGACTTTAGATAGGAATGGGAAGCACATTTATGCTTCATTGTCCTTTGCTCTTAGGTCCTTGAATTACATGATGCACTTTACAAGATTACAGAGGGATCTGATCAAGGAGCTCTCAGATACTCTCTCAGGAGCAGTAACTGAAGGGGTATGGGACAAAGTTACCTCTCAGCTAGCAACCCTTATGCAATTTCTAACTTGTCCATGAGGCTGATTGCTCATGCAGCTGAAGGAATGATTAGAGCAGTGGGTTCAAGCATAGCCATTAGAAGGCACTCCTGGATATGCTTGTGTGACTTTGTGGAGCCAGTTAAAGTATCATTTGTCAATGCTGCATTTGACGTTGGTATCCTTTTTGGCCCCAAGGTAAAAAACACTTTAGCCAAATGTCAGAAAGCTGGCAAGACCCTTTCTGCCATTGGTGTACATTTTTCCACTCATCAGTGGCCTTACTCTAGGAACCAGAGAAGTGGGAGACTATGGTTTAAAAAAATCCAAAGGGCCTTTCCAAGATTCATGTGGCAAAAACTTTCCCTGGGGCAGAGGAGGAAGTAATGGAAGATGCTGGCCCAAAGGCAGAAATAGACTGCAAAACCAGGGGTCCAGAGAATCTTTCTCTGGTACTTTCTATCAGCACCCCTGAACAGGGGCCTGATTGCCCTTCACTGGAGGCATTTGGGGGACGACTTTCTCTGCACCAATCTGCCTGGCAAATATTAACTATGGACAAATGGGTGCAGGGAATAATATCTTGAGGTTACAAAATTCCACTATCATTACCCTCAATGACCCAGAAAAAACTCCCGGATGTTCCACCCAGTCAAAGGGAAGCAGCAGTCATAGAAATTTAAAAATTGATGGACAAAAGAGTCATCCAAAAAGTCCCACCAGATCAAACAGGATCTGGGTTTTACTCAGGGTTCTTTTTAATGCTCAGAAAAACAGAAGACTGGAAACCCATCTTGGATCTCAACCAGTTCAACAAGGCAGTTCAGAAAACCAAACTCCGGATGGTCTTGGTACATTTGATACTTCCATTCTTGGAAAATGGTGATTCGATGTGCTTGGTAGACCTCCAGGGCACCTATTACCATATAAAAATGGACAAATGCTCCAGGAGGTTTCTGCACTTCTGGCTGGGAGCCAGTCATTTCCAGTTTGGATCACTGCCCTTTGGACTCGTCACAGCCCCCAGGGTGTACACCAAATGCATGGCAGTGTTTGCAGCTAATCTCAAACTTCAGGGCTTTCGAGTTTTTCCATACCTCGATGACAGGCTCCTTATCGCTACCACCAGACATCAGAACAAGCAAGAGATTACACTCTACACCTCTGTACATCTCTAGGCTTAACAATACATTTCGAAAAGTCAAGCCTACAACCTTTTCCACACTTAGACTTCATCGGGGCTTGCTTAGATACCATCACAGGAATTGCTTCTCTTCATCCAGAAAGATTGCAATGTATCAGATCCCATGTCTCTCAAATTCTAAGAAACAACAGAGTGCCAGCAAAATTAATCCTAAAAGTGCTAGGCTGAATGG
Organism: Protopterus annectens; assembly: GCF_019279795.1. NCBI lineage: Eukaryota > Metazoa > Chordata > Ceratodontiformes > Protopteridae > Protopterus > Protopterus annectens. The sequence goes on along the minus strand of NC_056748.1, from coordinate 1,093,730,631 downwards.
CAGCAACAATAACTATTTTTCCCTTAGGAAGATATCACATGCAGATCCTGCAATGGTTACTTGCATCCCAGTGGACGCTGATGCACCAGCCAATGTCTTACCTAATTGTGGTTACAAATTGCTGCAAACAAGATCTTATGTGGTGGCTCCACTCTGATCAAATTCTCTTGGGACGACCTTTCATTCTTCCCCAACCCCAAGCCACAGTAACTACAGATTCATCCCAGATAGGGGGGGGCATTATCCTGGAAGAACAGTCCAAGGCACATGGTCCAAACTAGAGGCTATTTTGCTCATCAGTGTTCCAGAGATGAGGGCAGTGCTTTTAGCACTGCAAGCCTTTCAGGATGCCCTTCCTCTAGGGACAGTAGCAATTCAAACAGACAACATGTTGGTGGTATGGTATATCAACAAAGAAGGGGGAACCAAATATTACCCATTGTGTCGAGAAGCCATCAGAGTTTGGGGTGATTTCTTCCAACCGCTTTCTCATAGCAATGCATATTTCAGGGAGTTCCAATGTGATACCAGACAAGCTGAGCAGAACTATTCTCATGCCTCATGAATAGTCTCTCAATCCTGTACTGGTGAACAAGGTTTTTCATCACTGGGGCCAACCTTGCTGCGATCTCTTTGGCTCAACCTTAACAACAAGTGCAGAAGTTATTTTGCCCTAATCAGATGCTCTTCTCCATGATTGCCCCCCCCCCCAGTCTTCTTTATGCCTTTTCCCCAACTCCCCTGATATCTCAGTTTCTAAAGAAAGCGAAGAGGATGGAAAATACAATAATCCTCATTGCTCCATTCTGACCTCGACAGGTTTGGTTTCCCATCATTTGGCCTCACCTTCTTCAGAAGCCATGGATTTTGGACCCAGCTCCGGATCTGGAGTTCCATCTGGAAAGCATGGTTCATCTGAATCCCCAACATCTCAAGCTCACTGCATGGCTTCTCCAATTCCCATGATTGCCAGGCATCCTTTCCTATGCTCTCCTGTTCATCAAATAAGTGTGGCTCATCACAAACCTTCAGCTAGGAAACTTTACCAAAGTAAATAGTAAAACTTTGTGAACTGGGATATTAGCAACAAACTGGATCCTTATTCAACCCCAGTTCACAAGGTTTTGAATTTCTTAGTCAACCTCTGTCAATCTGGTTCCTCTGCATCAGCAATTAAAGTTGATCTAGCGGCAATCTGGAACTTTTATATGGGATTTGATGGCTTATCTCTGTTGTCACACAAACTTTGCAAAGCACTCTTAAGGGAGCTACTGATGTTAAGACCACCATTTAAAGAACCAATTCCTCCTTGGGATCTAATGATAGTCCTACCGTCCCTTACTTCGTCCCCCTTTGAACCGTCAGTGATTTGTGACTTAAAGTTTTTATCTTGGAAAACAATATTTTTAGTGGCTATTATGCCTGCCAAAAGAGTATCCAAACTTCAGGCCTTATCCTGCAGACCTCCATATTTAATATTCCGCAAAGATAGAATTGCACTTAGGACAAATCCATCCTTTTTACCAAAGGTAGTTTCAAAAGCCAATATCAGTCAGAGTCTTCAATTGCCAGTTTTCTTCCTTAAGTTTATCAATAAAGGAGAGTATTTCCTTCATTTGTAGATGTTCACAGACAACTGTGTTTTTACCTTCACAGAACAAAGGATTTCAGAAAATCTGATCAGTTATTTGTTGCTTTTTCTTCCCTATCTCTAGGTAATCCAGTTTCAAAGGTTACCTGAGAAAAATGGCTTAGAGACTGTATTACTTATATTTGTCAGTCGAAAGGGCTCCAACTACCATGCCCAGTTAAACCCCATTCAACAAGAGCAGTAGCAACTTCTGCAGTTTTTCATGCCAGAGCATCCTTGGATGACATTTGTGCAGCGGCCACTTTGTCTTTTCTACATACTTTAATCACTCATTGTAAATTGGATCAGGTCTCTAGGGGACGGGCATCATTTGGTTCGATGGTGCTTAGGAACATTCTTCTGTGAGACCTCCCAAGACTAAAGTAGCTGGGGCGCTCTCTCACAGTCAAGAGCTGAGTGATGATTGATAACATCAGATAAAGAAGTTATGTCTTACCATAACGTTCCATCTGTGTTGTCGATCTTCACTAATCCTTGACATTTTCCCCATCCTTCCACCATCCTGAGACTCTTAGTGGACCGAATCTTCCATGGCTGGCTTCATATTATGAAGACATATCTGGTCTCTGACTATTATGTTTATTATTATTATTACTATAATTTCTGCATGTCTGTCTGCCACTATGTTGGGCAAACTTGATCTGAGGTAATTTTGAGAGGAGCATTATGGAGAGAGCATGGCTCGAGAGTTTGGAAGGTGTGATCTGAAGGTAATGGCTGAGTTGGTTCTGAGGCTCGGAACTGAGCCCACAGTCAAGGATTAGTGAAGATCAACAACACAGATGGAACGTTATGGTAAGGCATAACTTCTTTTTTTCTCGTTGCTTGAGAGTTACTGTTAAAAAAAGGCCTGACTAATACTGCACCCTATACTATTTGTTTGGTTTGACTTGTTCTCAGGTTGGGGAGAGAGGGAATTTATTCCTATCTTTATAAAACTCTAAAACTCTAAAAACATAAGGTATGTTTCTGCGGGGGGGGGGGGGGCAGAAAGTGAAACACATGAGAATTGAACTGTATTCCTTCTATTTTTTTTGTTGGTTGCTTGAGTTCCAGTTAACTGAAAGTTTACTGCAATTCATAATACTGGCAACCCGTATGAATTGCAATTTCCAATGTTACAGCTGGCTCTAACTGTACCTTCTGCAAAACATTACATTAGTAATAATAATTCTCTCTCGCAGTTGTTAATCCTCAGCAGCTCCAAATTTATAGTATTCAGCCAGTTGTCATAAATGTCTAAAAATGCTTCAGCGGAGTCAACACTATCTTCTACACATTTGTGAAAACATGCACTTTCATGAATGAAATTTCTTTTCGTGTGAAGTATCCATCAAGTTTATCGGTAATAGACAAATATTATGTTATGTAGCTCTGAAAATACAAATACTTTATAAAAATGGCTCAGTCTCTTTCCTGTAGCATAAAGTAAATAACTATCTTGGATTTCTTGCCCATCTTTATGTATTTGGATGCTATTTAAAAGCAAGCAAACCTCTGCTTCCATGTTGGCCTGGCAAATTCCTACAGACAATTGAAAACTCTCTGGTTGGTTTACTTTTTCCATTTTATTGAGTCTTCAGCTGTTGAGCTTGATTGCTATCAGATGGAAACTCACCATAGCTTTGGCCATTCCAAGAGGGCTTGACGATCATTGGTGGCATTGTTCGTGGTTGTCTGGCACAGTTTGTGCTTCTCCAGGGCATTTTCTTGCTCTGCTTTGGCATTGATTTTGTTGACTTTAGCAGTTCTATTTCTACAGTGTGGCTCCTGACACAATGTTATGATGATCTGCTTTCCACAGGTGTTTACATTTGTGCACAAACCAGAAGCTGTAGGTGTAAGTAACTGAGGGCATAAACCAGTAGATGTGGGTGTAAGTAACTGAGTGCACAAACCAATATATGTGGGTGTAAGTAACTGAGTGCATATAAACCAACAGATGTGAGTGTAGGTAACTGAATGCATAAACCAACAGATGTGGGTGTAAGTAACCAAGTGCACAAACTAGTTGATGTGGGTGTAAGTAACTGAGTGCATAAACCAGTAGATGTGGGTGCATGTAACTGAGTGCACAAACCAGTAGATGTGGGTGTAAGTAACTGAGTGCACAAACCAATAGATGTGGGTGAAAGTACCGGATGTTTATTTTCTAGTGTCAGCATAACCATGGCTCACACACACACACACACACACACACACACACACACACACACACACACACACACACACACACACACCTTCGTTATGTTCAGCCTCCATCATTTCACAAGTATTGTGAGTAAGCAGCCTTCCTTTCAAACTAGACAGATGTGACCTGGTATCAGCACAGTTAACAAATCAGTTGAAAACACACACACACACACACACACACACACACACACACACACACACACACACACACACACACACACACACACACACACACACACACACGCACATATATCCATGAGAATATATGATGAACTTCTTAAAATGTATCCTAGCAAAGCCTGACAGGGGAAATATAATACACAAGAACCTAAGACACATACCATACAGGAACATATTACCCTTCTAAAACACACACACTGAATTATTCCATTGGGGCATGCAAATAAAGTTGGTGAGGTGGGGGACGGGTGATTCTACTAAACCTTGCCTGACATAAAATCTCAGTAGGTAATGAGTTCAACTAACTAAAACAAAAATGTTCTAGTTGCCAGTCATTCTGTTTACATGAAGCAAACACATGCCACAAAAGTTTTTGTAAGGTACAAGTGATTATTACTTGTTTGTGCTAGGCAGCAGTTAAGAGTGCAGCTTGCAAAGTAAATAAAATTTGGCATAGACATGACTTGATGACAGCTCATCTGGTAGTTAATAATTTGAGGACAACTGTTTTAGGTATGTTGAAATATTGGTGGACCTCACAACATTTCTTCTTGCAGATGAATAATTAAAATGTTTAGTAAAATCTTACCTTCAACATGAATATCATCTGGACAAAAATCAAAATCAGGATCTTCCAACTATGACTAAGGATAGACATGCTGAGAGTGAGATGTGTGAGTAATCTGCTCGCTTTGCAGTGGACTGAATGCATCTGTCACTCTAAGAATTCATGAAGGTAAAGGGAACGTATAATTTCCGTTCAGACCTTTTCAGGCCAAAGCAAGTTTAATTTAAAAAGGGACAGAAAATGCAGTTGCTAGGGCAGAGACTAATGCAGTCTTGCTAAATGTAAGAACTTTAAAGAAAAAGAAATTACTTCCAAGACCTTTGTTTTTGTTGAGAATGTCAGTATCTGTATCATATCTGCAGCTTAGCTTAAATATAAAAAAATCTATTTTTCAACTATCAGAGTTGCATTTTCCTTGTTGCAGGTCGAACAGAATTTGTTGTGGTGTCTATATTTGCATAAACTTACTAAAAAGCCAGGGGCATACAAAACAGTTGAAAAGTAGCACACACACTTTTGATGCAGAAGGCTGTGGGTTTTTTATTCCCATAACAGGTATATGGATTGTTAACATTACAGTTCAGCCTTTGGATGAAGTCAGTCGTGGTAGCTCAGGTGGATGTAAAAGATCCCAGAGCACCTATCAAAAAGAATAGGGGAAGTTCGCCAATGTCCTGGCCAAAATTCACCCTAATAATATAAAATACCATCTTGGGACCCCCCCCCCCCCCGAAAAGACACCACTAGCTAAGTGGGACTAATCCAGTCAACAACTGGTAAATAAATTACAGATTATGCATATTACAAATCCTGGAAATAAATCCAAATTCAACATCCTTATACATAATAAGTCAGTGTCATATAATAAAAACTTCACTAGGGTACTGCAGCTGTATATGAAAATATTATCCTTGGAAATTTCTTTCATCCGAATGTTGACAGGTTTAACTTACAATGATGCAACAAATATCCCCTGTTGTTAATGGATTTTAGAAATCAAAATAACTTACAGAAAATCATTCATAAGTTTGCATGGTGACAAACATACTAAATATTAGCTTAAGAAATATTGCTTCTGATTGTTAACCACTTTTGCTATTCCTTGGACAACTAAACACTGAATATGATACCTTACACTTATATAAAAAGGTGGATACATTTTCCACTTTTTAGGATTATAAAAATGATGCATTCTTTTCAGGCTTGATATTTTTGAAACAAACTTAACTGTTCTCATCAGCTAGATACAATTACAAAATATGATTATTGTCAAAATGCAAAGATAGCAATAAAATATCTTTAATTATATGAGAACAATAAAGGGAAATACTGATTTTTGTAAACTTTCAGTAAATAATGATGTAATATGCAAACCTCACCTAACTGCAGACCTACTCATGGACAATCTCTGTAGAACTTTCATGAAGCTCTAGAAATTTAAGTAACACACTTACACCTATCAAGCACCCCTTCCAACATTTTCCAAGGTATGATGACCACAGCAATAGAAAAAGAGAGCAATCTTAGCTGTTTCAAACAAATAACGTATACAACAGTGTAAAGTATAGTCCACTCCACCTGCTCAGCAGTCTTATAAGCAAACCCCTTAACATCAGGTATAATCCAGAAGTTTGATACAGGACTTAGTTTTACAGTTTTGCTAGAGTTTTAGCTCTGCACAACAGAAGAACTAAATTAGATTGTAACATATTTATAGAAGTAAGCCATTTTTTCCACCCCTATTACATTATCATGTGAGTAATAAGTGAATCTACCTTGACATAAACCATTGTTGACGTTCTACTGATAGATTTCATACAGTACACATTTGTTAAAAAGGAAACAAAATGTATTAATGACAATGAGTGATGTTTGCTTAAACAAATGGATTAATGTTTGTTCTGAAAATGCATTATACTCTTGTAATGACAGTATTGTAAATCCTGGATTACTGAATGTTTTCTGGAGTTGTTGAAATAGTGAATGAGCAACAAGTATCTAGAAGTTATTCAAATAATGAATTTATAGTAGACAACTGTTTTTGTTGAATTTTAGTAACCTTGGAGACATCACATTCTCTATTATTAACAACATACCTGTTAGTTTTAAAGTGTGTAAGAGAAATGGCTTTTATATTTACAACTACACTGACATGGAAATAAGGGATGTCCATTTGGATTTACTGAGTAAGGGTATAAATTTTGTATCCACTTATAGATTGGACATTGCTCAAGTTTTGATTAATTTTAAACTTTATATGAGACAGTTAAATTTAAAAATGTTTTTCTCCTACAACAAAGGAAACACAATTGAAACAGGATTAAATATGCCCCTTAAGAAAAGTAGTACATTCATCCCCCCATCAAACCCAGAGGTTACTACCTTAGAGAGCTGTGTGGAAACTGAGTTTAGAAAGGTTTTGTTACAAGACAAAAGTGTTAAGGACAACCTGTCAAAAGATGAAAGGTTGTTCATGAAATACCTATCTCAAAACAAACAATATAGGTTTATGAAACCGGACAAGGGTGGGGGCATGGTGATTATGACTAAAATGGATTATTTAAGTAGGATGATGCATATTCTTAGCAATGAGATAACTTACAGGAGAGTATCAAAAATGAAGTAAACAGGGCTTATTTAAAGATTGATCTCTTCCTTCAGGATGCACTATTTCAGGTAGGGTTACCACCTGTCCCACTTTGCGAGGGACAGTCCCTCTTTGAGCAGTTGTGTCCTGACAAAAAATTGCAAAAATGGCAAATGTCCTGAGATTTTAGGACACAATTATTTCCTATATTTTATGTAATAGCTGCATAAAACAGTTATTCTGTATCTAAAATACCTAAATGTTATAAGAAACAGAATAAGCAACTAAAATGCTACAAGAATAAGCTTTTATTTAGGCAAAAAAATGTAAGTTCTAATTTTTGTATTGACTGTGCGTATGTGTCGGCCTGTGAAATCTGATGTTTGTACCAAAAATGTCCCACTTTGCCCATTTGAAAAGGTGGCAACCCTAATTTCAGGGTGTTATCAATGAAATAGAATACAACTATTTAACAGTAAAATTTCCAACCTTACCAGTTATGGTTGGTATTCCAAAGGTCCACAAAGAAGTTAGCAACCCTCCATTTAGATCTATTGTTGCAGCCAGGGGTTCTAAGACTGAACCCCTTGCTTCTTTTGTGGACACTTGGTCAAAAACAGCAGTAGAAGAGGCTGGGCATATTTTGAGAGACTCATGGCATTGCCTTGAGATGCTTAGGCAAGTTAAAGACAACAACAATTTTGTTTTTATAACAGTGAATGTAGTTAATTTATTCACAGTTATTCCTCATGAACAAGCACTGGCTATGTTTCATGAGAGTCTCTCAAAAAGTAAGATGACAGACAAAAATAAAATAAATTTGTTAAGAGATCTTATGGAAATTATATTAAAGAACAACTTTATTAGTTTTGAAGGAGAAATTTATCAGCAGTTAACTGGTGTAGCAATGGGAGCCAAATGTGCTCCCGTGTTTTCTAATTTAGTATTACTTGCATGGGAGAATCTGTTTATTTTCTCATTTGAATACAAAGACAAGATCTTGTTATATAACAGATTTTTAGATGATGTGTTAATTTTGTGGAAAGGTGACGGAATTTCTATTGTGGAGTTCATTGATTATTTAAATACTACAACAGATTTTTTTAAATTTACCTATTTTTGGCATAAGGGAAAGATTAATTTTTTGGATATAACTATAAAGAAAACAGCACGAGGTTTATCTAGTAATATTTATAGAAAGGAATCGTATTCCAACTCACTTTTACATTTTAATAGTTGTCACCCGTATCATCAAAGAAAAGGGATTATAAAGAGACAGATGGTGAGAACATCTAGGTTGGTTAGTGATAACTTAACCTTTAAGGATGAATTATATAAGTTGATAGGAATTTTCTTAGAATTATTCAACATTAAAAGAGAGATTATGAGAAAAAGGGAAACATGTTACATCCCTATTTTACGAAATGTGACATCTATTACAACTAGTGACAGTAACCTAGAAAAACTAGGTGCTGCATTTGTCCTAAAGTATAATGATAGGGCTTATGATTTGGTGACATGTTTGAGGAATGCTTGGAAATTTTGTTTTAGTGACAATATTAAGGTAACTTTAGGATTTGAACCATTGATACTGTATAGCAGAGGGAACAACTTAAAGGGTATACTTGAAAGAAAAGTTAATACTGGGAGAAAGTCCTGTATGAAGAAATGTGGTATGTGTAAATGTTGTAGGTATATTAATGAAGGTCCATATCTATGTGTATATGACTACAAATACACTATTTCATGTCCAGGGATATGTAATTGCAACACTAAAAACATTGTATATGTTGCTTCATGTATTTCATGTGATGGATTTTATGTGGGTAAAACCATTCGTAGATTATGTGACAGGATTTCAGAACATTTAAGATGCATTAACAGAAAGGATGAGCGCAATGCACTTTATTTACATTCAAAAAAAATGTAAGAATTTTAAAAAGTTTGTATTTTTTATTATAGACCGAGTGGTCATGGGTGAAGGGCTGTGACATAAGTAATAAAATTGGAGCCCTGGAAACAACTTGGCAACTTAGACTTAATGCCCTGAAGTCACCCGGTTTAAATTATGCTGTTTCCTTGATGCCTATTAACTAAAGGCAAATTATATTTAACTTGGAAACTACACCATAGAAACTATTATGGTGGCCAGTACATTGTAAATAATAATTAAGTTAGGTTAAATATAATTGTAAGATATTTTTAGGCAGTTTTGTTATTTATTGATTTGATTTTATTATAATATATGGGTTATAATTTTGGTATCCTGCCTTTGAATCTGTGTGTGTGTAAATACAATACAATATAACTTGTTTTTGTTACTGTTGTATGAATTTATACACAATATACAATATTTAGCAATATTATGATTTTTGTTAAACCATCTGGTCAGGTGGTGATGTAATCAATTAATTAATCAGTTAGTTGTTTGTATATTTAATAAGCTGTGGATGTTATAGCAAATGACTCTGAAGAGGCCAGTGGTTGAAGCCTGGTGAAAGCGCTTAGTCGTTTGGTTTTATTGTTTTTGGTGGCGTATTAAAAGTGGAGACTTCCGTATACTTTCTGGTGGCTGTTTTTTATTTTTTTTCAAAATTTTACAAGTTTGTTTTATCCGTTTGGATTGTTCTACATTTCAATTACAAAATATGATTATTGTCAAAATGCAAAGATAGCAATAAAATATCTTTAATTATGTCAGAAAAATAAAGGGAAATACTGATTTTTGTAAACTTTCAGTAAATAATGATATGATATGCAAACCTCACCTAACTGCAGATCTACTCATGGACAATCTCTGTAGAACTTTCATGAAGCTCTAGATATTTAAGTAGCACACTTACACCTATCAAGCACCCCTTCCAACATTTTCCAAAGTATGACCACAGCAATAGAAAAAGAGAGCAATCTTAGCAGTTTCAAACAAATAACGTATACAACAGTGTAAAGTATAGTCCACTCCAACTGCTCAGCAGACTTATAAGCAAACCCCTTAATGTCAGGTATAATCCAGAAGTTTGATACATGGCTTAGTTTTACAGTTTTGCTAGAGTTTTAGCTCTGCACAACAGAGGAACTAAATTAGATTGTAACAAATTTATAGAAGTAAGCCATTTTTTCCTCCCCTATTACATTATCATGTGAGTAATAAGTGAATCTACGTTGACATAAACCATTGTTGATGTTCTACTGATAGATTTCGTACAGTACACATTTGTTAAAAAGGAAACAAAATGTCACTCTTTAATTTGGTATAAGTTATTCTATGAGGAAGAAATGCTGCACTTCCTGAAAGACTAACTGGTGCAACATATAGATATACACTTAAGTACTGTGAGAATCTTAAGAAGCCTAGCCTTTCATTCCCATGGCAGTTTTTAGCCATTTCATTTTGTGTACAGAAACTCAGACATGAGCTATCCATGAAGGACAGCGGTGAAACTGGGAGTGAACTTACGGTTGTCTATCCATTTGTACAAACTGCACTTGAATAGAGTGAGAGAAGTACTTTCCTCTTTGTGCAGTTTGCAAACGGCTCCATTGAAGTTAAATTTGAATTCTCTGTGATACATAACTATCCCACCAACATGAACTCCAAAAACTCAATAACCTCTCAAACGAAAAACAAACAAAGTTGAAGCAGCAAACCAAATCCACATAATAGCACGGACACCAAAATAAGCTTTCATTCACCTTAATAACTGTGAACTTCATCCGAAAACATCCATCCACCCAAACAAATTATTTAAATACTCAATTGTCATATCACATGATCTATGATGTCTCCATTAAACACAGCCTTCTTATTTTTTTTAAAAAAGACATACTTTCATATTGTTTGTTAATAAATTGATTCCATAAAAAAATACAACTTATCCACTTTCATAATATGAAAATTATAAAACTTTTTCACAGATAGTGGTCACATTGTGATGTATGTATAAAAAAGTACCTAAAAAATGTTCTACCTAAATTGCAAAAAACATTTTATGTTGATAATATCATTTAAACCTGGTGCACAATCTGCACCCAAGTGGATTTGCCAAAGGGATTCCTTACATTCTAACCATGTCTTATAATCTCCAGAAAACGTATCTTGGTCAACACTGTCCAAAATAGAAAAAAACATTTTTTTTTAAATTAGTACAAATAACTGCATGTCTTGCCAAAGCGTTAGTGTTGTCCCTCTTCTTTATGGCCAACAGATGTTCATAAATTCGTCTTTTCAGACTCCTAACAGTCTTTCCAGTGTAATAACTTGAACATGAGAGACACTGTGCTACTTACACACAACCATTTCACTTTTACATGTGTAATATCCCTTAGACCAAAACGTTTTATTGTCATGACTAGAACTAACTGAAGACGTGTTGCTAATATACCTACACTGTCTACAGCTGTTACAGGCATAACTACCTTTTTTGTGTACACTAACCACACTAGCCTCACATTTGGTATTTGAACCCCTTTCAAGTAAGATCTTAATTTTAGTGACCTTTTTATATGTAAATAATGGCCTTTAACCAATAATTTTTGCTAACTCAGAGTTACGTAAAAGGATTTTCCAATTTTCACTAATTATGTGTCTTATATACCCCATCTCATTAGTGATGGGAAGTGGAAATGAACAGGAAAATTGTTCTTGATTTTCATTAATTCAGTGTTACTTTGTACTTGTGTTTGTGTAACACAATCAGTACAATCGTTCAAAATTGGACTTGCCTTTCCATTTTTCAAAACCAAAACTTCTCTTTCAATCCTTTGCAACCAAGATTGTTCATGGTCTCTGGCTTCAAATAAACCTCTCAAAATGTCCACCTCTTTAAAGAAAAAGGCATCCTGAGAAGTCAATCTACTTAACCTAATGAACTGTCCTTTACCACTCCTTTCTTTATATGAAGTGGATGAAGGCTGTCTTTGTGTAGGTATTGGTTAGTAAAAACTGACTTTCTCTGTATACTGCTAATAAACTGTTTACATTAAAAAAGTTAAATGTAAGTCTACAAAATTAAGACTACAACCAAACCCACTGATTGTAAATTTCAAAAAATCTATAGAATTGTTCAAATCTGAAACAAAATTAACAAACTCATTGTGACTGCCTTTCCATAGAAAGAAACGATCATCAATGTAACAACGGTATATCAATATCTTATCAAACAAATAATGTTTGATTAGATAATTACTCTCCCAATTAGCCATCACTAGGTTGGCGAAAACAGGTGCCACTCTTGCCCCCATTGCTACACCCGATGTCTGCTTGTATAATTTGTCATTAAATTAAAAAAAAATGTTGTCTAAAACAAGCTCCATAAGTGCACATATAGTAGTAATCTTGGTATTGTTGAAATTGGTGTGAGTACTCAAGTATTCTCTCAGGTAATCTATCCCTATTTCTTGGTCTATACAGGTGTAAAGAGATACTGCATCAAGAGAAGCAAAATAACAGTTGCTATCTTCAGGTTGATAGTCCCTCAAAATTTCAAGTAAATGCCATGAATCCTTTAGAAAATATTTCAAAACCTGCATCACAGGGTTTAGAAGAAAATCCAACCAAACAGACAACGTTTCTGTCTTGGACTTGGCAGCAGACATAATGGGTCTGAAAGGGAGGTTTAACATTGTTCTTTTGTACTTTTGGAATTCCAAAAAGTCCTGCCATTTTTGGATATTCTACTTGCAAGTAAGAAAAAGTCTGATGATTTATCTCCCCCTGACAAAACACGTCAAATAAAGTATCTAGTTTTAAATAACTATTTTTCACAAAAAGCAAATCAACCCTTTTGTAAATCACTTCATCTTTTAACAATTCTTCCATAGATGAAATATAATCTTTTTTATCCATGACAACAATTTTTCCCTTTATCTGCTTTGATGACCCTTAAATCCTTATTTGTACACAAACTCTTGAGTGCTTCTTCTTCTAATTTTGTAAGATTGTACACATTCTTGTCCAATTCGTCCATCTAAAACTTGACTCACAAATGTTCTGGTATACCTGAAGTGTCCCCAAAAGAGGGGGATTGTAAGTACTACACTTTTTAGGCATTTGAATGTTTATGACATGGTCATCTAAATTAACATCATGCATTATATAACTCAGGTTTAATTTTCTAAGAAATAGTCTAAAATCAACAATGACATTTGCAACATTAACTGAATTTCCTGGTATAAAGGAAAAACCTTTTTTCAAAACATCCAAAACTTGATTCGACAAACTCACATGAGAAAGATTTAAAACTTCAATACCATATTGTAAAGTTTCAGAATTTACTACCACTTTTTCTTGTTGTTCCTGCCCCTTCCCTTCCCTTTGTTTTGTGCAGTTTTGGACCAAGTTGGTGTTTTCTTGTTCCCTTGTTGGTCCACTAAAAAAGACCCATATTTTGTGTTGAATTATAACCATCCATACTGGAAACACAAGCCCCCTGATTTACATTAGGAACAACATTGGTGTTGCCAACATTCATAGTATTTTAAATTATTTGTAATGTTTTGACCATTAGCTTTTTCAACAGGTGTGTTATCAATAAATTCCTTATTGTTACATATTCTTTCATTTTCCACCACACCGTTATTGTGACTGTTTTTATGACTATCACCAATGAACTGTTTGTTAAATTCATGTATTGCATAGGCTCTTTTGTTTGCTTATGCTAAAATATCTCTCCTTAGTTTACCCTGCTTCCTAGTAGCAATGGTGGCCCTATATCTATCTGCTTTAGCCGCAATACTACAATACAGGTGGTTAAAAATGTTAAAACATGTAAAGTTTTTTATTTTTGAGTCCAAATCGCTCATGACGTTTTTAACTTCCTCCAACTGTTTTTGATAATGTTCAACAAGAATGCAGATCATGTTAATAGCAGATTCATTGAAAAGTTCAGTCAATTGACTGTGTAACTCATCTCCATTCTTAACACAATTCGGAAACTTGCTAAAACGCAAGCCTTGTGGAACACACTTCCGCCTTATGCATTTCAAAAAATAACTTATTTTGACATTGAGCATTTGAGCATTACATACTTCAAAGTTAACTTCTCAAAGTCAAAAATAATTTTTTTACATTTGTTTTGTTCAAAGGCTGTATTAAATAAGTCGTCAGTACTTACGGACCCATTCTCCAACTTTTCTTCAATGCCCAAGGAAGGATCACCATGAGTTTGGAAAAGGTGTTGTAAAACACTGTTATTTGGCAAATTCACTCTTTCAGACTGAGCGTCATAAGCTGAAACTTCATTGGTGTCACTCATGCCATTCCGTGGTTCACCAGAAAGACCAGAAGAACCAGAATTACTGTTACACAAAGGTTGGGAACCACCTGCTCTTTCGAGCCCTCTGTTGATAGCAGTTGTAATTACAGCTGTAATTTGTTCAGAAAATGAAGCAAAATTATCCGGTACCGGATGGGTGGATAGATTTAACAGCGTGTCCGGTGAAATGTCTTCCATGGATACGACAGCAGCAAACCTCAAAGGTACATGCACGAACTCCAAAAACTCAATAACCTCTCAAATGAAGAACAAAAAAGGTTGAAGCAGCAAACCAAATCCGCATAAGAGCACGGACACCAAAATAAGCTTTCATTCACTTTAATAACCATGAACTTCAGCCAAAAACATCCATCCACCCAAACAAGTCATTTAAATACTCAATTGTCATATCACATGATCTATGATGGCTCCATTAAACACAACCTTCTTATTTTTTAAAAAAATAAAGATACATTCATATTGTGTGTTAATAAATTAATTCCATAAAAAAATACGTATCCACTTTCATAATATGAAAATTATAAAGATTTTTCACAGATAGTGGTCACATTGTGATGTATGTATAAAAAAATACCAAAAAATGTTCTACCTTAATTGCTAAAAACATTTTATGCTAATAATATCATTTAAATCTGGTGCACAATCTGCACCCAGGTGGATTTGCCAAAGGGATTCCTTACATTCTAACCATGTCTTATAATCTCCAGAAAACATATCTTGGTCAACACTGTCCAAAACAGAAAAAACATATTTTCTGAAATTAGTACAAATAACTGCATGTCTTGCCAAAGTGTTAGTGTTGTCCCTCTTTTTTATGGCCAACAGATGTTCATAAACAGTCTTTCCAGTCTAATAACTTGAACATGAGAGACACTGTGCTACATACACAACCATTTCACCTTTACACATGTAATATCCCTTAGACCAAAAAGTTTTATTGTTATGACGAAAACTAACTGAAGACGTGTTGCTAATAATACTGTCTACAGCTGTTACAGGCATAACTACCTTTTTTGTGTACACTAACCACACTAGCCTCACTTTTGGTATTCAAACCCCTTTCAAGTAAGATCTTAATGTTAGTGACCTTTTTATATGTAAATAATGGCCTTAAACCAATAATTTTTGCGAACTCAGAGTTACATAAAAGGATTTTCCAATTGTCATTAATTATGTGTCTTATATATCCCATCTCATTAGTGATGGGAAGTGGAAATAACAGGAAAATTGTTCTTGATTTTCATCGATTCAGTGTTACTTTGTACTCATGTTTGTGTAACACAATCAGTACAATCTTTCAAAATTGGACTTGTTTTCTGATGAAGTTCATGGTTATTAAAGTGAATGAAAGCTTATTTTGGTGTCCGTGCTCTTATGTAGATTTGGTTTGCTATTTCAACCTTTTTTGTTATCCCTCCAACATGTTAAATTTATTTTGTAGAAAGATTGGGTTATATTTGCACAATAAAATACATACATACACACACAAATATATGTATGTGTATGTATGTATGTGTATGTATATATATATATATATATATATATATATATATATATATATATATATATATGAAACTTTATCTGATCAAAGCATATGCCATAGTTAAATAAACTCATTTGACAGCACATAATAGTAGTGGGTTCTCTTTCCAAGCTTAATAAGGCATGAAATTGAGTCATTCATACTCTGAGTTGGAAACACACATGTTCAGCTTCTTTTTTTCTGGTATAACTAAAAATAAAACATTTTGGCAGGGATTTAGAGGGAGTTTCTCTCTGCCCATGCTAATTGGCCAGCACAGTCAATTAGCATAATGCAAATAATTATTGTTAAAGCAATTCAGAGGAACACCTCTTTACCAGCTAATTACCATGTTTTTGAATTGAACACTGTACTGTTAGATCTGACCTTGATTGTAATTTTCCTACCAGCCCATGCATAACAGTAGCATGAGCACCTCCTACATTCAAACACACATGACTACATTCAAGACTCCACATACAAGCCTCCGCACACTCACTCCCACTCACAGAAACACTGACCCACACACTTTTATACACATTCAGTGCACAAACTCTCAGCAGATATGTATGCAGTCCCACAACTGCAGATCTATACATGTAATCAATTTCAAGGAGGCCCATACCTCCTTTGGAATGAGGAATATATAATCTTGGTATGCACTGATTTTTATAAATCATTTGATGAGCATGAAGTATCCTTCTTGTTTTCCTATCTATTCTATCCAACACCTTTTGTGGCTAGTCAGTCACTCCAAAACTGTCAGTTAGGACTGGAAGAGCAAATTGGTTTATAGCGTGAGCTTTGTTCCTAGATGTCAACTCTGTTTTCAGGATTGATTTAAGTCTTCTAAAATATTCCTTATTGAGATTTGTTCACATTTTTCATGCTTTATTGTTGATCCTTCAAAAATTCCCAAATACTTATAAACTCTCTCTTCCTATTGTTCTTTTATATCACATTCTTGTCCCAAACTGATGTTTTCTTACTGCTGCAGCTTTCCTGCTTTAAAGGTTGTTTTTTGCACACTTATCAAGACCAAATGACATTCTTATATCATCTAAAAATGTTTTCTACTTGCAGTTGTGCTTTCATTTCCTCATCTGATGAGTTATACAGTTTTAAATCATAGACAAAGAGAAGATGAGAAGTCTTTACACTTTGTTGCTTTCTGTGAGCCAAATTATAGCCATGGCCTAAGCTGTTAAGTAGACAGCTTAATGGGTTAAGGGCAAGGCAAAAGAGTACCAGTGACAGAGAGGTATCCTGGAATATCCCCCTTTGGATTTTTATCCCTGGAATAATAATTTGTCCTTTATAATGGCTTAACTGCAAAGTGGTTTATCACTGTTTCATGGTCACTGTGATGTAGTTTATTAGTCTAGAGTGTATGTTATACACTTTTAAGCACTCTTTTATCCATGAATGTGGGATACTGTGAAATATTTTTTTGTAGTCTATCCCTGCCATACGTGGATTCTCTCTCTTTTTACAGTTCCCCTCTATAACTTTATTTAACAACAAATGATCCTTTGTTCCATAGGACTTTCTTTTATTACCCTTTTGTTTTATTGCCATGACTGAGCTTTCTTCTAAATGACTACAACATCAGTCTGTGTTAATTCCCGTATATAGTTTATATGTCGTTGGAAAGCAAGTTATTGGTCTATAATTTTTAGGGTGGCTTGCAGGTTCACTCTTAAGTAGGAGCATTGTTTTTCCTGTTGTTAGCCAGGTTGGTATCTGTTCGGGGTGTGCATATTAATAGTTCTTACTCATGGCTAAATGTTTGTCCAAAGATGTTAATACTTTTAGCTCGAAGTTAGCTACTGAATCTGGGCCTGGGGTTTTCCAGTTAGAGGCTTTGCTTGAATGTGTTTCAGTCTCTCTGGCCATTACTTCATCACATTTCGTATCCTGTACATTTGAACTTCTTATACTTTCTTTTACTTCTTCTATCCTTTTAGCATCTTTATGTTCCAAGGGATCTCCATAGATATTTCTCCAAAATGTATCTATTTCTTCTTTTCTTTGGTGGTCTTTCAGCTCCCTTTACCTTGTTTCCCAATTCTCTATAAAACTTTTTTGGGTCATCAGTAAATTGCTTATTTTATACTTTTCCTTTATATTTATCTGTGTATCTTCTAAGGTTTTCAGCCTGTGCTGATATTTTTAGTTTATTATTTGTGATAGTGCATGATAAATCCTGATCCATTATAATATTGCACATTGCTTTTTTCACATCTATCTTTCTGAGTATTTTTGTTGATCTGTTCCCTCTTCTATACTATTCCAACAGTGACACTTCTTGTCTTAATTGCTTTATAGTTTTCTCTATTCAGTACTTCCATGATGGCATTCGATTTCTCCCCCTCCTTTTCCTTACTACCCTGTATTCTTGGGGTAGGACTTTATCAGTTATTAATTTGGTAGCACAGTAATGTGTCCTATTTACGTCTGTTATATCACATGAATCTCTGTGGACAGTCCTAATTACTGTCTTCATTTGTTTTATCAAACTTCTAAATTTTGGGGTTTTATTGACCTTCTGTAGTCTATTTCTTTCATTGATCTTAAAATGTCTATCCATCTCTATTAAATCAAGTAACTCTTCTCTTATATATTTTTCTTCTAAACAAGTAAATTCTTTATTCTCCATTTCCTGCGTGGATTCTATATAAAGTTCCAGAACTACTTCTTGTGGCACGTTCTCTTCAGTTTCACCCTGTGTCATCTGTTGCTCTTTCATATAGAAAGTCACTAGTTTATCACACCACGACATTGACTGAGTCAGAGTTGCCACAGTTTCCTGTTCTATCCCTTTGCTATATAGCTCCACCTGAAGCTCTGTAATGGTTTCCTATGGGACGCTCAAAAATATCTTCGGATGTCAACTGATTAGATGCATCCCGCTTCACTGGTTTATTCTTAATTTGGGCGCCCATTGCTCTATCCTGTTGTATTGTTATTTCAGTTATAATTTTCTACACTAAATCCTTCACTTTGCAGGTGATCCATAACCTCAGTTTTTATTTCTTTAATTTCTCCATTACTAATCCTCTTTTCTACTTTTCCTCTTTGTTTTCTTATTTTTTTGTACTGTAAAATGTTCCATATCTGGATGTCTTTGCCTGTATTTCTCTTCAAATATCTTTGGTGCCACTCTTTTTGCATTGATTAGTTTTGCTTTCTCCTTTAAATCTCTTTTTCTTTCCCACATCCATATTTCTTCTTCAGGTGTCTCCTGCTCCTCTTGTTTCTCCTTACTTTGGGGACAAGTTGTTCCATCATGCTGTGATATGACCTGGGTTAGACTTTCTACACTGAATCCTTCACTTCACAAATATTCCGTAACATCAGGTTCTGTTTTTTTTTAACTTCTGCTTGACTAATCTTCTGTTCTGCATTCCCTTATTTTTACTCTGAGGCATGTCTGGTAATCCAGTAGATTGCTGAAAGTCACTGTGTCTCATATACCTCATTAATTAAACTAACAATTTGTAATGTTGCTTTAAATGCTCTAAAATCAAGTCAGATAACTTAGAGTAGGGTTGCCACCCCTCTGTTTTTTTTTTCTGGACTATACAGAAATCCAAATTGATTCTCCAGTAGTCCAGAAAACACTGTACAAACTCCAGTATTCTGTTTCAAAAAAGGAAACAGACTAGCGGAGTTTGTAAATCGGCTGGTTTACTATGTTTTTTACAGAAAACCATAGTAAATCAGCTGAAAGCAGACATTAGGAATGGAAAAAGAGGGCATTCCCCACCCGATGATGCCACAGTGATGTCACAAAATGGGTGGAGTGTGGGTGGGGGAAAGGGCTGGTTGAAGTGGATACTAGTGATATGAGGGGTGTAGCCTTACTCCGGTTTTAGCCACAAGGAAAGGTGGCAACCCTAACTTAGAGTGAAACAGTTTTTAATTAAAAGAGTAAAAGATGTTGTAAAATATGAATTACTCAAACATCAGGAACTATCTTTGTCATCCTTGTA
Organism: Protopterus annectens; assembly: GCF_019279795.1. Taxonomy (NCBI): domain Eukaryota; kingdom Metazoa; phylum Chordata; order Ceratodontiformes; family Protopteridae; genus Protopterus; species Protopterus annectens. Next base: position 1,093,710,661 of record NC_056748.1, on the reverse strand, counting down.
TCCTACTGGATTTTGGGAAAAGGCACCCATTTAACTTGCAAAGCCATGAGAACCTATTCATAACAAGTAGCTGTAGTACAACTTCTTGCAACGTTCTGCTAAAATTAAACAAATAAAACTATGAACTATGTTGCCACTCACAGTAAAGTTAGTCTCATTATTAAAAGTACTTGAAAAGTAATTTAGAAGTCTGGCAGAAATAGAGTAACATCATGGATAACATTTAGGCTTGATGGAGATCCTTTGGTCATAAACTTGTTATTTAGACCATTAAATCTTTTATCATATAACTATGAATTGGTATCTTTGACCCATCATTAAAGTTTAGTTAATGAAAACTATACTGTGTGCTTATTTATAAGACATTGTGCAGTATCACAACTGAGGTTGATTCTTACCCAGGCCACAGACACCAGTAACCTTGGTATTATTGCTGATGAGGCAGAGTTACATGCTACTCTCATTTCCACATTGTTTTTCCATGTTCAAAGTGAGTGTTACATATGGCGAGTATCAGGATTAAGTATACATTAAGTGCCGATACTTACCTAAGTTAGATGTATTTGGTTAACCTGTCACATTAAACTGGTCTACTGCAATGATGTTTCTGAATTAAATCTTCATTTTTGCAAAGTGGTTGGATTAAACAGAAACACAAGGACTGTTTTCTCTCAATATTGTCTCACTGTGATGAGAAATCTTTAATATATCCTTTCTCTCAGCTCACAACATATTTTCCCCATGACCAGCCATTAGTTTATAGAAGCCCATCATGATGTCTCTTCCATCAAAGCAACACAAAATTTGTGTATCAGTACACCTTATGTCTTCATCATCACAGTGTTTTTGTCCCTCCACTCTTCATCATTAACCAATGTGAGCAACCATCGCAGCATTCCTACAGTGTCATCCTCCCTGGTAAGATCCGACCACAAAGTGGTCACTTTCAAAGTCGTCATCTCCCCTGACCCCCCCCCCCTGCTGCGGTCAAACATAAAAAACTCTCCAAAGCTGATTACAACCTCCTGAGGAAAGATATAAACAGCTTCACAGCCCCAGCCCTCTCTCCCTCCCTAGGAACCGGCAGAAATGTCCAAACCTACACCAAAGTCCTGCCCGACAGGACAAAATCGTCCTCCTCAAGGAAGAGTAAACCTGTCTGGTGGGCATCTACAATAAATAAACTGTATAATAAAAGTTAAAAATTGTTGTCAAGGACCAAGAAGGAGCTTGTGCCTAATTGTAACCAATCTCTCCTTAGCCTAAACAAGCAAATAAGAACAGTATTGAAATCCACCAAAGCAAACTTTGAGTCCAAACTGGCCACATCTACTAAAGACAGTTAAAAGGCCTTCTTCACATATGCCCACAATCTCAAACAAAGCACTCAGATCTGCTCAGAACTGGTGGTCAAGGACACCACATACACAAACACCGTAGAAAAAGCCAACCTACTGGCAGACAGGTTCAGTGAAAACTTCACCCTTTTGTCCCCTCCATCAGTAAATCAGGGCATCCCAACACTTGTCCCCCTCCCCTTATCTCTTGGGAGCAAGTCATCACTGTCCTCTCAAATGCAAAAAATACAGCCTCCATGGGACTCAATAACATCCCAGGCTGCATCCTATATGAACTCAGGCAGGAACCTGTGGCACCATTAAGCACCCTCTTTAACCGAAGCCTGAGTACTGGCTTCGTCCCCGCTGAGTGGAGGATGGCCACTGTCATCCCTTTGCACAAAGGTGGTGTGTCACCACTCCAGGTAATTATCCCATCAGCCTAACAAGCCTGATCTGGAAGGCCATGGAATGGATTATCATAGACCTCATTAACAAGGACATTGGCAACCTCCAAACAACTGATCCCACACCGTTTGGTTTTGTCAAGGGGGAAGTCATGTCAGTTAAAGTTGGTTGACTTCTTTGAGACCTCCAAACACTCAATCCCACACAGTTTGGTTTTATCAAGGGGAAGTCATGCCTGTTAAATTTGGTTGACTTCTTTGAGACAGTTACCAAAGCCATGGACAAGGGGAGGACAGTGCACACCACCTACCTTGACCTGGCCAAAGCCTTTGATACTATTCCTCACTCGGGTATAAAAGATAAACTCTCTCAACTAGGCATTAATCCATATGTAACCACATGGGTAGCAAACTGGCTCACTGACAGAATCCACCTAGTCAAAATTGGGGAAGCCACCTCAAGCAGTATACCTGTAATGAGCGGTGTACCCCAGGGATCAGTCTCTGTTGTTTGTGATGAACCTTTCTGAAGTGCAGGACAAAACCAAGAGGGTCTCATCCAAACAAATGACTGGTGCCAGAAACCTAGCCTCCAACTGAATGCCAAAAAATGCATCATCATCCCCTTTGGGGAGAATAACATCCCCGCAAATTATCAGATTAGTAACAAGGTCCTAAGCACGCAATCAGTCATGAGAGATTTGGGTACCCAGTTGATAGAAAACTGACTTTAGACCAGCATTTTGTCTCCATTTTATGGAAAACTTTATACATGGCTCATCTTATTAAGAAGGGTATCTCATCCAAGGACAAGGAGGTCACAGCATCCCTGTATTCTTCCCTTATAAAACCCATTATTTAGTACAATGCATCTTTCAACATGTACCTCACAAAGCACATGCAGCAGCTGGAGAGACCACAGAGGTTCCTCACCAGGACTTTGAAAATATACCCTGCACAAATATGCTAAAAGCCCTGTCTCTCTACTCAGGCTGATACAGACTCTGCAGAGGTGACCTCTGTCTGGCATACAAAGCAATCACAGACCCCACCTTGATAGGACTGCTGCATATCTGCAAGTCAAGCGCCACTTGAGTAACCCGCACGCACGACCTCAACCTGGTCTGTGACATCAATAGGACATGTTGGTAGGACAGATTTGTGTCCCAGTGACTCCCCCTTCTGTGGAACAGACTCCCTTTCCATGTCAAGAAAAGTACCTCATTAGTTTTTTTTAAGCGTAACCTGGATAACTGGATGGGGAACAGAAAATACACCCCTGGGATTCCACCTGTGTCCCAGCTGGACATGGGCTAAGTTTTGCCTAGGCTTGTAAGGGCCTCAGGGCTTCCTGTGATCATTTAATAAATACAGATGCTCTCCAAATATGAATTAGATCATTAATTCCTACAACAAATTAATAACACCAAATATCAAGCATATATTACTGTTAGTTTCCATACTGATATCCAAAATATATATTTTGAGTTGGAGTGCTGCATCACATTACACTCTATATTCGCTGACCCTGCCCTCTTAATCCATGTCCTGTTATAACCCAACAACTATAAATCCAATTAATTCTGTTTCATACTGCACCTATGTTTCTACATAAACGTTTCTAGTTGTATGTCTCATTTTTTGTAATAAATCTCCTGAAAACTCAAGGCTGTCATAAACTTTGTCAGTAACTAAAATATTCCTGAGAGAGATATATCCATGTTAAAGTTTATCAAAAACAGAAGACTACTGTTACTATTACTGTTAGTCTTTAACAGGCTAATTAATTAATTAATTTATATTTGTGAACCAGGATCATGCACTGACCTCAGTGGAACATTTGAAGGCACAGCCTGGGTGAATATTATCAAATAAGAAATTAAAAAACATATTTACAGATGTAAGGATATGCTATAAACAAATGCACACTTAGAGATACAAAAATATATTAGAACATTTAGTTCAAGAAGCAGTTCACAAAGTTAAAGCATGGATGGAAAAATGGAATCATGCTTAGCAGAACTTTCTGGAAAAGATGTTGCCATAATGACTGAGATGGCTTATGGTACAAGGATACCAGCATATTATAGGTTCATAGGTGTTTACTAGGCTAATGACTACAAAGACCTTTTTAAGCCTAGCTATGCATCCCAAATATCTGATAAGTATTGATACCCTTGATAAGTGTAAGCATGGGCCTGGGAGATGAACCATTTACAGGTTACCTGTGTCCATTAGAAACATAGGGGCCAAACCAGGGATGAATTTCCGGTTTCCCATTCAGTTTTCCAAGTTGCATTTGAATTGGGTTAGGGAGGAACTCTGCTTCAAATGGATGAGGAGCCTGTTCCATAGATGTGGTAGTCTCTGAGATACATACCTATCTCTCCAGCAGGTCCTTTTTATATCACAGGCAAGGTTTAACTCTTTAGAACAGTGCTGTTTTTTGTGGATATGTAGGTGGTCCATGAGGGTTGAGTCTGACAATGCCCTGCGTGCCAGGCATAGATCTCCCTTCAAAAGCCTGTAGGAGACATAGTAGAGGGACAGGGCCTTGAGGTGGTCTACATGGGGCATTTTACTTACACCCTGTATTCTTTTAGTGAGAAATCACCATGGACATTACATTGGATATGCCTGGTTAGGTACATACCAAAAGGGGCATTGTACTCAATGATAAGTCTGATGAATGACGAATACAGTGGAACAATGACGTCCTTGGACTTAGATGCCATAGCTTTGTTTATAAGTTGGCAACACAGAATGTTTTTCTCAACATTGTAGACACATGATGGTCAAAGACTAAATTACTATCTATGTGTATCACTAAGTCCCTGGCTACTGGGTCATCTCTAAGGGATGTGTTGTCAGTATGATACTTATATGCAATTCTTGGCATTTATTTTTAGTCCATGGCTCTGACATTAGTTGGTTGTGTCAGACCATCCTGGAGAACATTTGTGTCAGTGTGAAATTCAATGACAGCTTCTAATTTGCAATCATCTCCAAATTTAGTCAGCCAGAGACCACTCACATTGGCCTTGACCCCTGAGAAGTAAATGCCAAAAAGGGACTCCAGTTGTGATTGGCCTTTTTGTAGAGGTGGACTCTCCAGTTCTCAATTCCTGCATCCTCTCTGTGAGACAGTTGGCTATCCACTGGGTAACATACGGGTTTGTTCCTAACCTCTTGGGTTTATCAACAATGCCTGAGTGGGGTATTGTGTCATATGCCTTGTCCAGGTCAAGGTAGGCATTGTGAACCATTTTGCCCTCATCCATTGCTTTGTGGACCTTCTTAAGGAAGCTCACCAGGTTGAGTAGGCAAGATTTGCCTTTGCTGAAACCAAACTGAGTTGGATCCAGTGTGTGGAGGTTTACTTTACTTCCAATGATCATCTCCATGATAATTCTTTCCATGGCTTTACATACAAGACTAGTGAGACTTATGGGTCTGCAGTTTCCAGGGTCTGTAGATGGCCCAACTTTGTGCAGAAGGATGACTGTTGCCTTTCTCCAGTCATGAAACTTGAAACCTTTTTAGAGGCTACAGTTAAATAGTAATTCCAGAGGCCCTGATAGATCATGTTTCATGCTATTTAGAAGGCATCCTGGGATATTGTCTGGGACCATTGATGCAATGCATTTGGTCTTAGATGGAGCATTAAGGACCTTCCCTAGTGATAGTAGGGGGAGTTACATTGGATGATATTTCCTGAGGGAAGTTTGATGGGGGAGAGAGGGGTAAAGTTGGAGCTGAATTTATCAGCCAGAAGGTTTGCTATGGCTTCTGGCTCAGTATAGGTGGCTCCATTTACAATGAGCTATGCACACAATTGTGTATTGCTTTTGAGATTGTGGACATAGCTAAATAATGCTTTGTGGTTGTCCTTGGCCTGGGAGGCCAAATTTACCTCAATTGTGGCTTTGGTAGACTTTATTTGTCCTCTGAGGAGTTTGTTTGTTTTATGTGAGTGCTTTTATCCTGCTGGGTGCTGCACCTCCTAATTTTTACCATGTTTTCTTCCTCCTGTTGTACAACCTATTGATTTTGTGATTCCGCCAGGGTGGCTTGTTTTTTGAGTTAGTTCTGTACTTCTTCATAGAGGGTACAGCTGCCTCTATGCTGCTATTAACTTGCTTGTACAGAGTTTCTGTGAATGGTTCTGCATAGGCAACAGTGTTCTCAGTGCTTATGAGGGATTGAAATTTTGTCAGGTTCTCACTTAATAGCAGGAGGTTAGCCTTAGTATAGTTACTTAATATTCCAGGTTTAGCTGGGAGCCATTTTGTGGTCTCACCTTACCAAGGAAGGCATTACAAATTAGTGAGGACTAGATCCACTATGGTTGCACCCCTGGTTGGTGTATTGACTATCTGTATCTGGTCCAGGGAGTTTGTGTTTACAAAATCCAGGAATCTCTGTGCACGTACTACGTATGGTGTAATATAGGATTCCCAGTTAATACGGGGCAATTTAAGTCACCCATGAATTTGGAATTGGGTTGGATGGTTAGTGTTTCTAATAAGTTTAAATACATGGTATAGGTTTACTGAGTCATAGAGGGGGAGTTATAACTTGCAAGGAAGTGGTAGTGGATTTTGCCTATGGTTATTTGAACATGGAGCACCTCAAGTGCATTGTCCTGTTTGACCAGCCTTGATGTATATTTATCTTTGATGTAAATAGAGACAACTCCACATTTAGTCTCTGCCTGTGAAGTAGCTGGCCTAAATGTGTGGCAGGCATTATAACCTTGCAGTGCTGTGCTTTCTGCAGCTTTACATCATGTCTCAGTGACTGCACAGACGTCAGTATTCTCTAGGGTAAAGAGAGCTTCTAGGGAGTGGGTTATTTTGTTTAGACTCCTAACATTGAGCAGTAATACCTTTAGATTTTCTTGGTTTTGATTTGCTATGTGCTATGCAGAGGGTCTCAAACAAATCTACACAAGCAACAGGAACCTTCAAGGCAGAAACGCAAGCAACCTCCACCCCCAACACAACCCAAATGACACATAGCCCACAAACTCAGTGTGCCACACAACCACAGCCCATAAGGCATAACGTACCCAACACTCTAATCATAGGTGACTCTATAGTCAGGCACACTGATGATCCACTCACCAGGCTAAACAAGGAGAAAGTTACTGTCAGCTGCCTGTCAGGTGCCAGGATCCACCACATAACACATTCACTTAGGTCACTCCACAACAAGTACAAATATGACTCTGTCATTGTCCATGTTGGTATGAATGACCTGAGACGTACCTCCCTGGACTACATGAAAAGAGACATGGAGGAGCTGTCCAATCTTGTAGCCCAGGCAGGTATGACCCTAGCCCTGAGTAGCATCCTGCCATCACCCAGAATGATACCACAGTACAAGGACAAAATGATTGACTTCAACAATTGGCTAAGCTTCTGGTGTCATTCTAAGGTGATCCAGTATCTGTCTGCCTGGGATAACATGATTGAAAAACCACGATGCTTTGCCAGAGATGGCCTGCACCTGTCGCCCTTGGGATTCCGGATAATGGCTAAGGCTCTTGCCACCACTATAGTGCTTTTTCTAGGCAAGATTCAAATGACAAATTCACCACCGTAACAGGTACAAGCAAGCAAAATCTGAGGGTAATGCTATTCAATGCTAGAACTCTAAACCTCAAAATGCACTCACTCGAGGCATTCCTTAAAATGGAGAACATCAGCATCTGTGAATTGACAGAGACCTGGTTCAAGGCTCCAGAGAGCACCCCTGCATTACCAGGCTATAATTCATACCACACCTTTTGGCTACCTAACCTGGACTGAAGCACTAAAAGCGGAGGCTTGTCCATATTCATTAAGAATATCCACACCTCCAGGCTAGTTGCTCAGCATAATGCATCCGAGATTATCCAAGTGCAACTAACTCTGGGCAAGACCGCAATCCAAATTGTAGCTTGCTACAGATCCCCCACCATGCACCAGGATTCCCACTCCTCATTTCTTGATACACTGGAAAATATTAGGGTACGACCTAACACTCCAATAATGGGTGATTTCAACTACCCCACCATTAACTGGGAAAACTACTTATGTACCAACACTTGTGCTCAACATTTTCTGGAATTCATAAATTCCAACGCCTTGGATCAACTTATCCACACCCCCACCAGGGGCAGCAATATCCTAGACCTGGTCATTACCAACATGGGCAATCGGTGTTCCACACCAGAGGTCAATTCCTTGTTGGTCTGATCTGACCACAAGCAAATCACCCTAGACATCCACATCCACCCCCAGCCCCCATTAGGGAAACTACCGTAAAAAAATTTCTCCAAAGGCAACTTCACACTTCTAAAGACAGAAGTGGCAAACTTCACGACACCCATGCTGATGGACAGTAGCGGTACGACTGCTGAATCCTATATAATTGCACTTTATAAGCGCTTACACGAGTGCATGGATCATGCAATCCCTAAGAGAACCAAGATGCTATCCTCCAAAAAAAGGAAGCCAATCTGGTGGTCCCCTGCCATAAACAAACTCTACAACAGAAGAAAGAAACTGTTGCAAAAAAGAGTAAAATCCCATGATTGGAGGAACTCCCTGATCAGCCTCAGTAAGAAGCTGAGATCCCTCATAAAATTCTCCAAAGCTCGCTACAAAAACAAAATCACCACTGATACTAAAGACAATCACAGAGCATTCCATAGCTATGTCAAGAATCTCAATGGCAACACTCAGATCTGCTCTGGGTTACAGCATAATGACACTAAATATACAGAACCAACTGATATTGCCAACATCCTGGCAGATAGGGTCAGTGTGCTAACTTTACCCCTCTCTCATCCCCTAAAGGGCACATCTCTATACCGGAAAAATGCAAAGTTCCTGTAATTACAGCTGCACAGGTAAAAAACACACTCTCCAAAGCCAAGAACACGACATCCATGGGACCTGACAACATTCCAGGCTGCATTCTATATGAACTACAGAATGAACTGGCACTCCACCTAAGTACCATGTTCAGTCATAGCCTCACCTCAGGCTTTGTGCCCACTGAATGGCACACAGCAATGGTTATCCCACTCCACAAAGAGGGAGCCACCATGGACCCCGGGGACTACTGCCTCATTAGCCTGATGAGCCTGGTCTGCAAGGCTATGGAACGTATCATCATGGAACTTATAAACAATTATATTGTTAATATCCAAACTCTGGACCCTACCCAGTTCTGGTTTGTAAAAGGCAGATCATGTCTCCTAAACCTGATAGATTTCTTTGAAGCGGTCACCAAAGCCATAGACAAGGGTAAGGTGGTTTACAAAGCCTATCTAGATCTTGCCAAGGCTTTCGACACCACCCCTCACTCTGGAATTATAGATAAACTCACTAAACTAGGTATAAATCCCTATGTCACAAGATTGGTTGCCAACTGGCTCACTGACAGAACCCACACTGTGAAAGTAGCAGACTCCAAATCCAGCTTCAGACCAGTAACAAGTGGAGTACCACAGGGTTCAGTCCTGGGTCCTCTCCTGTTTGGTGTCTACTTCTCTGAAGTACAGGCTAACACAGAAGGTCTTTGGCTAACAAAGTTCACAGATGACTGTAAACTAGGAGCCATAATCAAAACTCCTAATGATGTGGACATCCTACAAAAGGGCCCCACTGAGACAGATGCCTGGTGTCAAAGCCATGGCCTCAAGCTCAATGCCAAAAAGTTCATTGTCATCCCCTTTGGTAAAAACTCTGTACCCATGAACTACCATGTAGGTGGTATTCTACTTAGCACTGAAAGTGTGATGAGAGACCTTAAGACACAGGTGGACAGTAGTCTCTCCTTTGATAATCACATCACCACAGTAGTCAGGAAATCCTTCTACGTGGTACACCTCATCACAAAAGGTTTCTCATCCTGGAAAAAAGAGGTCATTGTTCCCCTCTACTCGTCACTCATTAGACGCATTATAGAGTACAGTGCCCCTTTTGGTATGTACCTCACAAGACATCTACAACAACTGGAAAGGCTATAGAAATACCTCACAAAAAGTATTACTGGCCTCTAACAGATGCCATATGCAGACCATCTCAAAAAACTCCAGCTTTACTTTGTCACATATCGCCTACTCAGAGGTGATCTCTACCTAACATACAAAGCTATGCCAAACCCAGAGCTGTTGGACATGCTCCACTTAAAGAAATCCCAATCCCTTTGAGCTACATGCTCTAGGGACCTAAGCCTGGTCACCACAATAAACAGAATATGCTGGAGGGATAGATTCCTGTCCCAGAGACTTCCCATACTCTGGAACAAACTACTTATCTATATCAAACAAAGCTCCTCATTAGCACTCTTCAAGAAAAATCTTGATGATTGGATGGGAGATAGGAAATTCACCCTGGGATCACTTCTGTGGCTGTGCTTGACAGGGGCACAGGAAAATAATTTTCTTGGGTGGCAAAAGCCAGGGTATCATTTGGCTAGACTTATATAGGCCCTAGGGCCAATAGCCTAGTACCTACCTGTGAACCTATGTCAGAAGTACGTTCAGTTTGTCATTGTCTAAAATAGGCACTGGTGGGGAAGGCAAGGTTTTAGCTAATATTCGAAAGTCTAGAGGGGAGAGGTGCAGACCATTCCTGGCAAAGCAGTATGGTCTGTTAATATCTCCTTCCATGCTGATAAATATTGCACCCCCTTGGAATGACACTGGAAACTAAGCCAATTGTTAAAGTCATCTTTTGTTCATATTGTGGCATCATCCTTGTAGAGGGTAAAATGCTGCTCAATGCTAGGCTCATACCAGCTTAAAAACACACATTCCAAGAGCTCCATGATTTCTGTCTTCATATAGTCTAGGGATGTAAGTTTCAGGTCATTCACTCCCACATGACCTATGACTGAGTCATATTGGTAATTATGTTCCAATGATCTCAGTGTCTGCGAAATGTGGCAGATCCTAGCCCCTGATAAGCAATTGACCGGGACTTTCTCTTTACTCAGCCTGGTGAGAGGGACATTGTGTATTTCACAATGGAGTCTGCAATAACTAAAATGTAGGATTGTAAAATGGCTTGCCTTATGGGCTTAGAGGTAGATGCTCCATGAGATGTAGCTCTATGTGTTGATGTGAGTGTTGTTTTGAAAGGATATTTGTTATGTGCACTTCATCTGTGAGGTATTTGTGGTTTAGGAAGGTTACATTTAAGTGCCTCAGCATATGTGGTTCAATATGTCTGCTTTGAATTGTGCATGAAGAGTACAGCGTGTGCATTACTGACAACCTTATTGACATTAGGAGTACTTTTATGTGAGAGCTTTGCCTCCAGTGACATTGTGTAAATACATCTCTCAAATACCATATCAGTTATTATATAGAAAGGGATAAAGTCAATAGAAGAAGCAAGTGAGAATAGTTTCTGGAAAGGTTACCATGAGGAGAAGATACAGAAATTAAGAGAGAGGCATACAGAGGGAAGAGACGTAGAAAGGAATGAAGTGTGAGAGATGCAAAGGGGAGAGGGCAGTAGGATGACTGTGAGACAGTATGTGAGGGGATGACCAGGTGAAATAATGAAGAATGAAATTGGGATAAAGGGGTGTTAGCTTCAAGGTTCATTTAATATGGCCTATGTTAGTGCAGCTGCACTTTATTTGGGTGAAGAGGTGTTGCTTGAGCTGCTGTCTGAAGCCCCAGTACATTTAAGCATCTCTGACTGGGAGTGGAATGGAGAATAGGTGGTCAGTGAAAAAAAAGTTTAGTCTTTGAAGTTAGGTGGGTGGGTTGAGACTGAGAGATACCCTTGATGTTATGTGTGTGTGTGTGTGTGTGGGGGGGGGGGGTGGTGAAAAGTTTAAGTGAGAAGGGAAGATGTCTCAGGAGAAAGGGCTTTGTGAATTAGTGATCCTAGTAGGGACAGTGACTCAAATGTTTTGGGAGCAATTTAGCTTTGACAAAAGTTAGGCAGTGATGTTCATTAATGGGGAAGTTAGAAATGAACCAGCAGATTTTATTCTGGATGGTTTGCAAGGTGGTGGCATTTTTCTTAGAGTCTGCAACTATTATTGGTTGTCCATGTTCAAGTTTAGTTGAGTATTCCTTTGTCTATGGTAGCTTTTGCTGTACTGAACAAAAGTGGTGTTGGCTTGTGTGTCGAGAAAAGTTGTGCATTGATCTTTTTGCCTATGTTTTGAATGTGTAGTTGAAATTTAAGAAAGTGGTCTAACCAAATACCAAGGTATTTGAAGTATGTGGTAGTTTCTAGCATGCATTGGTTATAATTTGGTTGGTTCCAAATAGCATTGCCTTTGTTTTTGATGGCTTGAATATTTTTCAGGCCTGTTAGCCACTGGTTGAGGTTCTGGAGGTCATCTTGGTGCTGAGTTTATATAATAGAGTGAGATTTGTTTGACCTGTAGAGGAATCTGATGGTGATCAGATGGGAGTTTGTTGATAAATATGGAAAGTAACAGTGTAGGGATAAAGTGAAACCATGGGACACTCTTTTCATAAGAGGAGCTGTATTAGAGGTGGTTGTGCCTCCTTTCACCTCGAAGGATCTATTGGTGAGAAAATCTACAAACCATGGTCTTGCGTTGTCATTAATGCCTAATTCAGTTAATTTGTCAAACTAATTATGATCAATTAGATGAAAGACTTTTGTAAGGTCAATAAAGATGGCTCTGTCAGGTTGCCTTTGTTCATACTGAATAGGATGTCATCTGTGAGAGGGTAGGGAGTTGTTATGGTGCTGTGTCTAGGCCAAAATTCTTATTGCATCCCGGATAGAAGATGGTATTAAAGTAAATAAGCAGTAATTTAGTTGTAAATAATTTTATTCTAGTATTTTACCTCAAGTGGGAAATAATGAGATAGGATGAAATAGTTGGCTTGAGTAGTTTGGGAAGAGGAGTGACTATTGTGGTTTTCTTTTTTTTTAATTTGGTTTTAAAACAATAAATTAATGAATTATAAAACAAACAAATAACTATTTACAGTACATAGGTCCACAACTGATTAATACATCAAATATCACCCCTTATAACAATCCTAGACTGCTTCGATCCTCTAATAAACTACTAATTCAGATTAGCAAAATTAATAACACAGCCGGTGATTCCCTCTTTACAAACTCTGTAAGTAGATCCTGGAACTCTCTTCCAGCTGATATTACCTTACTTTCTACCTTAGGTCAATTCAAAACTAGACTCAAACAACATTTGTCACTTAACTGGCTATGTCAATGCATCAGACCTGGCTAACTGTCTCTCGAATGTGTAAAAATCTGTTAACCAGTTTACTGTGTAATTTAATTTAATCCTGACTTGTGCTCAGGATTAACTGTAACCTGTGGAACTTGTTTAACTTGTTTACTTATGTAATCTCTGTAAATAGTCTGTTTGTAATATGTAATGCTGGTATTATGTAATTTTGTATCTGCTTACCCTTGGAGCTTTTCTCCTCGGGCCTCCACTGAAAATGGACATGCATCCAGTCGGACTATCCCAGTCAACAAATGTAAAATAAATAAAATAAAATAAAATAAATAAAGCTATAGATCAACATCAAATAGTATTTTTCAAGCAAGTCTTAAAATTTAAGCCAAGATTTTTTTGTATGATTTTTTATTTTTTTATTAATTAATAATGTACTTGTTTTATTACGATTAAATATTTAGTTTGAGATTTCTACAAGCTGACTCATTGAACTAATTATATATTCTAATGAATTTTCTATATTTCCTATTGTTAGTAAAATATCAGCAAAGAGTTGAATCTTTAGTTCAAAATCTTTTTTAATTTTGATACCATTAATTTTCTTATTAAATCTAAAAATATTAGTAAAGGATTCTATTGCTATTGCAATAAGTAAGGGTGATAATGGACAGCCTTGTTTTTGTGCCTTTTTGTCATTTAAGGAATTAGAAAGAAAAGAACATATTTTAACATAAGCACAAGAGTTATTGTATAACTTAGAAATTAATGCAATTAGCTCAGGTTAGAAATTATACACTTGAAGTGTTTTAATTAGATACAACCCATTAACTGAGTCAAAAGCCTTATCTAAAAAGAGACTAATGATAGAAAGCTATTTTTTATTTTTATTTGCATAGTCTATTAATGTATGTATTCTTATTATACTATCCTATATTTGTCTACTTAAGATAAGCCCAGTTCAATCATTGCTAATTATTTAGGTATAAGTAGATTAATTCTGTTAGCTAAAATGGACATGAACATCTTATAGTCTACATTTAAAAGTGAAATGGGTCAGCATGATGAACAGTTTGTAGGATCTTTCACTTGTTTTAAAATAGGGGATATAAGGGAATAGTTCCATGATGGGGGGAGTTCAGCAGTTGCTTTTATTTCTCTATAGACCTGATCTAATATTTTAATGCAATATCCATTAGTATTTTATATAATTCTGGTATAAGACCATCTAAGCCAGGCACTTATTTTTTTAACTTTATTTGATCTTTTATTTTTGTTAAAGCGAATGATCTATCATTTTTTTATTTGTTTACTTGTTAATTTATTATTTATATTTTCCCTTAGAAAAGTTTCAAATATATTATCATTATCTAGGTTATTTGCATTATTATTTACATTTTCATAAAATATAGTAAAGCCCTCAAGAGTATCTTTAATATCTGTTCTACTTTCTTTTTTATTATTTATATGTGTTATAACTTCTTTTGATATGATTTAGTTTATTCATTTTCTTTGATCTAAGATGCAAACTTAAAGGTTTTACTGAATATGCCTGAAGTTTAAGTTTTTCTAGGTTTACTGAAACTTTATGATTTAGAATTTCAACATATTTTGTGTTCATGTTTTTGTGTTCAGATTGATTGAAAGTGTCATTTGGTTTTAGATTTAACTTTAGTATGTCTATTTGGCCTGTAGTATATTCAATTATTTGTCCCATTCTCTTGTTTTACTAACATAGCAGCATGTAACTCTTCCATTTAAGTAAGCTTTTAGTGAATCCCACAGCACGTCAGTTACTTCACCATTCATGTTTATTTCTACGAAATTTTTGATCTTTGTAATATACCAGTTCTTGAATTCTTTTATTTTAATAATGCTGGTAATCAACTGTGATGTGTTAGATTGTCAGTTTTTAATAATGTGAAGCTAGCAGGTATTGCCAGTCATGCCAGCAGAAGTAAACCAGTGGATGTAGGAATTTTATAAATAATTATATGCCATTTGTATATCAAGCTGACTTGTACAGATGCTTGTGCTGAAAATGTATTTGTGAGGTTTGCTTGTATTAAAATGTATTAACAGTGTACCCAGCTGGAAGGAAGAGAGATGTATATGCATTATTGTAACTGTTAAAATGTATACATTGTAATAGTGTATACTGAGGGAGAAGAGGTTAATCAACCTGACTTTGGAAAAAATATTCTTGAAGTTAAATTACTTTGTGGGTTAACCCATAAAGATGTTATCCCACAGTTTTGAAGGAAACCAGAGATGCAATGTCTGTACTAGAGAATAGGTTGTAGCCCTTGTAGGATGAGTATAAGTTTTTTTAGTTTTATGACTTCCAGTAGCTGCTCCACATCTGAGCAATGCTCTGTGTTTATGGTAACAAGTAGGTGCTAAACCCTGACAGCTTCTGGCAGCGGGGGTTTCATGGGAACCAGAAGTCAGATGACAAGGTGTATGAGATGTCATTCTGTACAGAAATAATGTTTTAAGGAACCCAATGTATAACCAGCATTGAACCAAAACTTAGAAAATAACAACAAAAAAATAAATAAAAAATAAAAAAAACACCACTGGCCAGTATATTTAAAAGCTTGATTTAATAAGTAGAAAAAACAACCAGATTAAGTGCTTTCGACCAAATACATTAGGACTTCTTCAGAATCTAAATTAAACAAATCATTCCCCTCATTTATACCATCCCAATGAATCAATTAAACAATTAAAAATTAAATTAACATTTGTAGCAAGGCAACCAATACATATTAAAATCAATAGGAACCAGGACAAGGTAGTAAGACTAAATAATTAAAACTGAATGATCTTAAAAAACTTTACTTTTAAACTTGTTAGATTTTAAAGATTTTAAAGAATTCCAAAGACATGCATCTGGAGCATTTCTCCCCGGGCCTCTGCTGAAAACAGGCTCTGTGGAACCTAGTCAGACATTCCCGGTCAACAAATGTTAAATAAAATAAATAAATAAATAAAATAAATAAATTTTAATTTTAAAATCTGATGAATAGAAATGTTTTCATTTATACCTGGCAACTGGTTGGCATTTAACCTCATTTGCCACTTTGCTTCTTTAGTCTCTAACAACTATTTATAATTTCCCCCCCTAGGGTCTATCATAACCCTGACCAGGATACCAAACAAAAACATTTTATAAACAGAACAGGTTTTTGTATGCTTATGCAGAGAATTATTTTCATTCCCTTTTGCTATATGAAAATAATGCTCGTATATTCTCTTATGGAGCTGCCATTCCATTTTCCCACATAAAAAGCCAGACATCCTGAACATTTGGCATGATATATCACACACTTACTTGAACAATTCCCCATAACAAACTTTACTACGGAATGCGTAATGTTCTCTAATAACAAAGACACTCCCTCAAAAATATAAGGGCATTGAGAACAGGACCCACATATTTTATCCTATTAATACAGTCCCATGCTTGTTTACTATAAAGGGGTCTCTGTTCAAACCACTTCTTCAAATTTCTACCAGTTTTATATATAAAAACAGGTTCAACACCTAATAAATTATAAATATGGGGTGAGTCCTTAAAATATTCCAGTTCCCTCTAATAATTTCCCTAATTTCTTCAACTTGAGGGCTGTATTGCACTACCAGAGCTCTTTGAAATTTATTTTCTTGCAACATCGGTTCCTTTCTATCAATACCCACACCAAAGATGGTTTGTACTTTGTTCCCCATTGACACTCACCATAGTCCCTAATCGGATTAACAAAATGCAGAGGATACCCCCTAACCAAAAACATATCCACTACTTTATCAAACTCCCATTTAAGATCCATCACATATGAAGTCATCTTAGCAACTGGTTTACACTGACCCTTCACCAAACTTCTTTTTGACTCATAGGGTGACTACTTGAAAAATCTAAATACGAGTTGCTAAAAGTAGGCTTCCTATAAATCAGAGATTTAAACCCTTTATCACCATGCACAATTAAAGTATCCAAATAATTAATTTGATTAAAATTGTAACTAAGAGTAGCTTTAAAAAAACTAGAGGAATTCTTAAGAAATTCAACACATTTAAATATACCATGCTTATGCCCATTCTATAAAATAAAAATATCATCCACAAATCTCACATACAACTGAACATTACAAACCTATTCGGATTTGAAAACTGTAATAATCTCCCAATCACATAAGGCCAGATTTGCATAAATGGGTGCACAAGATACCCCCCCCCTAAAATATTAATCTTCAAAAAATATATAATTGTTATCCAAGACCAAAGCTATTAATTCCAAATTCAAATTAATTTTATCATTAGTAACACTAGTAAGGTGTCTTACACTATTATAAAAATGTTCAAGCCCTTCTTTTTTAGGAATAGAAGAAAACAAGTCTATTATATTTATTGTTAAAAAATTAAATCCCTCTTTCACAATTTTTGTTTAAGCCTTCCTAAAAATCCCAGGAGTCTTTAACTAAATGGGGGACTACCTGGTATACTATTTTCAACCAATGATCTATACAAAGTCCAAGTGGGTGAGTCTTAGATCTGCCTGCCACTACTGTAGGTCTAAAATCTGGGTTAAAAAAATGTTTTGAACCTTGGGAATGCCAAATATGGTAGGCACAATAGAGTTCTCAACCATCAAAACCTTATAAGGTTCATAGGTAGTTCGCTCATCAATTAAAAATTCTTCCAAATATGAATCAATTCTCCTATAAGCTATTGCAACCTCATTCTTAAACACCAGAGCATAAGTCATAGTGTTTGAATAGTCAAAGGAATCAAAAAGTACAATGCTCATCCCTTATCTGGTTTCATAATCCTGATTGTTTTATCATTCTTTAAATTATCAAATAACTGTCTCTCTTCCCTACTAAGATTAAAATATTGGACCCCTATTACATATTACAAAGCTAATATCAACAAAGTTAACAAGTACAATACAATTTCCAAAAACTACTAAATTACAGTAATATATAAGACAAAATAATAACATTTGAGCAAGATGTAATAAGGCATTGAATGAAATTAAAATGTAAGTATTTTGGAGTACAATTTGGAGTGCAGGCATATATGCACTCATAGTTTCATGAGGTAAGCGGTAGGAAGAATTAGAGGAGACTAGAGCAGTGAGAAATGAATAGGTCGAGTTATGAGAAAGGAAAAAAGGGGGGGAGTGAAACTGAAATGAAAGTAGTCAGTAGGTTGAGTTTTTCGTAAGGAAAAAAAAGGATGGGAGAGCAGAAATTAAACAGAGGGAGTTAGGTGGGGTGAGAGCATGAGCACTTCCAGTGAGAAGAGAGATGGGAATGGAGCATGGTCTTGAAGGTGGAGTGGTTTTGGGTGATTCGAATTTGGGGAGAAGTGAATTCCATAGATGAGGAAGGGAAAGAGACAGGATAAATTGCCCTGATGGACTACTATTATTGATGGGTTAAGCCTCCTTTTTGGCATACTATATATTGTCTCTTTCTATTTTTTTTTTGTTTTTTTTCTTAAAAACATTATTACATTTCTTCTCAACATTTGCAAGGAACTTACAGTAATACCCCTCCCATTGATCAAAAATTAAATAATTTTAATGTCCATATTTAATTTGTCCACATCTTTAAGCAGAGATGCAATATTCAATTCATTAAATTTAACAGTCTTCTCTATTAATTCCAAACCATGCCTATCAAACATCTCAATAAATTCATCATATATGGCATTATCATAAACCAGCCCAAAAGGAAATTTATAAACTCTAAGCCCCATTGGAATAATTTTTAATTGCATACATTTCCTTAAATAATTATTATCAATCAGTAGTGACTTAACTTTAAAAAGTTTTTTCCCCCATTTTAATAATAAGGTCATTTAATGAATGTCCCACATTCCATTCCACGTTCACTTCAAGGCTTCCCTGATTAATATCTCCATTAAAGTTGAAATCTTTATTCAAAATTCTTCAAAAATCCTGTTGCACATTATTTTTAGTCAAAATATGCTGATTGTTAGAGAAACCATTACCAATCTACTAGTTTCCCCTTACTTTACAGTAATTATTTGATAACATTCCAGTAACTTTCATATATGTATATATGTAAAAAACTGTATTTTTTTATACTTTGTTTATAGCATAGTATAACTTTCTTGGGTGCTATTGTATTCCAAGTACACTATCAGTAGCAGGCATTCAGAATTATGTAATAACTGACTGTGGTTTAGAATGCAATTCACTGTCTTTTGCTTATCTAACTTGCATTTATTGACATTTTAGCATATGATCCAAAATATTACGATTATTTGCTTTCAGACAGGAAGAAGTAACCTGGACAGTTCTTAAAATTTTCAGAGCTTCCGCAGCATCACAAAAGTGCTCATGACTCTAATTTGTTTCAAGCTTGTTTTCATAGTAAGGGCTTGAAAATGAACAGTCCATCAGTTACATTTCACACAAAAATACTTGCAAGTGAATCCAAGCCACCTTCACAGCACACACCAATCCTTCAAACCCCTCCAAACCACCAAACAAACCCCAACAAAAACATATCAAAGTATCCCAACCACTGAAAAGCCATTGCACTCAAAGAAATAACACTTAATAATCCAGTAAGCACTGTTTGTATGAGATATTTAATAAAAAGCAGACTGTCATTCTTTTTAAAGGTGACATAGCATTTAAACTTGCATTAAAAGAATGACCGTGATCAAGGTTTAACTTGTGAAAGTGTGAATGTTACTGTAATTATTTGATATCATTCCAACAGTAACCTTTATATGTAAAAATACATTTTTTTTATACTTTGTTTATAACATAGCATGTCTTTCCTGGGTGCTGTTGCATGTCAAGTATACTATCAGTAACACACAACTGGACCATTTTAAGAACCCAGAATGTAACTAAACATGCCTCTTTAGTGCCATTTGTTGCATCTTGTATTATATCTTATAGTAGATTACTCAACTATGCCAAGATAGCAGAAACTATGCCACCTAACATAAGTTTCATCATAATAATGGTTAACTTTTAACAAAATGAACAGTTTAACCTTTTACACTGTAAATGAAAATAAGTGGGTTTAATTTCTTATATATCTAAAAGGGTCAAACTCTAACATTTTTAGAAAGGGAACTAGTAACCATTTGAAGTAAGAAAATAAATGATTTGCCTTGTAAAAAGTAATATGCACCAGCTGTTCATAAGTAGTCGAGCACTTATTTAAATTAATAAGAATCCATAACCATGAAATACATTGATTTTCATTTGTCCTTCAGTTCTTTACTGTTTTTGTCTTTTATTAACCAACCATCTCTTACTGTTTTTCTCTTCAGCGAAGTTGATAGATTCCAATCCATTTCTTCTGTTTTTTTTCTAAGATTTTATTTTTCTGTATAAAGTCCAATGCATCTTCCTAGGTATTAAAAATCTTCTTTTCTTCTGCAAGGTAAATTCTTATTTTTGCTGGAAACAAGATTTGTGTTTTAATATTCTTTTTCATTAAGCTTTTAACAAGTGGCACACACGCTTTTCTCTTTGACTTCACTAATGTTGAATAGTCATTGTCAAATCTATTTTCTTTAATTTTAACTGGATAATAAGTCCATGCTGCTTTTAAGACTAAATCTTTATCCTGACATGAGAAATATCTTATGATCACTGACTTTGTTGATGGTGTTTTATGTTTTTTAAGATGAGTTAGAATGTGATCTATGTGCCCTTTCGATGCCAAAGGAAAAAGCTTCAGACAGGTTCAGTTTTAGGCAGCGAGGTATTAAGGAACTGAATCATACTGTCTTCCTCTTCTTTTTCAGGAATCCCGTAAATCCTGATGTTAGACCTTCTAGATCCATTCTCCAAGTTTTCTCTTATTCCTGGAATAAGTTGTTTTGTTTCAGTAGAAATTCAGTGTTATTCTCATTATCAAGTAATCTTCCGTCAAAATCTGACACCGCCTCTTCTATACTCCAGATTTGTTTTTGTTGTTGCTTAAGAGAGTCACACAGCACTTCGACTTGTTTGCTACAGTCCTCTTTGAAATTGTCCATTTTACTTTATGATTTATCTGTCTTTATAGATAACTCATTGATGTTACTTAGGATAGCCTGCAACTCTTTCTTCATAGTACTGTCTGAAATGGGCTTAGAGTGACTCATTCTGAGACAATTAGTTCTTTCTGGTTTTCTTGACAGGAAAAAGCAATTAATAATTTCAAATTTGTTATTTTTTGTAGTAAATATTTCAGCATATGTTCAACTATAAATCCATCAAGTTTTGAAATGTTCTATGTGATTTTTTTTAGTAAAAATCCTGTCAGAGATGTTAAAATGAAGCAGAGCTAAAAAAACTGTGCTGTTAACTGCTCACATTCTTGACCACACTGCTATTGCTGCTTTCTAAATCTGAGGCATAATTTTATTAGTTAAGTGGAGGCTATATATTTCAGTGAGAAGGAGGGAGATGAAGTTCTTACAATGGTGAATGAACCAAGCTAGGTTATCTGAGACTAGGGAAGTATCTATTTGTGTTTGATCCATTTGCATTTCAGTGTTTTTGATTCTAATCTTTCTGATGTGGAGTAGTGGAATGTAAAAGGGGGTGGCTGTAGGGATGGTAGGTTTGTATTGTTGTTGATGTATGGCAAGTTGTGTGAGGTTTACTGATGCACCATTGTACAGTTAATTATTTAATATTGCTCAAATTGTTTTATGCTAATCCTGACACATTGCACAGAATTTGCTGTACCTCTGATGCTATACATATCTATTTTAATCTGTCCACAGTCTTTGAGCATATATCTCTGACCAGTCCCCACTGCCTAATCTCATACCATAATCTGTAGTGCCCTATGTTCAAGGCTTCTGTCATAGAGAACCTCTCACAAGCCATGGAAAATCAATGAGCTTTCTCTAGATATCAAGAGAGTACTTTTATCTACCCCATACAGAAAAGAACATGCTGCAAACTATAGAAGCAGACTGACCTCCTGAAGGTGCGTGGGTGCATGCGTGCATGCCCACACACACACACACACACGCACACACATGCACACACACACACACACACACACACACACACACACACACACACACACACACACACACACACACACACAATAAAACAGAGCATTGTACTTTACAACATGCATTTTTATTTATCATCCTTCCCACATAAAATTAATACTGAATAGTTAACTTTTCGGCTCCCTATTACGCTGTCGCAGATGCAAGTTGTCGAATACATCTTTGTCGAACTGAAAAGTGCAAAAAGGCAAAATAGCGAAGTGGCTTTTCAGCGAATTCTTTCCCTGGGAAAGAATTAGTTTGTCCGCTTTTGCTACTTTGCCTTTTCAGCACTGTAGTGCGATCTCGGAGTTAGTATATTTAAGTAGGAGGGGTGTGGGGGGTGAAGCCCCCCCCCCACATTATGTAATGTTTTACATGTTTTTTTTTTTGTTTATTTTTTCGGAAGAGCGATTTTTTTTACCTTGGAAAAAATCGCTGTTCTGAGGTTTCAACGTACATGGGGTTGATTATGTGTTGTTCACTCTTTTGAGCATACAATATCATAATATAGACCCAACCTTTCATGCATATGTTTTCATTTTTGAGTAGTTCTCCTATGAAATAGGAGCAAGCTTCCCCAGGGAGGTTAGCCTCACCATTTGAGAAATGTTATGTTGGACTTTCCAGCCTGTGTTCTTTAATTCACATCAGCATCTTTGAAATGATGTAATCCAGGCATTCCTGTGTTATTCTAAAATCCATTATTTAATGTTAAATTGATTTTATGCCAGTAAAGCTGCTTTTAATCTACTGTAATGCAATGTCTGCTTGTTATAATAGAATCCTAAATGGCTGTCTTAAGTAAGATGCAGTTATCAGACGTACATACTTACAGATATAATTAAATAAATCAAATCTTTACATCCTGCTTTTTTGGCTCCTCACATTTCATTCTTGATTCCTATAAGTGTTATTCATATTCAAAACACAAATCATATTTTCTTCTGTGTTGCTAGTTAATCATTTATTTGTTGCTCTTACTAATATGTACAATGACTTACACTCCTATGCTTTTCCATTGCCAATGTGAATTTTAATTCTATTGCTATTATATTACTTGTTTATTACCTTAGTGTAATGATGCTTTTACTTTGCCATGGAAGAGGGTCTGTTGATCAGCACACTAACCCAGTTAATAAATAAATAAATATAGCTAAATTGATGTTACTCAATTGTATTCACCCTTATTTTGTTCTTTCTCACTGATCGTGTAGTATCTCATTTTTTTAACCAACTGGACTTGACTTTTCAGTGCTGAAGCACATTGCTCTAGTATTCATGGGGATGGTGGCTGCCATATTCTTATTTTCCTTTCAAAGATGCTAAATTGACACATCTTAGCATAAAAATAGAAAGTATTGCTTATGGCTATCTTAAGCAGGGGTATAACCAGAAATTCTCATTTTGTAGTTCCAGCATACATTGCTAGCCCTGACATCAAATTTGTAGAATGTACACTTTTCAGTATGTGCTGCCCTATTTCTTAGCACGTTTTGACAATTTCCAGGTAACTATTGGAAATACTGTTTGAAACTGGGGGAAAATATATATTTATTAAGCACTTCTCTAGCACAAGACCAGATCGTAGCAGCACTTGGGGTGCTTTACAAAAGCTTCCCATGAACAGCAGCATAATGGAGAACAGTTTCTAAAAGCAGGTTAGAACTCTAGTTAGCTACATTTATAATGTGTATGGCTGCAGAAGTGACCAGCAGCTTTTAATTCCCTTACTTCTTGCACAATGTTTCTGCCCATTGTCAATACTTCTCAACTCTCCCAGATTGTACCACGTTTTTGTCCTGTCCCTAATAAATTTTTTGATTTTCTGGTAAATCATTGTGGATTTCAGTCAGTCAGTAATGTCAGACATTAGAATTATAAAAATATTCTGAAAATCCACGGAGAAACAAAAAATAAAAAAACTGCAATATTATAAAACTGTCCTAAATTTTGATTCTTTGTTCCCCTCCATTATGTTTGGATCTTAAGAAAGCAATGAAGCATGGTGTTATCAGTGTTTAAAAACAAGTAAAACACTCAACACCCCTCCATTCTCCCTCTCTCTCTCTCTCTCTCTGTTTTCTGTAAAGGGCAGATAAGACCTTATTCTAACTCTTTGTAGTGCTTACTCGATCATAACTGTTTATTATCTCAACATGGATGCTAAGATTTACCTCTTGAGCTTTGTTCTTGAGCTACATATCTGAAATGTATAATAATTTGGTAATGATTGGTAATCTGATCATAATCCGCTATAGGTGTAGTGATTAGCTGTGGCTTAGACAGTTATAAAAATCTCCACCCTCTCTAACTCATAACTTCTGTGGTCAGAAAAACTATACTCAGATGAGTACATGTTTAGATCCTGAAATCTTTTCTGTCACCTCTCACGTGGTCCACCTTGTTCAGCACTCCACATAAATGTACTGAGATGTGACTTCCAACATATATATAAAATAATTGTTTTATGAGTCATTATCTTTAACAGTTATCAGTCTTTATATCCATCATTAACAGAAGAATTATTGGCTGAATGGATATCCCTCCCAACATTGGACATAAGCACCAAGTCAGGTGATATTTAATTCACTGTAGTTAGGCTCTACTAATCTTAAGGTAACTCAGGTAAATTGTAAATGCATCTTTAACACAATTGAGTAGCTTTATGCCTAGAATGAACTGTATGATCTTGCTATAGTTATGGTAACAGAAATCTGGCTAAATGCAGTAAAGATAAAAAATGTAACCACATTATCTGCAGGTTAAACAGAAAACATAAGCAAGCCGGAAGTAGTCATAACCTACCTTCTTCATATCACCTTGCTGACTCAAAAGGAAGATAATTGCTTGATTTAAACCTAAGCACTGGTGGTTCCAAAACAATAAATATAAATCGTACTTAGCATTCCTCCCAATCAGGACAAAATCATATGAACCAGAACTCTAAAATGAATACTCTGAATATGATGCAAGTCTCTGCTCCTAAAAATCCTAAACCTGAGTGACCAAATCACCCAGATTAGCATCTCACCCTTGAGCCATTGTTTAAGGTCTCGGTCAGATGATTGTCACCCACTACAGTTTTAGCACCATGGTTAACTCTCTTAAGTGACCTGGTGTCCACCTATATAGCACTTAAGCATGACTACCTCCAAATTCAGGATGAATATTTCACTTACCTGGTTAGCAGATGAAAATTCTCCCAATAAAATTAAGAAGTTTTGGCAAGAAGTGAACATTGTAGCTGAGAAGAAAAAAAATGCTTCAAAACTTTGGCCTAGTGCTCATTATCATATAGTTGTAGAAAAGTTGAATCAAATGTGAGATGGAATGTATACTGTACAAAAGACCTCCTCTTTCAGATATGGGTCTTTTCCTTTAGGAGAATTGCCTCGTCACTGAAGTTTCCTTCTGATGGTTAGCAAAATCAAATTTAAGAAGTTACTAAACACGGTCTTATGATGTGATATCCCTGCAACAAGTGGATTCTATCAGCATTGGATAATCTAACAGGAGGCAGACTGATTAACCATTTTTCTTAGTATTCTTTGAATACTGTCTCCATCAGCGTTCAGAATTGGTTACTATCATAACACTTTGTAAAACAGAAGCCTTAATTGAGGTATACATTTTCAGATGAGTGGCAGTGGAGGAAGGAATATTCATGTTGAACAACAGACCTATTCTACCATCATGTCTACTAAAACCACCTCAACCCTAAATAAACTACTACTCTTTGCCACACTCACATCTGTACTAACCTCAACATACTTAATAACCTCCTATGAACACCCAAATACTTCTCATCCTAACCATCCAAGAAAACAAACACATCCATATACTCTCACATTCACCCTTAATAATTTCACTATTACATCCACACCTACATACATACTAGCTAGATACCACAGACTTGTCCACATTAAATACAACAACCTTGCAACAAAGAAATCCCATTACCAAATTAATAACATACATTCTTTTTTACTTTCTCTAAAAAAGCATTCCTTACTGGATGTAGACATACATCCTAATCCTGGCCCACATAATGTCCTATCCACTGGACATCTCACCAAAAATCCCTCTATTCCCCTCATCCCAAACAAACACCCCAACTCTCTCCTCATTGCACATCTCAATATCCAAAGTGTAAATAACAAAGTTCCCCATCTTCATGCTCTCCTGGATATACACTCCTTTGATATTCTTTGTTTAACAGAGACTTGGCTTAAACCTAAAACACATGATAAGGAAATTATCCCACCAGGTTATAACATAATTAGACTTGACCGTATAAAAAGTAAAGGAGGGGGGGTAGCACTTCTTTTTAAAGATGGACTACAAGTCACCTCTATACCCTGCAACCCACCAAAAGAAAACCATGCTGAAGTCCTTATATCCAAACTACAGCTCAACTCTAGTAAATCCTTATATATCTTTTGTATCTACCTACCTCCCGGAAACAATATCAGCATTTTAGAGGATATTCTGAGCTGGATCTCGACATCCTTCCCACAAGAAACAATTATCCAAGGAGACTTTAACATAGATTGGAAAAACATAAATACTGAACATCCTACCTCTCACATTAACCTTCAAGGCTTCTCTCAGACCATTACCTCCCCAACAAGAATAAACAAGCCAAACAAAAAAGAGAGCACTCTGGATTGGATCCTTATAAATAACTACCACCAAAATTATACAGTTGGTATCCTCCCTGATGATGTAAGTGACCATTCCTTGACTTATATAATCAGGCATAAGTTTAATACCTCTCACCTAACCTCATATAAGAATATACGGTCCAACAAGCAATTTAACCAACACCTTTTCCAGAGTGAACTCAGGGCCTGTGATTGGTCTCAATTAAAAAAACCCTCCCACTTGAGCAGGCTGTCGAATATTTCAACTCTAAGTTCTTAGAAATCCTAGACCACCATGCTCCTAAACGTACTATCAGAACTAGGTCCAAACCTGCCCCCTGGCTTACAAATGAAACCAAGAAAAAAATCCTCCTCAGAAATAAGGCCTGGTCTAAATGGCGAACTACCAAAAGTACATCAGATCAACAAAGCTTTAGACATATGAGGAACATGACAAAAAAAGATATTCTCTCAGACAAAAAAAACTTCTACTGTAAAATGCAGCAAACAAACCAAAACAACCCTCAAAAATTATGGACTAGTATCAATAAACTCCTCTATCCAGGTCACTCCAGAACTCCAACCCCAACAGGTGCAACACATGAGACTCCTATCCAAACTGCCAATGCTTTCAATTCCTTCTTCACAGAGGCTATCCAATCTCTAGCCAGTCAACTAGCTCCTGATACAGCCAGTTTTCTTAACTCTTCTCCAAGCTCTCTTCCTACCTTCCAATTTCTACCCACCTCTACAAATTATATCTATAAACTCATTCTAAAACTGAAACCTTGTACGCCTTCTGCTGACCAGATCCCAGCCGAATACCTGCAAAAAGCAGCTAAAGAAGTAGCTTACCCGATATCCATCCTGATTAACAGAACTACTAACGAAGGAATCATCCCTGACATATAGAAAATCTCACACATTATCCCCCTACACAAAGGTGGTAACTCAAATGAATACTCTAACTATCGACCTATAGCCCTACTAGCCCCCTTAGCAAAAATAATGGAAAAATGTATTCACCTTCAGCTTCTAAACCATTTAATTCAACATAACATACTTGCTGAAAGCCAACATGGCTTTAGGCCATTCCACAGTACTACTACTGCCCTCTTATCTTTCACTGACACCATAAACAAAAACCGCAATAACAATGTTCTCTCTTCCTCTCTATTTATTGATCTCTCAAAAGCATTTGATATGGTAAACCACTCTCTACTTATAAATATTCCAAAATCACTCTCTCTTGATACTTTGGCTATACAATGGTTTTCTTCTTATCTCAGCAATAGGCAACAAGCTGTGATCTGGGAGAATAAACTATCATCCCACCTTCCAGTCTCACTCGGTGTCCCTCAAGGCTCCATCATAGGTCCTCTCTTATTCTCAATATTTATCAATGATCTCTACCTAGTTATTCCTCAGGCAACATGCATACAATATGCAGATGATTCAACTTTAATCTGTGCAGCTGAATCTTCATCAGAATTACAGTCCCTAACTCAGAAAATATTTAACATAGTTGAGACTTGGTTTATAAAACGTTGCCTTCTCCTGAATCCCAAAAAAACAAAGCTCCTTCTCTTCACACCTACCCGTAAATCCATGCCCTTAGATTTCTCTGTCATTTCTAACAATGGCAACCTCATATCCCCTGATTCTATCACCAAACTCCTAGGAATAAATATAGACAATCACCTCAGCTTTGATAACCATATTAACAATACTATAAAAACAGTCAACAATAAAATGGGCTCCCTATACAGGATTAAATATTTTCTCATTCCAACCGCTAGAACTACTATTGCCCACTCTCATCTAATCTCAACACTCCTCTATGCCTCACCTATTTACACCAACCTATCCAAGAAGAATCTTCTTAAACTCACTACATCTTACAACAACATTGCCAGATTTGCTACTGGTAATCACTTTAGAACTCATCACTGCCAGAATCTAAAACAACTAGGATGGCTTGAATTGCAAAATCAGCTTCATTTTAGCCAACTAACCATTGTTCATAAGATCCTCAACCAGCCCAACAACACTCCTATACTCTCAAACCTCATTATACCATATAAAAATCTTAATTCCTTACGCTCAGCTAACAAACCTCTACTTAGTATTAATAAGTCTAATAACATGGCAGGAAACTCTCTGTTTTCTTACACAACTGGGAAATACTGGAATCTTCTACCTAGTGATCTTATATCACTTCCTTCCCTACCTCATTTCAAACAAAAACTCAAAATACACCTTAGAACACACTGGTTGTGCCCTTGCACTAACCCTGACTAACATATAACTTCAGTGACTGAGTTTCTCCTAACTCCTCCTCAATTATAATTTAATGCTCTTTCTGCAAACTTTAGAAAAATATCAAACCTACTTTAGTGATGTTCTACCTCACATGGATATCTCATTCATCATATTATCAATACTCTTATACAACCATTATTATGAAATTGTAAACCTTAAGTTTAATCTACCTCACGTGAATATGTTATCCCATATTATTGTAAATATTTGTCTTGTAATAAACTGTAAAATGCTTGTATCTACTGCTATGTTAACTTGATTGTAACCTGACAAACACTTTTTGTATTTGTAACCTCATACATTTAGTTATAATGTATCTGTCTTTGGAGCTTTTCTCCCCGGGCCTCTACTGAAAATGGACATATATCCATTTAGACTAGCCCAGTCAACAAATGTAAAATAAATAAAATAAAATAAATAAACAGCACATTTGCCAGCATAATTTTGAGATTGGCCACAACATGGAATATTATTTAGTTTTAGGCAGGATTTATGGTTTTAGCAATGCAAGTTATGTATTTGCACTAAAAGCTTAAAAAGCATCATATGCAGTTAGTATTGCTATGCAGGATGTCATGTTTGCCATATTAACCATTTTATGTCTGACACAGTAAGGAGATAATTAGACTGGGGTCAGTTGTCAATGGAACGTTCTTAAATTTGTGTATGCCATTCAGTAATGTCTCTCTTTAACAGATTAGAATAGCTTGAAATCAGATGTCCTTACATATGTTTTTTTCTAACTATTTAAAAGACAAATTGCAGCTCCACTGGCATTCATTTCAAGAGTAAGTTTTAGATCAGTTCTTAGTCATATGTGCTTTCTCTTTTTCTGACAAATTTGTAAAAGCAGTGTAATCCATCTCATCTCATAAAATATTCTCATGATTGAACTCTAGTCTGCTCAATAGATAGTCTGTAAGAAACACAGAAAAATAAAAAAACAACCTATTATCCTTTTTATAAATGACTTTACACTTCAGATCTCACATTAAATTTGGGTGCCAGACACAAACGTAAGACATTTTTATGACTAATGCACTAGAATGTGATCACAAATCTGTGACTGCTTTCATATACATATATATAATTCAAGATTGTGGAGCCTTGGCGTTTCCCCTTAGTTCAGTGGTCTCAGAGTCAGTATATATAATTAGCAGATGGTATAAGGGAGGCACAACTCACCCCATATATCAGCAGGGAAAATACTTTTAAGAGTTACAATGATTTTCACAGCTTGACTTTATGGAGATTGATCTCAGTTTTATAATCACACTTTGTGTCTGTGGCTCTATCATGGAACCACTAAATTCAAATAAAAATATATGCTTTTTTGGTCAGGGCATCATAAAAGGCGAAAATACCTTTAGAATGGTTTGACTACACCAAATGGAGTCAAATGAGTCTGTTAAATATATGACACCTTAACAAAATACCTCGTATATGGCTTTATTTTCAGCAGCAAACATTATAGTCAAGCTTGGATGAGTGATGGGTGAAACATGGAGTACATATGACCATAGTGTACTTGAAGACATAGGGAGAGCTGAAACTTCAGCAGTGGGTGAATCTCACACATTTGGCTCTTGTACATAATCTTATTTATAAAGCCACTTCACCCCCCCCCCCCTTAATATTTCAGTCTGGGATTGGAGCTCCTCAGATGACTGCATGCTTAATTTTAAAGGTCCAAGTTGTTCTTTCCATTGAAGGAGAGTATTTTTAATATGAAAGTCTCAATGTAGCAGGTGAGAAAGGCTCTTAGTAGGACAACACTTGCAACATCTTTAAGGGATGTCTTTTTTTTTCAAACTGATTATGCAGACAATAGTATCTTTTAGTTAAATTCTACTGTTTCTTGTGCACTCTTTTCAACCATTGTCAGTAAACTTGCATATAATTAATTCTGCCTTCAAAAAAATTCTGGAAGATTACACTCTTAACTCCTGGACTGAAATGCAGTTCACTTTTATGACAAAATCAAATTATAAATTCCTGCTACAAACACAAAAGTTTGCTTCTCCATAACCATAATCACTGCTAAAACATATAAAAATTTGTTCAGCATGAACTAAACTTTAAACTGATATCATGGTTTTATAAGTCAAACAGTATCTACGCATATATTTTTAAATTTTTTTAAACACGGTTTACAATATCTCTGTGGTCACTCAGTCTAGACAAGTATTACCAACAGTATTTTTGATTATCCAGTTTCGAACTTCCACATCATATCTTGGAGTTCTTTCTTTTTTTAATGTTTTTCATACATTCCCTGAAATTTAAAGATCATGGTGACTCCTAGAATTAAGCATATAATATCTCCCTATTTGAAATAGCTGGACACCAAATATCAGTGGCAGCATTGAAGCTTTTCTCCTATTGCTTCCAATAGTTTGTCTGCCCCATAGTGTTGTAAAAAATACTGCATAGTAAAAGAATATACATTTTAATAAAGTATTTATCAAAATGCAGTGACAGTGATTAGAAAAAATGTTTAGCAGTTTGCAATATTAAGAATATTAATTTATTGATGTCAGTCTCCTATCCTACAGTATTAGTCCCCAAATTCATTTTCACAACAATTAGCAAACTCTCAAGGATGTTATTGTCATTACTGCAAAATAAAAACAGTGTGAAGGGCTAAAGTAGGAAATTCTTCACTGAAGGATCACTAGAAAGATGTTTAGTAAATGACAAATTACAGAAGTATCACGTAGGGATTACCTGGGAGTGTAACATCTGGACTATACCTAGTGAAAAATACTTTAGAGCTGAAAATATAGCATGTCTGACAAGAGAAGCACAAGAAACTTGTATAGACAGAGATTAAACTAATTATCATAAACTTAAATTTAGTCAGAGCTTTTATAACCTCTGAGGTACAAGAAATGCAATTTTATAACTGGACTCTTAATATCAAACACCTCATAGTTGCACAGAAATAGGTTTTAAAGCATATTTTTTTAAAAACTTGGCTTGCTTCTGATAGCAACAGTAAAGTGAAAATGATGGAAATTTTAACAGCACAAGGGTTTAAAATAGATTTGCTTATCAAAATTAAACAATGAGTTTTGAAAAGTGATCACAATGAGTTTCATAAGACAATAATTTTAGTAGAATGTTTTCTAGTTAATGACATTGTGTTTTAAATTGTATATTTCTAGGGATAAAACTGTAGTACAAAATATGCATTATTTTTTGAAATCAAAATCAACACATAAGGAGTTAATTTGTTGCAAATATGGAGGAAGGAGTTATATGCTGCAAATATTGACTAGTATATTGCCAATAGGAATGCACAAACTGAAATGCGTTTTAGATGTTGTTATCCGGGAATTGTAACCAGACTACAGCTAAAATAATTGAATGAGCTTTGTGTCATTGCATGATATGGCTGAAATATGTAATATGAGGAAGCTATTTTCCCCATTTTAAAGCGCTATGACAAATGTGGGAGGAGAAAGAAAATAAAAACATTGTTGTTAGATAATATATGTTTTCATTATAAGAATGGGAAAAACACGTTACTGACACACACAAAGATTCAGAATGAAATCCAGAGGGAAACAGTTGCTATCAAAAATACAAGAGTTAAAATTTGGTTCTAGATAGCAAAAAGGATCCTATCACTGCAAGGCCCAATGATAGGGCAACAGAAATACAAAATTATAAGGGATGAGAGTATAAGAACTTATTATAAAATCAGCACATGGCAGAAGTCAACAACGAGACTTACAATGAATGGTAACACAGATACTAAATCAAACATTAAAAAGAAATGCAATTGAGTAATGAACCTCAGAACAAAGTGAGTGTGATACAGAGAATGCAATTGAGGGTAGACTCTGGGATACAGGAACCTGTGAACCAGGAAAAAAATAAAACTGACATAAAATAAAACACACACTTTGTAGTGTGTGAGCAAGAAAAACAAGACATATAAGAAGATAAAGCACTCAAGATGCATATAGCTAAGAAAATTGGTGATTCTTGTTTACAGATACAGGGGGAAGGAAATACTGCAGGGAAAAGAACGACAAGGAGCTGCAATGCCTGTGTGTGTGTGTGTGTGTGTGTGTGTGTGTGTGTGTGTGTGTGTGTGTGTGTGTGTGTGTGTACACACACACACACACACACACACACACACACACACACACACACACACATATATATATATATATATATATATATATATATATATGAGTATAAACAGTTGAATTATCACATATGACAGAGAAATGATATGTTTATATAAATTAAAAGAAGCCATATTGATAGACTTTCAGTTGCAAACGTGATACATCACATTTAACCTTCTATGCAGTCATTGTCAGTCGAACATTACATAGCTCATTTACTTCCTGCTTTCCCCTTAAACCTAATTCCCTT
The DNA here is from genome assembly GCF_019279795.1 of Protopterus annectens. Lineage (NCBI taxonomy): Eukaryota > Metazoa > Chordata > Ceratodontiformes > Protopteridae > Protopterus > Protopterus annectens. The sequence continues at coordinate 1,093,677,298 of NC_056748.1, read as the reverse complement.
TCAAAACATTATTCTGCATGTACTGTTTGCATAATTCCAATTTTCTATAATTTGCTCCTACCCTTTTCTAAAGATTCCACTTCCAGTTCTTTTATCTCTGATACTATAATTGCTACTTCTAGTATGATTTGTTTAGAATTTGATTTCCATTTTCTAGTAATAGCTTATTTGGCAGCAATCAGAATTAAACTCAGTAGGCCGTACCCTGTCTAGGCAATTCAGGTCCTGTATCCCAGATCAAAAAATAATTTCCTAAGTTACACCAATTTACTCACCCAGTATTTCTGACAGAGTACTCTGTAGATAATTTTTAAAGTCTGCCTGATCATTAGAGTCTCAGAAAATATGTTCCTAATTAACTCTTTCATCCTCATCACACCTCCGACCTTTGAAGTCTACATGAGAAAAAATTCTCTGGAGTCTGCCTGATATAAAAACACCTCTGCAAACACTTCCATGCAAAGATCCTTAATCTTCTAGACTTTGTTGCATATCTGAGATCCATCCATATATCCTCCCATTGTTATTTTGTGAATTGCTCATCCAATCTCTATTCCCAATTATTTTTAGCCTCCTTTGACTAATTCATATAGTTACCATGCAATATTTTATATGCCCTACAAATTATACATATTTTTTTAACAACAGGTTCTGTTTTAGATTCAATTAAAAACTCTACAAGTGCTTGTCTTTCACTTAGGATCCCCTTATTCATTTATCTTTACCTATACTCTGATATCAGTCCTTAGGGGATAAATCAGTACCTTCCACTCCAAAGTAAGATACTGAAGAAAGTAATGCTAAGTTAGTAAACTTACAAGTTATCCACACAAATCTTTGAAAAGCCCAATGGAAAGATGATACTTTAAGTAGGGCAAAACAGGAAGCATAACTCGGGTCATAGGGGAAAATGGTGAACAAGATACTCTGATAACATCTTACCCCTATTACGAGTTAAAAGTCTGTGATAAAGAGTAATCCTGCATCAGTTATTAGTGCCAAAATATTATAAGACACAAGCAATGAGGCTAGCTCATAGTGACTTCTTAGGAAGTCACCTTGGAATTAAAAAAATAAGGGAGGACTATAAGCCTGATTTTACTCACCAGGCATAATGAAAGAGAGAAAGAATGTATTTTTTTTCCAGAATATCAGACAGCTGTATCCCCTCCTGGATTTAAAGGTATGTTTAACCCAATGAGTATCACAGCAGTATTTGAATGTAATGTGATGGGCATCACTGGTCCATTAGTAAAATCGAGCAATGAGTACCAGTCCGCATTTGTCATAATAGGCTATGTCACCAATTGTTTAAAAGCAGTGTTATGCACCGTTAGTCTGTACAGTAGGCATCAAGGATGCTGAGTCAGTTAACAATGCTTTGAAGTCAAACAGTTGAAGACATCAGTCTGCCATCTGCAGACTAAGGTCTGTATTCATAGTCCTGGGCATCCCATTTTTGTAGCATTAATCCATTGATGAGTGGTGCTACATGAATATACAAATCACATACTTTCAATATAGATACAGAAATGCAGAAGACATTTTATAAACATGCCCCTATCAGAAAATCATAACCTATAAGCGATAAGAGTACAGTTAATACCCTGATAAAGGGCCTTTGACATTTGTGTATGAGTAATATTCATAGACATGAATCTATAATGAAAAAAATGGCGTACTTAGTGTGTAAATGGCCCTGGACATATACCTGTAAGCAGTAATTTTCTAGAAGAATAGAGATGTAAGGGGAGATTGCTTAGGTTAATTGTTTCATTTTGTTGCTTGTGCATATTCAGTCATATTACTGAAGTGGTTGCTTGGGGAAATGTTTAATTTTGGAGCTTGTGCATACTTGGTCATACTCCTGAAAGGATTGCTGGGGGAAATGATTCATGTGTCAGGGAAGCACTTGTGTATACTTGGACAAACTACTGATGGAATGGCTGGGAGCAACTTCATGGGTTGCAACAACAATATCAAAGATGAAGCATCACTTTTAACAATGAATGTGTGTACCACAAGTATGTCGGACTATGAATTACAAAACCACCTAATTACAACATTTCTTATTCTGATCTCATTAGTTTTAAAGCCTTTCATAGTAGTGCAAATGAATCCTTCCTTTGGTATGCTCATTTGTAAGAATCAGGGATACCCCTATCACATTTGTACAAATGACTATGAATACTGGCCTAAGGGATTAGTTCAGACGTTTAACAAAACACTGAAATTCATGTTGATGCAAGTTGTTGCTGCAAAAACTGGCCTCACGTTTGGCCCTATTTACTGTTTGCAGTTATGGAAGTGATACAGTCCTCAACTATGGTTACTCCATTTCTGTATGGTAGATGTCTATTAATGTTACTCAACATTGCCAAGGAAATGTAAGAGGAGGAGATTACATCATTTTCCCATTCAAAAGTGTAACAGAACACTATGTTAGTAGGACAGATTGAAGTCAGTATTGCCAATAACAAGGGAGTCCATGCAGAAAGCCCAGGAAATCATCCCTCTTAACCTGGATACATCACAAATCTGGATAAAGGCCCAAGAAAATTAGGGACAACTGGCCAAAAATCTGGACATTAGTTAACATAAAATTCGCATATATACTATCCTGACTCCACCCACTCCAACAGAATTGTGGGATACCAACTTAAACATAAGCCAAAAAAACACAAACTATAACAAGAACAACAGTGTTTCATTTACATTAACATTTGAACGTCTATAAATAGCATAGCTATACCTGAACAGGTTAGTAATGCATAAAGTCCACATCACCTTTTCTTGCTAACATTCATTTAAAAGATTTTCTTAGTTCTTCAGAAATAAACGTATCTTACAAACCAATGATATAATACTTTACATGCTTAAAATCACTGATCTCCTTGGAGGATGCTTTAAATTAATAACATTTAAAGATCAGACAGAGATGCTATCATGTCTATTTAATGTTGTTTTTTCTCCTGTTATCAGTTTTCATGCTTTTTCTCTTCTTAACTGTTTCCTATGATACCTTTTATCCCTTCCCCAGCAATATTTTCCTCAGTACCTTCTCTTCCTCCTTCAGTCCCCAAACACTCTTTTTTTTTATTTTGTGTCTTAATCACCATTTCTTCTTGTACTGTTTCCAAAGGAATTAAAGTATTGTTCATGTTTTAGTCTATTCTATTAATCTTTTCAGATCCCTGGTCCTATGATATTCAGCATTATAGTCCACTTCCTTTATCAAGCAGAGCATTATCATTTGTTTTATTAATTTCCCCAGAATTATCATTGCAATCAAACCACAAATGCAATTATTAACTGTATAATCTGCAAAATAACTCACAATGTGTTCTTTTGTACCCCTTCTCTTTACATTGTATTCATCTTTTCCTATGATGATCGTTTATTAAATGTTCAAAGTTCCCACAAAAAATCAATACCTGACTATACCCTTATTATTATTAATTATCAAAACATTGGGTAGTGAACACAAGTTGTTATGCACATTCAAAGTTGCCAGTGTTTCACATCTTAGTCAGCTCAGTCCATATTTCACTTTCATTTTTATGTATCCATCTGTGTCATTTTGTGATGCATCCATTCTAAACTTTAGAACAATTGTCTTTTTTATCTGTAATGTCAAAGTCATGTAATATAAAGTTCTACCAAGATGAATGTCAACTCTCTGCAGTAAACTGTTCCACAGATGTTGATGCCATTTAAGTCTCAAATGACACCAGCAAATATCCCTGAACCCAAATGAATGACACTTCTAACATTCCACACTCTGAAACCAAATGATTATGTCCCACATCTGTTACTCTGAAAAGGCATTCTTTCCATCCCCTCAAGCAAGTTAAATGTAATTTTTTTTCACATTTTGAAACACATTTCTTTGCTATCAGATTTAATTACAACAGTGTAATGTATCCCCCTTAATCCACAGTAGTTCTTCCTGCATCTATGGGCATATGGTGATGACATCATCAGCATTAGCACCATCAGCACCACCATCTGTTTCTCTGCACAAATCCCCCAACTAGCTCTTAGTTTGTGTGTAGGAAAGTGCGACTGCTTGCACTATGACAGAGTTCTGTTCAGCCTCATTCTCTTGTGCAAGGAATTTGTTCTCAATAGCTATACTCCAAGAGATCATGCTACTAGTTAGTGGTTCAATCATTTTAATCAGCATTTCAAATCCTCCTTCCTGCAGTGCTGTTATATGCATAGCTTCACCAATTTCATTGACAAAAACATTTATTTTCAGCAGAATCTGCATGAAGCATCTCACCATGATCTCCTGCTCCTTCTGCTGTTCCTTGTCTATCTGCCATGTTAGTGTTTTGGCTAAATTTTCTCTGGTTAATATGAATACCACCTATGGACTCCCCTGAAAGCAGGACACAAGCCTGGAGGCATTAACCTGAACAACTAACTATCAGATGAAAAGTAAAATCATTCTGTAGCACCTTAAAGGTTTTATTGTCATCAGTATCCTCTACGTGGCATCCGTATTGTGTCCAGATCCTCCTACCAACTCACAATGTACCTTACTGTCTGTGTTCAACCATAAGAAATAAGATCATAATGTGTAGAGAAAAGTTTTTTCTTTCTAGTAAATGAAACTGTGATGCTTATTTAGATAACAATCACAGCATGCCACCCTCCCTTTCCATACTTAATTTTTGTTTTGTATAGATTAAAAATACCAAGGCAAGACTTCATCTATACTGGTAACAAAGTCAGAAAGCAAGAGTGGCTATAATGATGATAACAAACCTGACTAAAACAAAATGTAATATGTGTAATATAAAACAAAAGTTGGTAAATGATCACTGCATCTAGTTATTCTGAATCATAGCTATCCCAATTTAAAAAGTCAGCACGAAAAGGAATTCAGTATGCCATAATGTAGCCTTACAAAATTAAGCCTACATTTAGCAACTCAGTCTTAATGTTTCCCAGTTCACACAAAGTGGTCATTGGGGTAAGGAAATGCTTAACTGCATATTGCATAACCCAGAATATTAACTGAAAGAAACTAAAAATAAGGGCAGGAGGCTGTAGATCAAAAACATGTAATCCATGGAGCATTGTGACTACCCTTGGAAATCAGCAAAAAGGTAACTGTGACATGCACTTGTGCGACAGCAAAAATGTATATATGACAAGGTTATAATTATCAAGCCTTACTCCATTCCACAGTTACCATCCACCACCAAACTGCACCAGAAAATAACTTTCACATCTTTGAAAACTGTAGTCCTACTCCTGGCACCTCATTCAGGCCTGCAGAAACAGTTCTTAATTTTCTGTGCAGTCTGCTTGTTCTGTGGCTAAATGTATCACATACATGGTATCACTGTTTTTTTTTTCTGTAGAGCACTTACTGCCCCTCTGCTCACCTGAACTTTGCACAGACGATATAAATAAAGAAAGAAACAAAGAAAGAAATCAGATGCAATCACAGACTTGTGGGTTGCGGCACCTATAATGTAATCACATCGTTATGCTGCAGGGTCATAAGGATCAAGTTACAACAAACTGTAATTTAAAGGGGTCATTCATAATTTTGCTGCACCTACATAGCTGGTCTTAGGCATAAGCCAACTAGGCGGCCGCCTAGGGTGCCACTCTAGCAGGGGTGCTTTTTCAGTGTTTATTTGGTGTACAAAGACTAGGATGGGGCCACCGGGTGGTGTGGTGGGGGGCGCTGTGGAGCCCCATTTGCCTAGGGCGCCAGATGACCTAAGGCCACTCCTGTGCACCTAGTAACTTTAAAGGTTAAAATAAGTGTGCATGCTGTGCACACTGTGAATCTGACAACACCTCCAGTTGTCCTCTTCACTTTGGCTGGTTGCCTGCCTCAAGTCACTGCTGTATTGTAACATTTTATTATTATTATTTAACTTTACCTTCCCCAGAATACTGTCTGAAAGCTTACATGGACAGTGAATAAAACCAACTTCAGAATTTGGGTGGGAAAGAAAAGTAAGTCTGGCCTGGTGAGCCTACCGATCAACTGTACCTAATCAGGAACATTATTTTCAGTCTAACAAATTCTGTGTGCCACACTGTTGCATGCTGAAAGGTTTTGGAAGACTCTGTGTAAAAAAATAAAAATAAATATCCTCAGAATATAATATTGATTATTATACCATGACCGCCGAAAAACGTGCACGCTGATTGGCCAGCGTGCCCGTTGTAAATTGAGTTATACTAATGGAAAAAGGTCCGGTCGCCCGGACTTTTTTCCATTAGTATAACTCGATTTTTTAAAACACTGTCTCGCTATGTTAAATGGGTTTAACATAGCGAGACAGCTTTAAAATAAGCAACGGAGATCTCCGTTGCTTATTTTAAAGCTGTCTCGCTATGTTAAACCCATTTAACATAGCAAGACAGTGTTTTAAAAGCAACGGAGAAAGCAAGATCTCCGATGCTTTTTAGTGTTCGCTATGTTAAATGAGTTTAACATAGCGAGACAGTTTTAAAATAAGCAACGGACATCTCCGTTGCTTATTTTAAACTGTCTCGCTATGTTAAACTCATTTAACATAGCAAACACTAAAAAGCAACGGAGACCTTGCTTTCTCCGCTTTTGCTCACAACTCTGATGTACTGCGCAGGCGCGCAGTACATCAGAACTGCCGCGGATGCCAGACATCTGCGGAAGAGCAGTAAACAGGCATTATACTATGCCATTATTTAAGAAAAGTAATAGTTTCTTTTCTTAAATAATGTCATGGTATAATAGCAATAACCCACTTCTGGGTGTGGGTAATGCTAAATTTACCCACGGTTGGCTTTGTTTGGTCCCGAGGGCACCAAACCACGCCAACCGTGGGTAAATTTAGCATTACCCACACCCAGGCGTGGGTTATTGCTATAGTAATGTATTGTATTAATCTATCAATATAACTATTTTGGCCATGCCATGAGCTTCCTAGTTGCAGTTGCTCAGTGTTACACATTTTATCCATTGTTCCAAATTGAGAGTTGGTGTTCCACCATTAGGGGATAAAAGGTTGAGAGCTTATGCATCAATAAAGTATGTGGGTGGACAATATAGCTAGGGTTTGTGGGAGATGAATGTACAAAATTGCACATTCTAGTGGAGAGAATAGTGATTGATATCCTGGGGTAACCTTAAGAGTCAAAAGAGACAAAAAATATAGTTGTAATCGCTGGTAAAGCTATAACTACAGTTCAGCAAAAATAACATATTGGGTCTTCTAAGCAGTAACTAACACTGGGCCTCCTCATAAACCAGTTAATCAAAATAATTCCATTTTCTCCTGATAACTCTTTCTTCTAATCAACTAGGTGAGCCCTTGCACATTGATGATGCTGCAGGATATGCTGGTGATACATGATACACGCATGTACATGAAAATAAAAAAACAAAATTGGGATTTAAATGGGCCACTCAGGAATCCGTGGCACCTTATTATTTCAACCCCAAAACGGTAAATACAGAGGAATTCAGTATGGTTGAGAGGTATGCAGGAAGAGCAATGAAAAATGTGTAAAAAATGTCTGACTTGGAGATTTAAACACAGGAGATCCAATACCTGAACTAGAGCCTGCTACGGAAAACACATTTATGACCAAATAATATGGTCCATTTGAGGTGGTGGAAAGAATAATGCATTAACTTATAATATCACCCATGAAGTATAAAGACTGAAGACATTTACCAAATTAATGTTCTGAAACAATGGAATACAGCAAAAAAATACTGCAGAGAGTCTGCAAGCTAAAGTTCCTATAGAAGAGGTCAGGGAGTCTCCATATGAAGAAAAGATAAATGAATCCTTTTTACAAAAGTACAAAAGCAAAAAATGAGAAAATGTCACTTAAGAAATAAAGGAGTGCTTTCAGGAATGCTTGAGAAAACTAAAATGATACAACATAAAGATAACATCTGATGAAAGCCATATCGAGAGCTTACCATAGTCACAGTTTGTAAGTGAAGAAGTCTTAATTCGGCATGACTAGAGAGACACAGGAGGACTGGACCAGTCCAGTATTGGTAGTCACCAAACCCCATGTAAATATCAGATTCTGTAATCTGTAATTCTGTAATGAAAGAAACTGAACAGCATTTCAAAGTTCATAGCTGTTCCATTTCCAGAATTAATGACTGCTGTATTTTGACTGTATTTCGCCTAAAAGCATTTTCATATTACTAAACTAGCTCTGCAAGTTGATCTACTGTATTTGTGTTTGCTTCTGAACTGTTTTCACTTTAAAAAGTTTGTTTTTGCTTAATTTAACTGTTAGGCTAACACACTTAAGTGCGCTAGCTGATTTAAAGCATTTACTATTTGTTACTGTATCTTTTTGTCTGTTTGAAGCAAAAAAAAAACAAAAAAATATCCTTGTTTTCCCACCTTTACTGAACTAGAATAGTCCAGTCTTCAGATTTTGCTGATCCCTGGGCTGTGTCATAGTTCCTGTGTTGTCCATATCCTTATTTGGATAAGAGGAAGCTTCTTTGTTCACCAGTGGGAGTGGGGAGCACTGAGCAGCCTATTTTTCCCTAAAGGAGTGGTTTCAGCCCAGCAACTTGTAGTTTATTGGCTGTTTTGGGCCATTTCCTAGCTCTTTTCAACCCCCTGCTATAAAGCCTGCTTTAGCACGCTTTTGTGCTTGTATACGACTCAGCACAGCTCCTCGTGGTGTCCTGCAGAGTTCTACAAGCAGCAGAGAGTGAAAGAGTGACTTTCCTTTGATTTATAAGTATTTTTCTGGCTTTCTTTTTTGACTGCTGTATTTCGACTGTATTTCGCCTAAAAGCATTTTCATATTACTAAACTAGCTCTGCAAGTTGATCTACTGTATTTGTGTTTGCTTCTGAACTGTTTGCACTTTAAAACATTTATTTTTTGCTTAATTTAACTGTTAGGCTAACACACTCAAGTGCACTAGCCGATTTAAAGCATTTTCTGTTTGTTACTGTATCTTTTTGTCTGTTTGAAACAAAAAAACCCAAAAAAACAAAAAAAAATCCTTGTTTTCCCGCCTTTACTGAACTAGAATAGTCCAGTCTTCAGATTTTGCTGATCCCTGGGCTGTGTCATAGTTCCTGTGTTGTCCATATCCTTATTTGGATAAGAGGAAGCTTCTTTGTTCACCAGTGGGAGTGGGGAGCACTGAGCAGCCTATTTGTCCCTAAAGGAGTGGTTTCAGCCCAGCAACTTGTAGTTTATTGGCTGTTTTGGGCCATTTCCTAGCTCTTTTCAACCCCCTGCTATAAAGCCAGCTTGTGCGAAGTTGCTCATAGAGCAGCATCGGGCAGCGCTGGTTAATCAAGTTTAAACTATTTCTGGCTCCGCAAAGTCTGCTCTTCAGTTTTCCCTTAGAACTGCTCTACTTGCAATCTAAACAGTCTATTCTCTATCTGAAAAGCCCAGCACTTACTCCTAAAGCATTTTTATACAGGTAAAGCACTCTTAAACAAAAAGAAAGTACTTCATTCACCTAAATCCCCTTGAGTACCCATTTCCCTATAGGTCCTTTCTGACTCAGTTACACAGCATTCCTTTACACTATTCTAGCATGTGGAAGGGTCAGTTGCTGGCATCCTCTCCTGTTCAGCTGGTGAATCTGGGAATCTTGAGGCAATGTTACAATTGCCTCATGTACACAGACAACCCTCTCCTCCTCCCAACAAATACAAATGTATGTGAGAGATGCAACTATATAGCCAAACTGGAGGCTGAGCTCTCTCAACTCAATACTGGCAAAACCAGGCAGGAGGAGAAGGTAACCACGCACACCACAAACCCAGTATCACATAGACCTATCACAACTGCAAACCAAACGCATAAACACACAAAAACATACTCGGAGGCTCTGATTAAAAATCTACCAAAACAACAGAAGCCTCCAAAGCAGACACCCAAGCGACCACTACCTCAAGACATAGCACATGCAACACATAGTTCACAAAGTCAGTGTGCTAAACAGTCACAGCCCTTAAGGCCAAACAACATGCCAGATACACTTGTAATAGGTGACTCCATAGTCAGACACACTGACGTCCCGCTCACCAGACTGAACAAGGAAAAGGTTACAGTAAGCTGCCTGTCAGGCGCTAGAATCCGCCACATAACACAAGCACTCAGGTCACTCCAAAGCAAGTACAAATATGACTCAGTCATTGTCCATGCCGGTGTGAATGACCTGAAATGTATCTCCCTGGACTACATGAAAAGAGACATAGAGGAGCTCTCTGATTATGTAGCCCAGGCCGGTATGACCCTGACCCTGAGCAGCATCTTACCCTCACCAAGAATGATGCCACAGTACAAAGACAAAATGATCAGCTTTAACAATTGGCTTAATTACTGGTGTCATTCTAAGGGTATCCAATGTCTGTCTGCTTGGGATGACATGCTTGACAAGCCACGCTGCTTCACAAGGGATGGCTTGCACCTGTCACCCCTGGGCTTCCGGATATTGGCCAAGGCTCTTGCCCCCCCCCCATAGTGCCTTTTTTAGGCAAGGCTCAAAAGACAAACCCACCTCCCTAGAAAACACAAGTGAAAAAAAACTAAGGGTAATACTGCTCAATGCCAGAAGTCTAAACCTCAAGATGCATGCTCTCGAAGCCCTCCTCAGTATGGAGAACATCGATGTCTGTGCAGTGACTGAAACCTGGTTCAAGGCTCCTGAGAGCACCCCAGCACTACCAGGTTTTACCTCATATCATGCTTTCCAGCCCCAAAACTTGGACCGAACCACAAAAGGAGGGGGAGTATCCATATTCATCAAAGATACCCACACCTCCAGTTTAGTGGCAATGCACGAAGCATCGGAGACCATCCAGGTGCAACTAACCATAGGCAAAACTGCCCTACAGGTTGTAGCATGCTATAGACCACCCTCTCAAACTCAGGAACCCCACTCAGCCTTCCTGAAGACACTGGAGAGTATGAATGTCTCTCCAAATACCATCATATTGGGAGACTTCAACTACCCAAACATAGACTGGGAACATTACTCAAGCCCCAACACCCTAGACCAAAGGTTCCTAGAATTCATAAACTCAAATGCTATGGAACAACTAGTCACCACTCCCACAAGAGGAGATAATATACTAGACCTGATCATCACAAACATGGGGACAAAATGCTCCACACCAGAAGTATACCCCTCATTGGTGAGATCAGACCATAAATTAATCTCAATGGAAATCCACATCCCACCCCCACCCCCTGCACAAAAGACCACAGTGAAGAACTTCTCAAAAGCCGACTTCACACTTCTTAAGACTGAAGTGGTATCCTTCAAGGCCCCTGGGCCAGTGGAAACCACAACCCACACCGCTGAATCCTTTATAAATGCCTTCTACGGGCACCTTCAAGAATGTATGGATTATGCAATCCCTAATAAAACCAAGATCCATTCCCCCAAAGGCAGGCACCCTGTCTGGTGGACCCAGCCATTAACAAACTTTACAACAGGAGGAGGAAGCTACTACATGACAGAGCAAAATCCCTAAAAGGGAAGGCATCTCTGATCAGTACTAGCAAAAAACTACGATCACTCATAAAATCATCCAAGGCCAACTTTGAGAGAAAAATTGCAAAAGACACAAAAGACAATCACAAGGCCTTCTTTAGCTATGTTAGAAACCTGGGTGGAAACTCCCAGATATGCTCAGAGTTAGTCCAAAATGACACAAAATACACTGAACCCACAGACATTGCCAACATTCTGGCAGACAGGTTCAGTGCAAATTTCTCCACCCCCCCCAAAAGGAGAAATATCTATCCCAGCAGAGTGTAGCCTCCCTAACATCTCAGATGCCCAGGTGAGAGCCGCTTTCTCCAAAGCTAAAAACACAGCATCAATGGGACCGGACGGTGTCCCGGGCTGCATGCTACATGAACTCCAAGAGGAACTAAACCCGCACATAAGGCTGCTGTTTAATCTTAGCCTTACTACAGGATACGTACCCAAAGAGTGGCGTACAGCAACAGTGGTCCCACTCCACAAAGGCGGTGCTTTTACGGACCCTGGAAATTACCGCCCCATAAGCTTGACGAGCCTGGTCTGCAAAGCTATGGAAAGGATCATTATGGAACTCATAAACAAAGACATTGGGGACCTACAGACATTGGATCCTACCCAATTTGGCTTTGTCAAGGGCAGATCCTGCCTTTTGAACTTGGTCGACTTTTTTGAAACAGTCACTAAGGCCATTGATGAGGGTAAGGCAGTTCACACAGCCTACCTTGACCTTGCAAAAGCCTTCGACGCAATACCCCACTCAGGCATCATAGACAAACTCACCAGCTTAAATGTAAACCCATATGCCACAAGATGGGTTGCAAACTGGCTCAAGGACATAACCCACAAGGTCAGAATTGCTGGAGCCATGTCAGACTCTAAGCCAGTCACAAGCGGTGTCCCACAGGGCTCAGTCCTGGGACCTCTCTTGTTCATCATTTATTTTTCTGAGGTGCAAGCAAACATAGGAGGATTGTGGCTGACAAAGTTCACAGATGACTGCAAACTGGGCGCCATAATTGATACTCCAGCGGGCACAAACATCCTTCAGAGTGGCCTCATAGAAACGGATAATTGGTGCCAGAGCCATGGCCTTAAACTGAACGCCAAAAAATGTATAGTCATACCCTTTGGGAAAAACAAGGTACCCACAAATTACCACATAGGTGGTAATCCATTAAGTACGGAAGAGGCAATCAGGGACCTAGGGACCCAAGTTGACAGTAACCTCACATTTGACACTCACATTGCCAAGGTGGTTAGGAAGACCTTCTATATTGCCCACCTTATTATGAAGGGATTCACATCTAGATCAAGAGAGGTCATTGTGCCCCTGTACTCTTCTCTTATCAGGCCCATGATTGAGTACAATGCCCCATTTGGGATGTATCTTACCCGACACCTGCAGCAGTTGGAAAGACCCCACAAGTTCCTCACCAAGAGGATAAAGGGTCTCAAACATTTGTCATATGTTGCCCGGCTGAAGAAACTCCAGCTCTATTCAGTCGCATACTGCCTACTCAGAGGTGATCTATGCCTGACGTACAAGGCCATGTCCAATCCGGAATTAATGGACATGCTCCACCTCAGAAAATCCAAATCCATCAGAGCCATGAGAGCAAGAGATTTGAACCTCAACACAGAAATAAATAGGACGTGCTGGAGGGACAGATTCATAACCCAGAGGCTCCCTACACTCTGGAACAGAATCCCAGTCCATGTTAGGCAGAGCCCCTCACTAACTCTCTTCAAGAGAAATCTTGCCGAGTGGATGGGAGATCATAGGTTTACCCTGGGGGTCATCTCTGTGTCACTACTAGACAGAGGCAAAGTAAACTAAACCCTAAATGGGCGTAGTATTCTCATCCCAAGGGGTGGCGAAAGCCACACACACTCTGGCTAGGCTCATAAATGCCCTAGGGCAGATAGCCTAGTACGAACCTATGAACCTATGAACCTATGTGTGAAGAAATTAGACACTATTATTTGTGCTAGCATGTCTGGCTGAGATTTTGTACATAATTTTAGATTAACCTGTGTATTATATGCCAGCATGACTAGCTATGATATTGTAAATAAGTTCTTACATGTTGATTTATGATCTGTTTGTACAGAATGTTTTAAAGACTTGATGTGTCCTTTAACATTTCTAACTGCACGTTCGTGAAGAAAGATTCTAAAGGCAAGCTGTCTCAGATTCAGCTGATCTGCAGATGATGTCATTGGAATCTTGACAGTTACAATGTGTTAGACAGAAAGGAAATTTAGTAAACAGCTGTTGGCTGATTTTCAAAATATGAAATGAAAAGTAGAACTAGAACAGTTCTGACAGTTAGACTACTTTATAAAAGAGCCTGCTGAAGACAGTTGAAGTCAGTTGTGAGTAGTTCACAGATGTACTGTACAGTGGATACCCAAAAGGACTCGCCAAGAACTATAAGCCTGCCTTTGCTAAGTTGTAGTAATTTACTTTAGATCAGGGACATTGTTCTTTAGTCAGACAGGAAATTATAACTAATAATTTAAAGTTTTTCTGAATGTTGGATTTCTATACTACAGTATTGATTTCATTTTCCTGGTGATTAATAGGTTCATAGGTGTTTACTAGGCTAATGATCACAAGGGCCTTTTTTAAGCCTAACCATGCATCCCAAATTTCTGGCAAGTTCTGATACCCTTGATAAGTGTAAGCAGGGGTTTGAGAGATGAAACATTTACAGGTTGCCTGTGTCCATGAGAGACATAGGTGCCAAACAAGGGATGAATTTCTGGTCTCCATCCAGTTGTCCAAGTTGCACTTGAATTGGGTTAGGGAGGAACTCTCCTTCATGTGGATGGGGAGCCTGTTCCATAGATGGGGTAGTCTCTGAGATACATACCTGTCTCTCCAGCAGGTTCTATTTATATCACAGGCAAGGTTTACGTCTTTAGAATGGGTAATTCTGGTGCTTTTTGTTTTGTGGATATGCAGGAAACCCATCAGTGTGGGGTCTGACAAAGCCCTGTATGCCGGGCATAGATCTCCCCTCAAAACCCTGTAGGAGAAAGCATACAGGGATAGGGCCTTGAGGCAGTCTGCACAGGACATTTTACTTACACCCTGTATTCCTTTAGTGAGGAACCTCTGTTGATGTTCTAATTGTTGGATATGCCTGGTTAGGTACATACCATAGGGTGCATTGTAGTGAATGATAGGTCTGATAAATGCCAAAAATAGTGGAACAATGAATTCCTTGGACTTAGATGTCATACCTTTGTTTATAAGTTGTACAGCATAGACTGATTTCCTCACTACTGTAGACACATGATGGTCAAAGGCTAGATAACTATCTATGTGTGTCCCTAAGTCCCTGACTACTGGGTCAAGTCTAAGGAGCATATTGTCAATATGATAGTTACCAGGGGTGGATTACTTCCCAAAGGATACTATTATGCATTTACTGGCATTTAGTTTTAGTCCATGCCTCTGACACCAGTTGTTTGTCTGTGTCAGCCCCTCTAGGAGAACATTTGTGTCATTGTGGGATTCAATGATAGCTCCTAATTTGCAATCATCTGCAAATTTAGTCAGCCCAAGAACACTGACACTGGCCTTGACTTCAGAGAAGTAAATGCCACAAAGGAGTGGTCCAAGGACTGATCCCTGAGGGACTCCACTTGCATCTGGCCTCTTTGTAGATGTGGACTGTCCAATTCTAACTTCTTGGGTCCTGTCTGTGAGCCGGTTGGCTATCCACCTGGCGACATATGAGTTTGTACCTAACTGCTTGAGTTTGTCAGCAATGCTCAGGTGGGGCATTGTGTCAAATGCCTTGGCCATGTCAAGGTAGGCAGTGTGAACTATTTTTCCCTCATCAATTGCTTTGCTTACCTTCTCAAAGAAGTCCACCAGGTTGAATAGGCATGATCTGCCCTTGAAAAAAACAAATTGGGTTGGGTACAGTGTCTGCTGGTTTACTATATCTCTGTTGATCATTTCCATGATAATTCTTTCCATGGCTTTAGATATAAGACTAGTGAGATTTATAGGTCTGTAGATGGCCCACCTTTGTGCAAAGGGATGACTGTTGCTGTTCTCCATTCATTAGACATGAAGCCTGTTTGGAGGCTAAATAGTAATGCCAGAGGCCCTGATAGGTCATGTTTCATGCTATTTAAAAGACATCCTGGGATACTGTCTGGGCCCATTGATGCAGTGTTCTTCGTCTTAGAGTGAGCATTAAGGACATGTTCCCTAGTGATAGTAGGAGGAGTTATATTTGATATTTTTTCCTGAGGAAAGGTTGAGGGGGAGAGAGGGGTAAAGCTGGAGCTGAATTTATCAGTCAGGAGGTTTGCTATATCTTCTGGCTCAGTATAGGTGGCTCTATTTTCATTGAGCTCTGCATACAATTGTGTATTATTTTTGAGGTTGTAGACATAGCTAAAGAATGCTTTGTGGCTGTCCTTGACCTGGGAGGACAAACTTATCAAATTTGGCTTTGTTAGAATTTAGTTATCCTCTGAGTCATTTGTTTAGTTTGATGAGTGTGCTTATATCCTGCTGGGTGCTGCACTTCCTACGTTTTGCCATGATTTTCTTACTTTTGTTATAAAGGCTATTTATTTTGATTCCACCAGGTTGGCTTGTTGTTTGAGTTAGTTCTGTACTTCTTTCTGGTGGCTACAGCTGCCTCTATGAAGCTACTAACATGCTTGTACAGGAATTCAGTGAACAGTTCTACATAGGCAGCAGTGTTCTCAGGGTTTATGGGGGCTTGATATTTTGCCAGGTTATCACTCAATAGCAGGAGGTTAGCCTTAGATTAGTTCCTGAATAATCAAGGTTCAACTGGGGGTCTAGGTTTTATTTTTACTTCAAAGAAGACCATTTTGTGGTCTGACTTTACCAGAGAAGACAATACAGTAGGGGGTGTGCGGCACTCTCCCATATTAGTGAAGACCAAATCCCGTATCGTTGCACCACTTGTTGGTGTATTGACTATCTGGTCCAGGGAGTTAATGTTTACAAAATCCAGGAATCTCTGTGCCTGTACATTTGGTATCTCATAGGATTCCCATTTAATAGTAGGGTAATTAAAGTCACCCATGAATATGGTATTGGGTTGGATGGTTAGTGTTTCTAATAAGTTTAAATACATGGTATGTGTTTCCTGGGTCATAGAGGGGTACCTATAGCTTGCAAGGAAGTTGTATTGGATTTTACCTATGGTGATTTGAACATGGAGTCCTATTTGATCAGCCTTGAAGTATATCTATTTTTGATATAAATAGAGACACCTCCACCTTTAGTCCCTGCTTGTGAAGTAGCTGGTCAAAATGTGTGGAAGGCATTATAACCTTGCATTGTTGGTGTGCTTTCTGTGGCTTAAAACCATGTCTCAGTGACCGCACAGATGTCAGCATTCTCTATGGTGAAGATAGCTTCTAGGGAGTGGAGTTTGTTGTTTAGACTCTTACCATTGAACAGTAATACCTTTAGATATTGTTGGTTTTGATTTGCTATGTTGGAAATATTTTCAGTTTGGTATTGCCTAAAAAATGTACTATGGGGGAAGACAATATTTTAGCTAATATTCAAAAGCCTAGAGGAGAAATCCCTGGTAGAGCAGGGTGGTCTATTGACCATTTCCTTCCATGCTGACAAATATTGCACCCCCTTAGAATGACACCAGAAACTAAGCCAAATTTTAAAGTCTATCATCTTTTGTTCATATTGTGGCATCATCCTTGGAGAAGGTAAAATGCTGCTCAATGCAAGGCTCATACCAGCCTGAGACACACATTCCAAGAGCTTCATGATGTCTCTCTTCATATAGTCAAGGGAGGTATGCCTCAGGTCATTTACTCCCTGTTTTTTTTGGGAATTAATGTTTTTATATTTTTAATCATTTTGCTCATTATTAAATATTTTTATTAACTTATATTGTGGCTGGTCAGTCAGTGTTTTCTTTAGTGATTAGAGAGCATTTATACTTGCCTTGATAACTTCCCAGGCCACTCCAAAGTCATTTGTTATTATTTGTTTTAATATTTAATTTTCATAACTGAAGACACTCTGATTGGTGACAGCACTTCCATATTATTTTTGGGGAGGGGCATAGCTGGAAATCAGTGTCAGGCTTTCCCAGAACTGTTTGGATGTGTGAGATTTAATTTAGTTAAGTGTGAGTGTATCAGAGGTCTTAAACTGGAACACATTACTCTGAAGTGTGTAATAAGGAGTCACATTAGAGGTGGACAGAAGTAAATATCCCATCCCAGGCTATAGAGTATGTTCCTGTTGTGCTCTTAGGGGAAAAATATGAAATACTACTCCTGCTGTTTTAGTGACAGTGTTACATTGGAGTCAGTAGTGAGGATTGAAGCTCCTTAGTTACTGACCCAGGATAGTGAGAGACACAGGGGACAGCTCGTGCTATTGGGCTACAGGACTGCATCCCCCCCAGCTGTAAACAAAGAAGAAAATAAAATAAAAATGCAAGTCTCTTGTTGTCATGGGCTAGATGGAAGGACATGCTGCTTGGATGCATTTATGGACTGTGGATGTTACAACTTGTTTTACGGACTGCGAGGTAAGGTGTATGTGTATAAAATGCCCCAGGTACTATATGGTGATGGGTAGAGAACAGGCTTGAATCCTGTACCTTGGGCCCAGGTGGCAAGAGACTGAATTTCCTACCCACCACCATTTGTAAAAAAAAATTGCAGATTTTTCCCTCATACTTGTTCTGTTCTGTTCCTCATAAAATCTGTGGTTTCTGTATTTTTGCGTCCTTACAAAGTCCATAGTGCAGTAGTGCAATGGTAGCACTGTTACCTGACAGCTACAGGTTCTCTGGTTTGACTCTTGGCTGGGATGCCTTCTGTGTGGAATCTGCATGTCCTCCCTGTGCTTGTGTGGGTTTGCTCTAGTGTCCTCCCATCTTACAAAGGCATGTGTCTGGAGTGTTTCTCCCTGGGCTTCTGCTGAAAATTGGCTTTTGTTTCAAGTCAGACTTTCCTGGTTAACAAATGTTAAATATAAATGACACGCATTTGAATTTCAGACTTCATATTCTTCAGAAAGTACATGGTAACACAAAAGTTTTTATTCTAGCAATTTTCTAAGTTTATAAGATGGATATTTGAAATTTGACCCTATTTTTAGGACTGTATTCCCCTATCATTGGCTTTGTCCAGGTTTTTTGTGCTAAGGTTGAGAGCTATGGTAAGAACTGAATTCACTGAATATGTTTGAGGACTGTATTCCTCCATTACTGTCTTTGTCCAGGTGTTTTTTTGCTAAGAGGTTGAGAGCTATGGTGAGAACTGAATTCACTGAATATGTTTGGGGACTGTATTCCCCCATTATTGGCTATGTTCAGGTGTTTTGTGCTAAGAGGTTGACAGCTATGGTGAGAAATTAATTCACTAAATGGTAGCCATTTAAGTTTCAGTCTTCACAAAGCCACTGATTTGGCATAGTGGTATGTTGCTCTGGCTGTTTTGCACAGGGTCCTGGGTTCAAGACCGAGCTTTGAAATGTATGGTGGTAACACAGAATTTTATTCTAGCAACTTTCCAATATTATACAAGCAATGTTTAAAACATGTCCCTGATTTTTGGAATTTTGTCCCCCCTCCCCCAATACATTTTGGCTTTTTCCAGATTTCTTGTGCTGCAAAGTTCAGAGAAACAGCTGAGTGAGTAGATTTTACAAAGAGCTGAGAGCTGCATAGAAGAAAAGGTTTAGTGCTGCTTATGCTGAGTCTGCTTTCATTGTTAATAGCACAACAGGTAGTGTACTTGATTTTGATGCAGAAGGCTGTGGGTTCTACTCCCACAGTAGACAGATGCATTGCTGATACTGTACTGTGTTGCAAAGGGGCTGGATGCTATACTTCTTTTTGGTGAAGATACCTAGTACCTATGAACCTGCTGTCAGTTTGCCATCCGTTCCCTATTGCAATATTACTAGTTTATCTTTTTTTTAGTGTAACATAAGTCATTTATTTCTCAAGGGCAACAGGTACTTTATTTGTAGATGAAACAATGAAATATAAAGTTGTTTGCTAGCAGAAACCTCTTCATTAGTTACAGATCTCTTTAATGTGGAATTATTCAGATGACTTTTACTTCTTCAGAGATTGCGCATATGTACTGATACTGGTGGACTGTAGATGTTTGAATAGACTTTTATGATGGAAATGTTCTAAACTGGGCAGTTTTGTCATTACTGGTGCATGCATTTTGTTTCATTGTTTACTAGAAAAATGTTCAAAACAATAAGGAATATAATTTAATACAATCAGGAAGGTGTATGTTAGAGCATGTGCGTGTTTTGTGTGCAAGGGGCCTGTGATTTGAAAACAGCCCAAACCCAAAGTTAGTCTTTATCTGCCACTGGCAAAATGTATTTTCTTTGAATGTGGGTTTCAATGCTGTTTCAATGAATGTGAGTTTCAAGGGCAGAGAAGTTTTAATGCTAAGTCTGTTTTCATTGTGAGACTGCATTGCTTTGTTTACCAGATATTTATTAGTGTTTGTGCTGTAAAATACAAAATAAAACTTTAAATGAAGTCCAAATCATCGCAGAAGTAAAGCAGTATGCACATTAGTTTTTATGGTAAATGGGGTGAAATAGCCAAGTAATGGTTCATTGGAATGGCTGCAGGAGGAAAGCTCCATTCAATCATGGTTTTGTGAGGGGGAGGGATGGCAAACTCAAAGACAGCCCCGGCTGAACTATACCTCTCAACTGTCCAGATTTTTGCAGAATGAATAGATTTTTGCTTCTTATTTTTGGTTTGTTCCTCATAAAATTTGTGGTTTTCTGGCAAATCATTTAGGAATTAATTCACTAAATAATGACAGACACTGAGTTTCAGACTTCATAACCTTCAGAAAAATGCATGCTAAAGCAAGACTTGTTATTCTATCAACTGTCTCAGTTTATACAAGAGCAATTTTTAGTACTATTTATATGTTCCCCCAGTATATTTGGCCTTGGCCAGATTTCCTGCATTAACAGGTTGAGAGGTACATGCAAATAAATTGCTTTATAGAATTAGGCATATCCAGACCTCTCAACTTTCCCTGATTTTGGCTCAAAATGTTGCTCTTCCCCTAATAATTCTGCCACAAAATGGCAATTTTGGAAGAAAACATGGAGGGTTTACAATTAATACATAACTGTAATAATCAGAGTTATAAATTACTTTTATTTCAGAAATGCATGTAGATGCTTTTATTTTGTCCGCTGCTCAAGTTAGCAGTACTAATATTAAAAATGTGTCCCTTCTTTGACAGGTTCCCAGCTGTATCGTGTGGCTATTTTATATTTTTGCATCACATTTTTGGTCCGTTTTTCATAAAATTGTGTTTTTTTGGCAAATTAGTAGCAAATCATTAAAGACTGAAGTTAGAAAATAATTACAGACATTTCAGTTTCAGATTTCATACCCTTCAGAAAATTCATACTAATGCAAGACCTACTATTCTAATATCTTTCTAGGTTTATAAGAGCAATATTTAAAAATTGTCTTTATTTTTGGGCCTTTGCCCCAGTTCTATCTATGGCTTTGTCCAGATTTCTTGCTCTGAGGTTGAGAGGTATGACAAAAGTGTCAGGGGCATCACAGTCAGCAAGAGACATGTCAAAATGTGATATACTTATTGCACCCCACTCCCCCATGTAGTGACTCTGGATGTGTCCAAGCAAGGCAAGGAGCTGTTATGCAGTGTAAATGTGCAGAGTATCCCCCCATCCAAGGTAGACACAAGTACTATAGTGCCTTTTCATCTGTCCTTGGTCATATATTTATACTGTTGATTTATGCTTACTATTATTCAGAAAGTGCCTGTTGCTCTGTGTTTAAGTAGCAATGCTTTAATGACCATCGGGTAAGCTTGTCTGTGATTGTAAGATGAAGTAAGCTTTAATAAGCATACTGTTAAAAAACTGCCAACATTGAAAGCCTTTCTGTTGTTGCCATGCAGAAAATACTTACATAACTAGATAACGTATAAGCCTTGAGTATTGAAAGGCATATGACAGTATTTGTAACAAAGGACAGGATTACATTATTTTAAGAAGCTCTTTACATTTGTTGGAGATTTGCAGTCATCTTTGCAGGCTTTACCTGCAAACTAAAAAATTGCCAATCTATCGTGTGCGGTCAATAACCTGTGCAGTAATCCTTTAAGCAATGTATGTTGAGCTTGTTTCCTGTTTGCGTTTCATTTTTTACTTTGATCATATTTTCCCCATGAAACAAGTAAATAGTTGTTGTCAGGCAGCAGGTCTTTTTTGGATAAGAAACATTTTTACAAGTGGGGGTATCACAGAGATTGCAACTTTCAGCATGTTACTTGGTACTTTAATAAAGCTGAATATAAATTATAATTAGAACTGCAGTGCAAGGAGAAATGGTTTGAGTTGAGTGCTGCTTGTTTTTCTTGTACTTGATTTTGAATGGCATTCCAGTAATGTATTTAAAAAGTAATTTATTTTTTCATGCCTCACAACCTTTTTGTTTCCATCTAGATATTAAGTAAGCTGTCATGCAGCCAATGCATTGAAATATTTTTTCTACTTCATTTTGTGTTGATTGGACTCTCATAATGATGGTTTGGCACCCAGGGCAGCATATTTAATTAAAGTTACACTTTTTGTGGTTTTGAGCATAGCTCCTCCCCTTTCTAGTTGGCCACACCCATTCCTATTGACCCCACCCATTCAGCTGTCTCCTGCAGCCCCCCCATTGATTTGAAGTCACCAGGCACCACTTTATTTGATGGCAGTTCAGTGGGATATTATCTGGATGTCACAAATGGCTAAAGGAATTAAACAAGGCTATATAATTCATAAGGAATATGGCCAGATACCACTTACTCTGACTGCAAAAAAATAAAAATAAAAAATAAAACAGCTGTTGTAAACCATGATGGTCTGTTCCACTATAAAATGTTACCTTTGGGTTAAGTGGAGTCCCAGTCAGTTAGACATTGTCTAAAACATGTCCCTGAGAAGCATGGCTACTTCCTGTTTTTTAGGACACCTCCTTACACAAGTATTGGGTTGAAAAGGTTACAACATGAGCTGTAGCTTGCAAGAAATACATTCATCTCATATATTTTACAACTTAAATGTAAAACTGTGATCAGTCACTGTAGGATTATTAAAATATGCTCAGTAACAATCGTATCATAATAGGCTTGCAAGCATAATATTTAAATAATTAATATCGATTCATACTTATATGTTTTGCTACTTTGCTGTTTCATGGGCAAACATGGGAACTAAACAGATAAAATGGGACAAAATGAACAAGCTCTACACAGCTTGTAATGATAGGCTTCACAAGAAGGAAAACTCAGGTCAAACTGCAATGGTCCTTTGAAGCAGATAAGCCATTTAATGAACTTAAAATGATCCTTTATTGTGCACCTGTGCTAATAACTGCTGAGTTTCCTCAACAGTTTATATTATATGTTGTTGCAACAGATGTAGTTTTGGGGTGGTATTATCCTAAGGCATTCTAGGTTGGGAGCACAGTGTGTTGTGCATCAGCAGGAAGTTAGGTAGTGCAGAAAATAGGTTCCTCTTGTTTTGAAAGTGAAAGTCCTGCAATAAAGTGGGCTTTCTATGCTTTGAAATACTATTTGTTGGGTTGATGCTTTTGCTTGATAATAAATCTTGCCTCTTTGCAATGCTTAAATAAGAAAGCTAATGTCAGTACAAATTTGTCTAACACTAACCCTCTAAAGTTGTCAGTTTATCATCGCCCACATACCAGGCCTAGACAACAGAAATGCTGATGGGTTACCAATGATCTACTACTAATTGCTGAGATTCAAAAACATTTAATTTTTTGTTACTAGTGGAGTACTTAGAACATGTGTGGCTTTTCAGAATGCAGGGAATGTGGAATATTCTCACAACAATTAGCTAAATCACAAAGCCATACCATAACTGCCATATTACATACTACAGTATAAATGAGAGTAGACTCGAGGACCTTGACAAATGGATTGAGAAGTGGTCACAAAGGGGCTAACCTGTGGATTACATCTTCTGAAAATGCCTGGTAATAGAGTTAGAAAGCAAGGTATAAGAGAAGCCTGCAGCCTTGGACATTTCTTGGGCCTGGGAAAGGCCTGCAGGCCAGAACTCATACCACGAAAGGACTTTTTGGACTGGATGCTGTTAGAAAGATACTGCTTACTTTTATGTAAAGCTGAAAAGCCAAGTGGACTAGCATTTTAGTTTGTGGTCTTTTAATAAACCTATGTTTTTACATATTTCCTGACTTTAATGTATTTTTGGAATTTAGAATCTCTCTCTCTCTCTCGCTCTCTCTCTCTCTCTCTCTCTCTATATATATATAGATATATAAATGTGTGTGTATGTGTGTATATATATATATATATATATATATATATATATATATATATATATATGTGTGTGTGTGTATGTGTATTTATAAATATATATATATATATATATATCTATATATATATATATATATATATATATATATATATATATATATATATATATATATATAAATGTGTGTGTGTGTTTGTGTATATATAATATACTTTCACGAATCTCCAAAGTGCACAGATAAGAAGAAAAAGTAAACTGGCACACCAAATTATGTTTCCTCCAATTTATTTTGTCAGGGAGAAATAAAGAAGACTGGATTTTACCACAAACACTGCCTCATTAGTGCAATAATAATAAGTAGCATAGTGCTAAGGTCATATTTTAATTAACAGAATGGTCATGTGGTATAATAATTAAATAGCACAAACACTGTAAAAAGTACAAAATGCTAACATCAGTAGTAAAAAAAATCACCATAGAAAGAAAGCATACATAAAAATATCAGTTATGAGAATCTACCATAAAAATATTATACATATGTTATGTAAACAAAGTTTTCAATCCAGTTTTTCATATCATTTCTTGTCTAATTGCGAGTGTGTATGTTTGTGTGTGTGTGTGTGTATATGCGTCATCCGCATCTTTGGGTCAGGGTGTTATGTTAACTGTCATCATAGCTCTTGATTCAGTGCTACATTCCTGCTTCTCTGACACTCATGCCTGACTGTCATAGATCTTTTCCCACACAATCCATCCACCTCTGTGCTAGATGCCCTTGTTTCATCTTACCTCTTTCTGTATGTCTCAAATCTTCACCATATTGTTTTCTGCTTGTCTGCACGTGCCCAAACCACTATAATCTTTTCTCTCTGATCTTCTCTGCAATTGGAGCTACTTTGGCATCTGCTCTTATATCTTCATTTCTTCATCTGTCCCACAGTGTACATCCTACCACCCTTCTCAGGCACTTCATTTCCATCACTTCTAGCTTCCTCATCTGCTCTGCCTTTACTGCCCAGGTTTCTGTACCATACAGTAGTTCTGGTCGCACCACTGTTTTGTACACCTTACTTTTCAGCTTCTTTGGCAGTCTTCTGTCATACATTACACCTGACACTCTATGCCAGTTGTCTGCAGCCTCTCTGATTCTAGCTTTGACCTCTTCATTCAGACTTTCCTTCTCCTCAACCACCCCTCCCACATACTTGAAGCTGTTAGCTTGTTCCACTGTCTTCCCTTCTCAATTCTCAGCTTCTTCCAATTTCCCCAATTCCCTGCCTGTACCATTGTCTTATCTGTACTTAGTTTCATCCCATGAGCCTTCAGTGTGCATTCCATTTCCCTATCCTTTGCTGAAGTTCTTAGAGTCTGCCTGTAATGGCACATCATCTGCATACAGCAACTTTGTTGTTCTGTTCCCTCTGACCTGTTTGCTAATGTAGTCCATCGCCAATATGAACAGCAGAGCTGAATCTTGATGTACATACACCCACTCCCATTGGGAAGCCCTCTGTGAGACCGAACACTGTTTGTACTTGAGTCATTGGGTCCTTGTACATAGCCTGCACTAATTCTAAAAATGTTTCTGGGACTTCAGACCAGCACAGTACTGCCCACATAAGCTTTCTTGGGACTTTGTTATATGCTTTCTTCAAGTGTAGGAATGCCCAGTTGGAATCTTTCATCATCTATAACTTCTCAACTATCTGTCTCAGTACAAACATCAGGTCACTTGTGCTGCATCCTGATCTGCATCATAACTGCTCATCTCCTATCTTACTTTTGTCTGCTCTGTGTATCCATTTAACAGTCACCCTCTCCAGAAGTTTCATGCAGTGGGACAGGAGTTTGATACCTCTGTACTGCACACAGTTCTAGATGCCCCCTTGTTCTTGTACACTAGCATGAGTATGCTTATTCTTCTGTCATCTGGGATACGCCTGTCTCTCCACACTACTATGAGTACCCTCAGGAGCCATTTCTCCCCTATCTCACCCAACATCTTTATCATATCTGCTGTGACCTCATCTGAGCCTGCTGCTTTGCCTAACTTCATTTTCCTAAGTGCTGTCCTTACTTCTTCTAGGGTGGGCTCCTCCTCTTCTCTCATCATAGGCTGTGTCTGGGATAGTACAGCTTTTGTGGAGTTTTCTTCATTTAGAAGCTCATAGATGTACTCCTTTCAGCTACTTTTGATGTCCTGTGGACTGGTGAGTAGGTTGTTACTGGCATTCCTTGTGAAGGGTGCCTGACTATCTGTTTTACATAGCTTTTCCTTGCAACCTGATACATTGTCTTTGTGCCACCTACTGAGTCAGTTTCCAGATGCTGGGTAAGTGCCTCCGATGCCCGATTCTTTGCTATTGCTGCTCCGGTCTTTGCTTCTTTGTTACCCAACCAGTATTCCTTCCTAGCCTGGTTCACCTTTTCAGTCTCCCACTTCTTCCTGCACTCCTTTCTTTTGATGACTTCCTGGACTCTGCATTCCACCACTAGCTTTTCTTTGTTCCTTATTTCCATACCTGGATCGGCCACATATCTGTTCTGTAGTCCTCAAAGAATAAGATGAAAACTGATGGTAAATCCAGTGGAAATAAAAAACTAATAAAATCCTCTGGAACCACTTGGGCACCGAATATAAGTGTAGAAAACAATTTATTTGCAGCATTTTACAGTATCAATAAAAGCTTTATCAGGCATATAAAACTAATCCAAACAAGTTTAAACAAATATAAATAATTAATTGGATCAAATCACATGACCATCAAACCTTTTGATGTAACTGCTGTAGCAAAGGTTTTAAAAAAATAGATCCATTCAAACCGGGTGAAATATGTGCTTTCAGTCTCAGTATCCACTTATATTCCTTTAGTTCAGTTTTTAATATTAAATCACCCCTCCCATAAAGAATGATCTAATGTAGATAAAATAATAAATTTAAAATGGTGTATATCACCAAATTGTTCAACACATGTATACACTGCATTAGAATGTATCTTCTTATGCATTTCTGATAGATGGCCACTAATACGGACTTCTGTTGGTTTTACGAACATAATATGCTGTACAGAATTGACATTTCGCCAGATAAACATTTCTTGTATCACAATTTCCATAGACATATACCTTAAATATTTCAT
Organism: Protopterus annectens; assembly: GCF_019279795.1. Lineage (NCBI taxonomy): Eukaryota > Metazoa > Chordata > Ceratodontiformes > Protopteridae > Protopterus > Protopterus annectens. Next base: position 1,093,650,268 of record NC_056748.1, on the reverse strand, counting down.
TTGTAATAGGGTGTATGAAAGTGTTCGCAATATTAACATTCACACAATGCACACACTTATTACAAGTATAAGTGTCAATTTTTTTCATCCTGGGATACATATTACTTTTAGGCTGTTCTTTATAATATAACTTCTGTTTCAAGTTATTACATTTTTTATTACCAAAAATAGGTTTATCACCTATTTTCTTTTTAATTACAGGTACCGATGTCAAAATAGGCCAATATTTTTTAATAATATATTGAACAACAGTAGTATTCTGATTATAAGTAAGCATACATCTCATAGCATTGTTAGACACAGACCATTTAGCAGCCATATTAGTAATATAATTTAAAGAATGAATAGGTTTTGTGTAGCTCTGTCAACCCTGAAGAACCTGTTCCTTAGACCGATAAATACTGTTCTTAATATATACCCTATTTTAACATCAACTCTGTATCTTCAGGGTGCAGTCTGGCTATGCGTTTCATTTGATATACATATATATATATATATATATATATATATATATATATATATATATATATATATATATATATATATAGTCTTCTTCTTTGTCTTCTTCTTCTTTCAGCTTTTCCCGGTTAGGGGTCACCACAGTGAATCACCTGTCCGCTCATGATTGGCAGTGGAGTTTTACAGTGTCGAGTTGCCAGCCTGGTGCACAACCTTCCACAGAAGGCACACACATGCACACGCTCAAACCTATGGCCAGTTTAAAGTGTCCAACCCACCTACTTTCCCGTCTTTGGGATGTGGGAGGAAACCGGAGCACGCGGAGGAAACCCGCACGACCACAGGGAGGACATGCAGACTCCACACAGAAGGCACCCCAGCCAAGGATCGAACCACAGAACCTCTTGCTGTGAGGCAACAAAGCTAACCGCTGCATCACCATGGCCACCCTATATATATATATATATATATATATATATATATATATATATATATAGGGTTCCTATTACATGATCGAATGATCACAATAGCGAACGCTCATAAGAGCGAAAATGCCACCAATCAAAATGATTATTGTGGGGGAGGGCTGTACCCCCCACATCCCCGCTAAATATATATACCAACTCTGAGATCAAACTACAGTGAGGAAAGGGAAATATTCCAGTCTTCACTGTACTGCGATACCATAAAAAAGCACTTCGATGTGCGGCATTTTCACTCTTATGATCATGTAATAGGAGCCCTAGATATATATATATATATATATATATATATATATATATATATATATATATATATATATATATATATATATATATATATATATATATATATATTATTTTTTTTTTTTAATTTTTATAGGCATGCCCCCACACTCAGGCATACAAGGGGCTGTCTTTACTATCATCGGCGAATAAGTTCCATATCATGTTGACCAAAGTTCATTGTAAGTTGCAAGCTTCCACTCACATAGGAGTAAATGGGTCAACTGGGAAACCACTATTCTTAATCCACAGGATGGGTAGGATGTGCTAACTGTACACTCTCACCATCCCCAACCAGACTTCTCCAGTACAAAAGTAACTATTTATAGTCATGTTGTCTTGTTCTCAGTTAGAGCTTCACCCCGTAGCACTGCAGACCCAGATGCTAAGCCTTAGATTTCAGCTTGAAAACTGTTAACTGTTTCAAAGACTACCTTAAAAATCCCAATAAACCCATTGCTTTATAGCAAATGGCATTTCATCCATATATTAGGGTGAAACCAGGGGTCCCACAGGGATCTGTTTTGGGCCTCATACTGTTCTGATTTACCAGCAGTGTTAAACTTCATATGGGTGCCTAGAGTATTGTACAAATAATAAATGATTCCACCTTGGTTTATGCCTGTAATGATCCACAGTGCTTACCAAGTGTACTTGATGCTGATTTTTATTAGGTAACAGAATAATTACAAAGTAAAACTGCTGCTATGTGAGAAGATTGCAGTATTATAAACACGACCAGGCTTTAATGATTCTCTTCTATACAATACAGTACAGTATTGACTGCCTTGTGCTACGTAGAAGAACCGGATGGTTAAGGATTCCAAGTGTTACTGCATATAGTACAGTACAGTACTGGCTGCCTCGTGCTATGTAGAAGAACCGGATGGTTAAGAATTCCAAGTGTTACTGCATACAGTACAGTACAGCACTGGCTGCCTCATGCTATGTAGAAGAACTGGATGGTTAAGGATTCCAAGTGTTACTGCATACAGTACAGTACAGTACTGGCTGCCTCGTGCTATGTAGAAGAACCGGATGGTTAAGGATTTCAAGTGTTACTGCATACAGTACAGTACAGTACTGGCTGCCTCGTGCTATGTAGAAGAACCGCATGGTTAAGGATTCCAAGTGTTACTGCATACAGTACAGTACAATACTGGCTGCCTCGTGCTATGTAGAAGAACCGGATGGTTAAGGATTCCAAGTGTTACTGCATACAGTACAGTACAGTACTGGCTGCCTCATGCTATGTAGAAGAACCGGATGGTTAAGGATTCCAAGTGTTACTGCATACAGTACAGTACAGTACTGGCTGCCTCGTGCTATGTAGAAGAACCGGATGGTTAAGGATTCCAAGTGTTACTGCATACAGTACAGTACAGCACTGGCTGCCTTTTGCTATGTAGAAGAACCGGATGGTTAAGGATTCCAAGTGTTACTGCATACAGTACAGTACAGCACTGGCTGCCTTGTGCTATGTAGAAGAGCCGGATGGTTAAGGATTCCAAGTGTTACTGCATACTGTAACGTACAGCACTGGCTGCCTCATGGTATGTAGAAGAACCGGATGGTTAAGGATTCCAAGTGTTACTGCATACAGTACAGTACAGTACTGGCTGCCTTGTGCTACATAGGAGAACCGGATGGTTAAGGATTCCAAGTGTTACTGCATACAGTACAGTACAGTACTGGCTGCCTCGTGCTATGTAGAAGAACAGGATGGTTTAGGATTCCAAGTGTTACTGCATACAGTACAGTACAGCACTGGCTGCCTCATGCTATGTAGAAGAACCAGATGGTTAAGGATTCCAAGTGTTACTGCATACTGTAACGTACAGCACTGGCTGCCTCATGCTATGTAGAAGAACCAGATGGTTAAGGATTCCAAGTGTTACTGCATACAGTACAGTACAGTACTGGCTGCCTCATACTATGTAGAAGAACAGGATGGTTTAGGATTCCAAGTGTTACTGCATACAGTACAGTACAGTACTGGCTGCCTCGTGCTATGTAGAAGAACCGGATGGTTAAGGATTCCAAGTGTTACTGCATACAGTACAGTACAGTACTGGCTGCCTCATGCTATGTTGAAGAAGCGGATGGTTAAGGATTCCAAGTGTTACTGCATACAGTACAGTACAGTACTGGCTGCCTCGTGCTATGTAGAAGAACCGGATGGTTAAGGATTCCAAGTGTTACTGTATACAGTACAGTACAGTACTGGCTGCCTCGTGCTATGTAGAAGAACCGGATGGTTAAGGATTCCAAGTGTTACTGCATACAGTACAGTACAGTACTGGCTGCCTTGTGCTACATAGGAGAACCGGATGGTTAAGGATTCCAAGTGTTACTGCATACAGTACAGTACAGTACTGGCTGCCTCGTGCTACATAGGAGAACCGGATGGTTAAGGATTCCAAGTGTTACTGCATACAGTACAGTACAGCACTGGCTGCCTCATGCTATGTAGAAGAACTAGATGGTTAAGGATTCCAAGTGTTACTGCCTACAGTACAGTACAGTACTGGCTGCCTCGTGCTACGTAGGAGAACCGGATGGTTAAGGATTCCAAGTGTTACTGCATACAGTACAGTACAGTACTGGCTGCCTTGTGCTACGTAGGAGAACCGGATGGTTAAGGATTCCAAGTGTTACTGCATACAGTACAGTACAGTACTGGCTGCCTCGTGCTATGTAGAAGAACCGGATGGTTAAGGATTCCAAGTGTTACTGCATACAATACAGTACAGGACTGGCTGCCTCGTGCTATGTAGAAGAACCGGATGGTTAAGGATTCCAAGTGTTACTGCATACAGTACAGTACAGCACTGGCTGCCTCGTGCTATGTAGAAGAACCGGATGGTTAAGGATTCCAAGTGTTACTGCATACAGTACAGTACAGTACTGGCTGCCTCGTGCTACGTAGGAGAACCGGATGGTTAAGGATTCCAAGTGTTACTGCATACAGTACAGTACAGCACTGGCTGCCTCGTGCTATGTAGAAGAACCGGATGGTTAAGGATTCCAAGTGTTACTGCATACTGTAACGTACAGCACTGGCTGCCTCATGCTATGTAAAAGAACCGGATGGTTAAGGATTCCAAGTGTTACTGCATACAGTACAGTACAGTACTGGCTGCCTTGTGCTACATAGGAGAACCGGATGGTTAAGGATTCCAAGTGTTACTGCATACAGTACAGTACAGTACTGGCTGCCTCATGCTATGTAGAAGAACCAGATGGTTAAGGATTCCAAGTGTTACTGCATACAATACAGTACAGTACTGGCTGCCTCATGCTATGTAGAAGAACCGGATGGTTAAGGATTCCAAGTGTTACTGCATACAGTACAGTACAGGACTGGCTGCCTCGTGCTATGTAGAAGAACCGGATGGTTAAGGATTCCAAGTGTTACTGCATACAGTACAGTACAGTACTGGCTGCCTCGTGCTATGTAGAAGAACCGGATGGTTAAGGATTCCAAGTGTTACTGCATACAGTACAGTACAGTACTGGCTGCCTCGTGCTATGTAGAAGAACCGGATGGTTAAGGATTCCAAGTGTTACTGCAACAAACATGACAGATATCACAATTAAAGTTATCATTCAAAAAATGGGTAACTTTTAACAGAATGAAAAGATATATAACCATAGAAACACATCACCTTGTCTGAGAGCTATTACATAACTTGCTTTATAAGTCTTACAAATATTGCCAATTTTGGAACACAATCCCAACACAAGTTGTCTTCAGCTTATAACAGGAAAGTAACTTATTATAACAGAATAGATGGATTTCTTGAGAATATTCTTGCTGCCTCCACCTCTAAAAATAAAAGTTAGCCTGAACACATCAAGAAAGCAGCATTACTTTACAGAAACGTGTCTACAGTCACAGTGCTGTGCACATGAATCTCTGCCGAGAGCTGCCCTAAGTGCTGCAGTGCATTCATCTCTTACCAATCTGTTGCCTGTGTCTCAGTGTAGTGTCTGCATGAACAACAAACTCAAAAATGAATGACTAATTTGCAGTACATGTAATACTATTTAGTAGAATACTTTTCCAAGTCATCTTGAACAAATAAATACTCTGCCTGCTCTCAAGTTAGAGTTGTTTCTTCAGTGATGATAGAACCTATTCAGAACTTTAAGCACATATGCTATGCATTGGGATTTCACAGTAACATTCATCTATATTACTGATGATAACAGATCATTTTATCCTTTCTTCATTGTGAAGCTAGAATGGAACTTTTGAGTAGCATATGCCATATATCATTAAACAGAACGGAATTTGGTAAAGCATATATTGTTATATAAAATGGCATTCTTGTACTTAGAAACATTACTCCTGGTGGCATTAACAAATTTCTTATCAGTAGGCTGGCCACAATAACTTAGTTGGAATTTAGAAGATTTTTATTTCCCTGTGTGAAGGCTGCCAGCCTAGCTAGATAAGATTTTGTAGATAATTCTCTCATTTGTAAATATTAATGTAAGCCTCATGCTTGTTCTTTTTGTTAAATGTTGAACTTCAAAAATGTAGCCACATTGCACTCTACTGGAGGAAAGCTGATAAGTCAAGCATTGTATAATTCTTTGGTCTCAAAACTCAGAGCCGAGATGTCTGAATGAAGGAATTCTTCCTATTGTTTTGAGACCAGAGTTAATTACTAGAATTTACATGTATAATGTCTTATATTGCTCTGGCTTCCTGACCAACTACAAGATCAAAAGGGCTGTTACACTCTGAGTTTCTGTTAGCCTGGGAAACGGAGAATAATGATGTAATCTGAAATGAGTCAGTGGTACCGTGTTATCGATTTAAGGACAGACAGAGATAGAATCGCAGGATTTTGCATTTGTTTTCAAAACTGACAACATCACCAGTACTGCTTTGCTCTATATGTAAGTTTATTTTAGAACTGTGTTTGCTCTTAGATATAGATAGGAAATTGGAAGTCTAGTCTAGCGGTTTTCTGTATTGATGTCAGAACTATTCTACTGAGTATTTTAAGCATTTCTCTGTGATCTCTGAACTCTTAACTAGCACTGTGTAGTAAGAAGTATTGACTTGTGTTTTTATTATTTATTATTAAATATTTTTAAACCTTTCAACTGTAGCTGTTGTATATAGAGATAATTTCAGTTCTAGAGTATATTGGATGTATATAGTAATACTGTAGGAGGCCACCCCAATAGCTTTAGCCCTATGTCACACTTACCATTTGGATAATAATATTGCATAGTAATAAATGGACACCCTTTCATAAGGGCTTTATTAGTAGCTAATATTAGTGATTGGTGGCAAGTGGTACTACAGTATAGTCTGGGTAGAAGGGGCATAGCTGGAGAACCTGTGTCAGCCTTCCCCAGGAGCATCTGTGTGTTTATATATAACTCATATCTCAAAGTGTGTGTGTGTGTGTGTGTGTGTGTGTGTGTGTGTGTGTGTGTGTGTGTGTGTGTGTGTGTGTGTGTGTGTGTGTGTGTGTCAGCTACTTGGGCAGGGACATGATACACTGCTTGGACAGAGAGGGTGCTGGAGGTTTTAGCTTGACCACTAGGCTGAGATCTAGACCCTCATGCTTTGCCAGTGGGGAGTCTTATTGGGGATCTGCAGAGAAAAGGAAAAACATTGTGGATCTGCTCGACAGTGGCACAGGAAAAAAATTTTCTTGGGTGGCGAAAGCCAGGGTACCTTTGGCTAGGCTTATATAGGCCCTTGGGCCAATAGCCTAGTACCTACCTAGGAACCTATGAACCAGCGCCAGACTGACTGTGATCTCTGTGTGCTCTTAAGGGAAATAGTAATTTACTGTGTGTGTATTTGTTATCCTTCCCAATGCAGATGCCCCTCACTGGTGTCAGTGGTGAGGATTGAGGCTCCTTGATTGCTGCCCAGTGCAGGGGCATCACACCTTGTACACAAATATATATTATCATTTAACAAAAAATGACAATGTATAAATCTCAGTCATTTCCTCAACTTGGAATAAGTTGCTTATAAAGTCTTATAAAATATATAATTAGTTTAAAGTGAACAATCTTAATAGTAACACAGAAATGCGGTTTGGTTGCAAGCTAATATATCCACAGACTCTTGCGGAACTTGGGGTGGGTGAGATGTGGAGCAACAGATGAGTTTTTAAGAGTTAAGTGGATGAAGGTGTTGCTGTGGTGCTACAGGTAAGGAAGGGTTAAGCTTAAGGAGAAGGGCTGCTTAGAGAGGAAGTGAGGTATTCATAAGGTGGAATTAACTTAGCTTTGTACAGTAGCAGTGGAGTGGGGATATCACACAGTCCATAGTAAAAGAGAAGAACTGTACAGACAATTCACAAAATTATTGCAAAATGCTAGTGTAGATCATTATGTATGTATACCTTTACGAAACTTTCTAGGGGCTTACACAAGTGTATAAATATTGAGTTGGTGTGAGCCTGACTGCCATTTTGTAGTAAGCTGTTGAGAAGTAAGCATGTATGTCTGTGTAGTCTGTCAGTTAATCAGTTTGTTTATATTTTGTACTGCTGCTATCCATCTTGATGTGTTTCTATGTAAAAAGTCATATAAACAAACTACCCCACCTGTTCGTCTTCACTTGTAAAACAAGATGGGCGACAGTTAACCAAAGTCTCTGAAGCAGTAACATTGGTTTTCTTCCACAAGATTAACCTTTAGTTAAGACCTGAAGGCACAAATTTCAGTAAACTGGAGCTAATTAATTAAAGACTTACTTTCTGTTTTAAGTATGAATGGTGGTGTAGTTAGTTATTGATCCTATCTTACATATTGAGTAATGACATTTGTTTCTGCATCAGTCTAGTTTTTAGTGGTGCATAGTAACACAGACATAGCAGTTTGAATGTGAAACTATTTAAGCTATATAATAATCTTGCTTTGACAGGTATAGAGTTGCACTTGTTTAAAGTGATGCATCACTTTTCTTTAATATTTGATAGAAGAATAAGCCATAGTATTTTGTTTTCAGTATTATTTATTTATTATTTATTGACATTTGATTATCGGCAAAGTCCGCCTGAGTAGGAGCCCATTTTCAGCAGACACCTGGGGAGAAAAGCTCCAAAGTATAGCAAAACATTTTAAGAATAATAATTTTACAGTTTTTGAAAATAATACAAAAAACAAATGCTGTTTAAATACTTTTACCAAATTACACATAATAGGAAAACATTGGTTAAGTGTCGATAAAAGTTACATGATGATTTAATAGTTAGAGAAATTTTAGCCAGTTTATACAGAAATTAAAGGATGTTAGTACAATACAAAGAGGAAATGTAATACAAAATGAGAGAAAAACAGACTTATGGCATATTTAGAGAAAAAGCCAAAAAAGAAAAATTGAAAGAAGGAAGGAAATGAGTGAAGATGAGAGAGTAAGGAGATGTGAGGTATGAATAGGTATTTGTCCACATTTAGGAATATAGTTTATCCTGGTGTTGAGCAAGAACAGAGCCAGACTTTGGCTAGGAAGTCTTTCAGAATGGTTTTGAAGGATAGGAGAGAGGGTATTGACCTGACAGAGATAAGGATTTCCAGGTCATAGCAACATAGTACAAGTACTGACAATGCCCAGCAGATTTGATAGGTTAGTGGACAGACATGACCAACTAGATACAAGTTGTGTAGAATGTTATTTAATGCTGGACATGCAGATGGATTCTGTACAATGTTATAGTTGTTAAGAAGCTGCGTATATGTCAGTTTATTGAGTAGTTCTAACCAGTTTAGACTTTTTAGTGCTATACAGTAATATATTCTGAAAGAGCTTTTTGCTGCAAATGTAGCAGCTTTGTTATAACATTGTACAGGTTTTGATTTTTGAGATACCTGAAGGTTAATAAGGATGTCAGCTCCAGAAAGAAGTGTGGGGAGGAGATACACACTGGCATGTTTAACCTTTGTTCTATTAGAGAGAATGATTTGGCTCTATAAAGCATACCTAGTAGTTTTTGAAGAGTTTTTCTTATGCAATTTTGTATATGCAGGTCGAATTTAAGATTATCATCCACTATCATCCCTAATAATTTGCTGTGAGAGGTAACTTCATTGGTTATATTATTAAGACAGAGAACTTTAAATTGTATTTTTTCATAGCACAGAGATTTGGGGGGGGAAATAGTATTATTTTTAAGGTCAAGCATGAGTTGTGAGTTACAAAGCCATGTTTCAGTTGCTGTTATAGTTTCCTGAGCTATTTATGGGAGGTGTAACACATTGTCAGATGTGCAAATGAGTGTGGAGTCATCTGTGTACTGTATTAGGGAGGTCTGTTGTATGGATGTGTGGAGGGTGTTGGTGAGAATGAAGAGGGACCAAGGATAGAAACTTGTGGTACACCATCAGTGACTGGGAGTTATGGAGAGAGGGTTGATTGCCATTTTACTTACTGATACCTATTGGATAAGTAGCCTTTGAATCACAGAAGGGTGGGTGGAGAGAGACTTAATGAGGACATCGAAGTAGAAGTTTTCTGTGACAAATGCTGTCAAAGGCTTAGACAAGTCTAGAAATAAGGAAGAGACTAATTTGCTGTCATCTCTGCCTTGATTGACAGCATCTGCGTAGGTTAGAAGTGATGTGTTAGTACTATGGGAAAGAAGGAAACCATGTTGTGTGAGGGACAAAAGTTCTTCCTGCAGGAGACAGTTTAGCAATTGTTTTTGAATAAATGTTTCAAGTATTTTGGAGAGGGGGATACGATTACTATAGGTCTAAAGTTAGTAATGTCTGTTGAATTTCATCCTTTTTGCAGATGGTTAATGTGTTACTTTTTCCAGAGAGACAGGACAGGGAATTCCTGGACTGACCTATTTATAAAGATCGAAACAGGGAAGGCAATGCTTTCAACTGCTATTTTAAGATATTCACTTGGACGTTCATCAGCTGGAGTGGAGCACTGTTTGAGTTTGTTTAAAAGTAGTGTTACATAGGATGTGGGCACAGGTTTGAAGATGAAAGTGGATGTGGTGATAACGACACTGCTGGGCAGAGTTAGAATTAGATGTAATAATCAAATACAGCATCAAAGACAGACTAGTAACTAGGAAAAGCAAAGTGGAGGATCCAAACCTGGAAAAAGCTCTGAAACTTAATTCTGCAGCAACAGCAGCACCTACAGTAAAAACTAAAAATTTGAATCCACATGAGCACAGAAATATATATATATATATATATATATATATATATATATACACATATATATATATATATATATATATATATATATATATATATATATATATATGTATATATAAATGTTAAAACACTTTTCAAAGAAATACAAAATTAAATGCCTGTACTGTGCCAGCACTTAATGATAATGTTTCTTTGAGAAGTGTTTTAAAATCATGAAATGCTTTTTATTCATTAAGAAATTTAGAAGTTATATGTATATTGAGCTTTTATGATTAGATGTAGATTGGATTAGAGCAGTTTTTCTGTAAACATTTGACTGTGATTGGTAGGGCATATCTAAGCCTAAGAGTAAATGCACTAGTCACAATGAACCTATGTGATTCTTGGGTTAGAAGATTTTGCTACCCTGAATTCTGTTAGTACTTTGTCAGTCTTGTTGTCAGTGCAGAAAGTAAAGGATAGTTGTGAATTGAGTGATACTGGGATATTTTTCTGATTGTGTGAATAATAATGCACTTCCCTTGGGATGTGGTTTTGTAAAACCTGGTACCTGTTTTATTCTTATGATTTCCAAAAATCATAACATTATTCTTTCACTTATGATTAACTTGTTATTAGTTAGCCAACTATAAAGGAATTTAAAGTCATCATGTAATAACTGGGCAGCATTGGACGATGTGCTACTATATGCAGTAGTAACTATACTGTGTAAAGAGTACAGTGAAGCTATTGGATACCTGAAAGAAAGTCACTGATAATGAACGGAGAAGTAGCTAAGGACAGATCATTTTGACAATACTGCAGATAATTTACTGGACTCTCTGTGACTGTTATTACCTAATACTCTGAAATTCCTCATGGAAAGATATTTTTTAAACCAGGAGATTATTTAATTAGATAATCCTGTATACAATATATTTTTTTCAATAAGAAATTATGATCTAAAGTTTAAAATTCCATTTTCATGTCAAACCACAACACCTGTTAGATTATCATAGTCCATGTTAGACTAATTGTGTTGTTAGTACGTATGTATGTAGTGATTGCTTTAGAGGTGTTGAATTTTGAATCGAATATATTGGCGTTGTGTTATTTTATATTTAGTATTGCATTCTAGTATCCTTTCATAAATTATTTTTTTCAGTAATTTTAGCCAAGGGGCACAGGATGGTAATTGGTTGATAGCAGTAAAGGTGGGAGAGGAATCCTTCACTGAGGAATAATTAAGGCATGTTTAAAAACGTTGAGAAAGTATACATGAGAATAATGTAAGATTTTAAACATGTAAAATCATAAAATGTAACTCCTTGTTTTCAGAGGATTTCAGTGGAGATAATTGAAATAATGCTCATAGACAGAGTCGGTGTTATCCATTAAGTTCTTAACCAATGTTTAGTAATGCTTTTTTGTCATAAGGCAAAAGCTCACTTTTATCTCCAGACCTCTAAAAATCCTTGATCATCTAAATAATACCATTGAAAATGTCTCTTCATGCACATACCTAGGCATTTGGTTGGAACCCTTCCTAAATTTTCAACTCCAGCTGAACTACTCACAAAAATAATCAACTCTGTCCCATTCTGGGCTAATAGAATCTTCCCTTTTCCAACCAGACCCCATAGAAATGCCATAGGTAATGGTATCTTACTGTCTTAGCTATAATATGGTCTCCCTCTAATTGATGAAACCTCCAATTAAATTCCACCTACCATTCAATCCATCTAAAATGCAATATGTAGACTCATTGCTTTCTCCCCAAGAAATGAACACCATTGCAAAACTATTGAAAAATGCCAACTGGCTATCTGTAAAACAACAGCTGCTTTCTTATTTTTCAACTATTTAAACTTATCAGTAATACGAATCTTCCCCAACTAGTATCCAGACTATTCAGAGATGCACCAACATGCAGTCTTAGAAATCATAACCACTCAGGTCATCTCACCCAAACACCCCAAGCTAGGCTTCACTGCTCAGACCATTGGTCCCAAACTGGGGGAATATCTCTATTATTTTTTTAAAGATCCTTCCCCTTTTCCAGTCAGAATTAAAATGCATTTCAAGACTCTAGGAGAATGCCACAGCTGTCTCTCTAGTCATATAACGTAACCTCTTCCTACCTGTCTTCCCTCTACCTTGATCTGGCTCTACTTTTTATTGTGATTGTTTAGGCATGCCAACTCTGATTTCTACTCTGTACATAATGTGTGTATTTACTGAATTTTCAGTCAATCAGTAAATAATGTCATTTATACTTTCTCTTTATACACTTAAACCAACTCTGATATTCACTTTGTACATAATATGTGTATTTATTGCATTTTGTCATTCACCCTGTGTTTATCATAATGTATCTATTGTGTTTACCTTAGGCTGAGACTAAAAAAAGGTCAAATGGAATTAGTGTTCTAGCCTGATTAACAAATTCAAAATAAAATAAACCAGTAATTTTAATATTTTCTTAAAGTGCAGCTCTCAACCTTCCATCGTCAGGATGTGGAATAGTACCACTCATAATATGAAACAAACGGGCAAACTGTGGACTGTGTACTTACTCACAGCATACTAAAAACTTAAATTGGGAAGCTCACAGCATAGTCAAAACATACTACTTTATACTTGGATAAAGTTATTATGATCAATTTAATATGCTTCAATATTATTTACCATGGATATACGTTAAAAATTGTTAACAATGAATGCATTACAGACCCTTTTAGTGTGGAACAATGAGGAACATGAACCCTTTTAAGACACAAAATGAGGAATTTTACAGGTAATGTGGTACACTTGAGAGGTATGTCTTAAAGTAGAATTGAGATAATTCCAAATATCTATAGTGTTGTTTAGGACAAAGTTGTATATTATCAAATGATGAACAAGTAAGTTATTGTGACGAGATTATAAAATCCATAATGTTGCCAACAGTGTTGCCATAAGTGATAATTTTATTAGAAGTTGTTTCCATAATGGAGTATCAGAATTCAAGGGTCTGCCACAGGCTTTTCATTTATAATGTTCTTTCTGTATGTGTTGTTTTAGGATGTTGATATGTTTTTGTAGAAATATAAAAGCATACCATCTGTCTGAATTATCTAGGTCTGTTTTCCATATTTTCTAGGCATTATCTGTTAGTCTGATCTGATTTTTTTTTTTAAGATATGTGGTTAATCATGGGATAAATGTTTTTAGCTTAATGTTTTAGTGGGAATAACCTATCCTGAATAGGAAACAAAAGACAGGTGGTGCAAAGGCAGTGTCAGATCAGTTATACACAGTATTGCAGTCAGTTCACCATGGTTGTTATATTAATGTACTTGCTGAATGCATTTGAACAAATCTAAAGGTAATGACAGTGGGAGGAACCTTTTGGTTACTAAGAGAGATAGGGAGAATATGGATTGATATCAATATGTCAGTTATGTTTGCAAACATTATATGCTGTAGAGAAAAGGGATGTTCATATGAGATAGGTCTGTTTCGTTATTTTATGCATGCCCATTTTGAAGAGTTTGGCTCTAACCAAATGCAGACTCCAGTGTCACAATGCTGTGTCCAGAATAAGTACATACGCTTAATGCATGGGCATTTACCTCATCGTCCTGAGGCTGGAGTTTTTGTAAGTTGAGAGGAGGTCATTATATTTTAATCATTTTTATATATGACCAATTTGTTTACTGCACCACTGCATTGGAAAAGGCATAAGTAACTTAGAGATACACAGCATGTTATATGACCCAATCTTTTAATATATAAATACTTAGAGGTACACAGTATGTTGTCATATGACCCAATCTTTTAATATATAAATATTTAGAGATACACAGTGTGTTGTTATACGACCCAGTCTTTTAATATATAAATACTTAGAGGTACACAGTATGTTGTCATATGACCCAATCTTTTAATATATAAAGACTTAGAGATGCACAGTATGTTGTTATATGACCCAATCTTTTAATATATAAATACTTAGAGGTACACAGTATGTTGTTATATGACCCAATCTTTTAATATATAAATACTTAGAGGTACACAGTATGTTGTCACATGACCCAATCTTTTAATATATAAATAATTAGAGATACACAGTATGTTGTCATATGACCCAATCTTTTAATATATACATACTTAGAGGTACACAGTATGTTGTCATATGACCCAATCTTTTAATATATAAATACTTAGAGATACACAGTGTGTTGTCATATGACCCAATCTTTTAATATATAAATACTTAGAGATACACAGTGTGTTGTCATATGACCCAATCTTTTAATATATAAATACTTAGAGATACACAGTATGTTGTCGTATGACCCAATCTGTTAATATATAAATACTTAGAGATACACAGTATGTTGTTATATGACCCAATCTTTTAATATATAAATACTTAGAGGTACACAGTATGTTGTTATATGACCCAATCTTTTAATATATAAATACTTAGAGGTACACAGTATGTTGTTATATGACACGATCTTTTAATATATAAATGTGCACTTATTTTCTTCCAAAGATCTTTACCTAGTAATTAGGGCTTAAAAATGCTTAAATCATTGGATAAATGTTTTTATCTTAATGTTTTAGTGGGAATAACCTAGCCTGAATAGGAAACAAAAGATAGGTGGTGCAAAGGCAGTGTCAGATCAGTTGTACACAGTATTGCAGTCAATTCACCATGGTTGTTATATTAATGTACTTGCTGAATGCATTTGAACAAATCTAAAGGTAATGCCAGTGGGAGGAACCTTTTGGTTACTAAGTGGGATAGGGAGAATATGGATTGATATCAATATGTCAGTTATGTTTGCAAGCATTATGTGTTGTAGAGAAAAGGGATGTTCATATGAGTTAGGTCTGTTTCGTTATTTTATGCATGCCCATTTTGAAGAGTTTGGCTCTAACCAAATGCAGACTCCAGTGTCACAAAGCTGTCTCCAGAATAAGTACATACACTTAATGCATGGGCATTTACCTCATCGTCCTGAGGCTGGAGTTTTTGTAAGTTGAGAGGGGGTCATTATATTTTAATCAGTTTTATATATGACCAATTTGTTTACTGCAGCACTGCACTGGAAAAGGCATAAGTTACTTAGAGATACACAGTATGTTGTTATATGACCAATCTTTTAATATATAAATACTTAGAGGTACACAATATGTTGTCATATGACCCAATCTTTTAATATATAAATACTTAGAGGTACACAGTATGTTGTCATATGACCCAATCTTTTAATATATAAATACTTAGAGGTACACAGTATGTTGTCATATGACCAGGTGTTTTAATATATAAATACTTAGAGGTACACAGTATGTTGTCATATGACCCAATCTTTTAATATATAAATACATAGAGATGCACAGTATGTTGTTATATGACCCAATCTTTTAATATATAAATACTTAGAGATACACAGTGTGTTGTCATATGACCCAATCTTTTAATATATAAATACTTAGAGGTACACAGTATGTTGTCATATGACCCAATCTTTTAATATATAAATACTTAGAGGTACACAGTATTTTGTCATATGACCCAGTCTTTTAACACATAAATTCTTAGAGGTACACAGTATGTTGTCATATGACCCAGTCTTTTAATACATAAATACTTAGAGGTACACAGTATGTTGTCATATGATCCAATCTTTTAATACATAAATACTTAGAGATACACAGTATGTTGTCATATGACCCAATCATTTAATATATAAATACTTAGGGGTACACAGTATGTTGTCATATGACCCAATCGTTTAATATATAAATACTTAGAGATACACAGTATGTTGTTATATGACCCAATCTTTTAATATATAAATACTTAGAGATACACAGTATGTTGTCATATGACCCAATCATTTAATATATAAATACTTAGCGGTACACAGTATGTTGTCATATGACCCAATCTTTTAATATATAAATACTTAGAGATACACAGTATGTTGTCATATGACCCAATCTTTTAATATATAAATACTTAGAGGTACACAGTATGTTGTCATATGACCCAATCTTTTAATATATAAATACTTAGAGATACACAGTATGTTGTCATATGACCCAATATTTTAATATATAAATACTTAGAAGTCCACAGTATGTTGTCATATGACCCAGTCTTTTAATATATAAATACTTAGAGGTACACAGTATGTTGTTATATGACCCAATCTTTTAATATATGAATACTTAGAGGTACACAGTGTGTTGTTATATGACCCAATCTTTTAATATATGAATACTTAGAGGTACACAGTATGTTGTTATATGACCCATTCTTTTAATATATAAATGTGCACTTATTTTCTTCCAAAGATCTTTACCTAGTAATTAAGGCTTAAAAATGCTTAAATCAATGTTTGACTAAAAGCAGCAATCACTAAGATATATATTCACTGTTGTTGCATAAATAATACATTTAATGAATTTCTTAAATTCAGCTGACATGTAGAAAACAAACTCATCTAATATGCAGATGACTCCACCATCATTTTCTCCTCCAATAATCTTCTAAACCTACTAAGTATAACTCAAAATGCCTTTGCATCCATAGAAACCTGGTTAAATGTAGTACAACTTCCACTTAATCCTAAAAATATATAAGCTATTGCTCTTCTCAACTAAATCAGTCTTACAAGACTTCAACATATACTCACAAGACAACACAAAAAATTAAATAGTAACACATGCCAAACTATTAGGCATTACTATAGACAACAAACTTACCTTTGAACAACACATACTTAGTGCAATAAATAAAACACATGTTAAACTTGGCAAACTGTAGACCCAAACTTTACATGGATAATCCCACCAAAAAGACACTTGCTAGAAGCCTGCTGCTCCCATCTGTCTTATATGGGGCCTCCATTTTCACCAGCCTGCACCAGTCTCTTAAAAAATAAACTCCAATCATGCTACCATAAAACTGCCAAATTTGCAACCGGCTTACTTTACAGATCACATCACTATCAAGCCCTTAAAAAAATTAAACTGGCTTGAATTCCAATACTACATTGATTCCACACAACTAACTCTAGCTCATCAAATAATTAACAAACCAAATAGCTGCCCTGCTGTACAGTACATCCTACAACCATATTTCCCATCCTGTAATCTGCGATCCACTAATAAACAGCTTTTAACCATTATCAAACCTAACAAAAGAGCCGGTCAAAACCTTTACTCCTATACCACTGCTAGGATATGGAATGCCATTCTTCCAGATATCACCCTCCTAGACATCTTTGAAGAAATTCTTCCTAAACAATCAGATTTGTTAGTGTGCCCAAAATTACAGGCCACCATAAATTATCATATGTTTCTTTTTTCTTCCTATCCCCCTATTTTCTCTCTGTCTTCTTACATACCTCATCACTAAATAATATACTTCCTCTCTTTCTTGCCTCACTTTTCAGCCACTATGCTAATATAACTTTTTTCCACACCACATTTCCCCCAGCTGGTTGACCACTTGCTGTACTCATGAATAACCAATATTATGTAGTTGTCATCCGCATGAATATTCATCCTGATGAGAAAGCACATGCATGCAGAACTGGATATGCATGGAAGGCATTTCTATAAAGTTCTGCTAAAGATATGCAAAATTGTTGTGTAGGTATTTAAACACAATTAGATATTTAACAGTCTGTGCGAAATGGCCAGTGCGCCAGTACAGTGCAACAACACCTATTTTACCTTCTCTTACCTTTCATGTGTAATGCCAAAATGCCTTGACACCCCCTTACTTTTCTTTTCCTATTTACTGTTGCACTATCTCCCGTCTCCTCCTCTCAAACCTTTACAATTCAATTGTTCCTATCTGCATTATCAATTCAAAAGTTCGTTTGAACACACCTGCATAAATCATATAATATTTGTTTGCACTTTGTACCTAGTATATGTCTTATATGTATATAGCAACCCTGTCAGTTGTTGACATATGTATATGTATATGTATATAGCAACCCTGCCAGTTGTTGACATATGTATATGTATATGTATATAGTAACCCTGTCAGTTGTTGACATATGTATATGTATATAGCAACCCTGCCAGTTGTTGACATATGTATATGTATATAGCAACCCTATCAGTTGTTGACTTATGTAAATGTATATAGTAACCCTGTCAGTTGTTGACATATGTATATGTATATAGTAACCCTGTCAGTTGATGACATATGTACATATATTTATATATATATATATATATATATATATATATATATATATATATATATATATATATATAGTAACCCTATCAGTTGTTGACATATGTATATGTATATAGTAACCCTGTCAGTTGTTGACATATGTATATGTGGGTCTACCTGGCAATGCCAAAAGCTGATAACCGCGACGATGAGAAGACCGACAACAGAAGATCGAAAACCGGGATGACCGATGGATGAAAACCCCGACGCTGAGAACACCGACATGTGAAAAGGCTGTGTAAGTATATGGTAGTGACGGACGTTAGGGTTAGGGTGCGAGTAAGGTAAGTGTGCGTAATTGACGGACTCTAGGGATAGGGGTGGGATAAGTGAGTTAGGGTTAGGGTGTGGGTCAGGTGAGTGTGCGATAGTGACAGTCTTTAGGGTTGGGGTGGGTTAAGTGAGTTAGGGTTAGGGTGCGGGTCACGTGAGTGTGCGATAGTGACAGTCTTACGGGTTAGGGGCGGGTTAAGTGAGTTAGGGTTAGGGCACGGGTTAGGTGAGTGTGTAATAGTGACAGTCTTTAGGGTTAGGGGCGGGTTAAGTGAGTTAGGGTTAGGGCGCAGGTTAGGTGAGTGTGCGATAGTGACGGACCTTAGGGTTAGGGTTTGGGTTAAGGTTGTAGATAGTTGTGTATGTCAGGTTAGTGTGGGTTTGTAAGGATTGTGGTGTGCTTGTATTGTGTGTGTGCTTTTTGGACAGGGGATTTGTTTTGTTTGTTGATTGTCGAGATTGTGGTGTGTCGGGCATGTGCGGTTTCGTGTTTTTGAACTTTCGGTTATGTGGTGTCGGTGATTTTGTTGTCGGTGTTGTGGTGCGTCAGTGTTGTCAGGTAGATCCGTATATGTATATAGTAACCCTGTCAGTTGTTGACATATGTATATGTATATAGTAACCCTAAGTCAGTTGTTGACATATGTATATGTATATAGTAGCCCTGTCAGTTGTTGACATATGTATATGTGTATAGTAACCCTGTCAGTTGATGACATAGGTATATATATATATATATATATATATATATATATATATATATATATATATAGTAACCCTAAGTCAGTTGTTGACATATGTATATGTATATAGTAACCCTGTCAGTTGATGACATAGGTATATATATATATATATATATATATATATATATATATATATATATATATATATATATATATATATATAGTAACCCTGTCAGTTGTTGACGTATATATATATATAGTAACCCTGTCAGTTGCTGACGTATGTATATGTATATAGTATCTCTAATGTATATCTATATATGTGTATATGGTAACTCTGTCAGCATTATTAACACCTTTTGCACTACTTAACCTATATAATTTGCTTTGTTAAAATTGTTTAATGCCTTTAACTATGTATGCCTTTTAGTAGTGAAGCTTTTCTCCCCGGGTATCCAATGGACTTTCTTGGTCAACGAATGTAAATCAATAAATAAATTGATAAATAATTTTCAGCTGGGCTTCAAAGTAAACAGCATTGGTAATTTTCAATTTTCTCTTAAAGTCAGTGATTTTTAATACACATTATATTATCTGAAAATGACAACAAATTAAGATTATTATTATTATTATTATTAAGATTACTTTTATTAGCCACAAAAATACTCTAGAGAAGATTGCCATGTCTTATTGTTACAAAGTGGAAGATCAGACTGCTTTCAAAATTTCTTCTGTAAGAAGCTAAGTGCAAAAGTCTCAGATAATGATCTGCTAATTGTCATGATGGCTACATTTCACACGTCTAAATCAACTGCTTTCACAACAGAAACAAAAAAGTCTACAATAAAAAAAATAGCTTGACTGTAATTTACAGATAAAACTGCCATGTAGAAAATTCCTTTTAAAACTATTTAAGTTTCTTTAGGCTGATTAGTTCTTAACATAAGCACTGATGGGGGATTTATGTCACCCTTTGCATTCCCAAAAAATCCATCTGTGGTAGGTGACAAACCTGATGTAATCAAGCCCTGCTTACATGTTGCATTTGGCCTTAATTTTGCCTTCAGATGTAATGTAGTTTATGCATTTAGTCACTATTTTTTTAATTTCAGACATTAAATAATCCATTAACCAAAAGCAGCCATAACAAATCTGTTAAAGCAGTCAATATAAACATCGACATCATGACGATGAAAGGGCCAGTGTGTACTGTCTTGTATTTTGTCTAGCAAAAGCAATGAAAAGTACTAAAACGTATAATGTGTTATGCACACAGTGTAGGCACTTCAGCAGTGGGATCAATGAAGCATGCACCATATAGGATTTTATGCATTCCCTAAGATGTTGCTGATACGAATTTATTGTTTTCCTAAGTACTAAACAAAGGAGAAGTGAACACTGTCAACCTACCTTTCTTTCTTTTCTTATTCTTTCTTTCTTTTTTCTTTTTCTTGTTTTACTTAAGATCAGATGGCCTATTTTTTTTATTTTAAAATTAAAATTATTATGAACCTTTAATATGTGCACCTGAATATGAAATCCATTAGCTCCTTGCTAAATAAATTACTTTTGTATAATTGAATTATGTATATTCTTTAGCATATATATATATATATATATATATATATATATATATATATATATATATATATATATATATGTGTGTGTGTGTGTGTGTGTGTGTGTGTGTGTGTGAATAAGCATGTAGTTAAGTGTTTCATTTCATCCTTTTCTATGCTCGTGTGCTATTATACCGATAAATATATCTGACAACTTGTAATACAAACAGTCAGCTGTTAATTAAATGGGCTTCTAGATAGATATCAAAGGAAACATGATTTGATTATTTCTGACATGCTGTTTGCTTGAGATAGTAAATTATGTGAATTTTGCAGTACAAAAGCACAGACCATGTGCTTCAGCAAATTCTCTATCCATGCATGTTATTCTAGGCCTGGAGCACACAAGGGATGAAGCAGTTCAACCACATTAATAGCAAAGCATTGCCAGTGTCATGTGGTCAGCCCACTCCTACCATGAATAGAGGTAAATGCTTGACTCAAATATATATTGTACTGTTAAAAAAAGTTTATATGTGTATATGGATTTGTGCTACTGCGGCATCCAACCTATGAATTATATCAAAAGAATTCACATTCTAGCTAGTCTCAGCTTTAAGAAAGACAAATAATTTTAGCAGTGAAGGAATATAGTGATGCAGGAAATCAGAAAGGTCCCTTTTAGTTCCACTTCATCCATAAGCCTTCATACAATACTAATTATTGTTGCTGGAAACAATAGTTTCACAAGGTATTATTCTAGAATATTGTAATCTGATGGTAAAGAAATGTTTCCCAGTGTAATGAGTGGGCCAAAACACTGACATTTGATTATTTTAATTCCCTTCCTCTCTTGTTGAAAGTAAACTTTACATAATTTCTCAATTGTGCTTAAACTAAATTTTCATTTAGTACTGAAGTATTTGCACTGACTTTAGACGGATTACATCTTGCACATTCTGCTTTATATTGCATGCATGCTTCTAACCAATGTTTTTTATTCATCAAAGTGTAGTATTCATAGTTGTTTGCCAAATGTGATAAGGGCATTCCTGATGCTTACGAATGAGTGTAGCAAAAGTGCGATTCATAGGCGACATTTACATTAGTGCACAAGGCCTGAAAAATAATGAGATGCAAATTAAAAATATTATAAAGCATGGTATGATAATGAGGCAGTTTTGCAATTTATAGTCTCACATCTCTGTGGTATGCACATCCATTGTTAAATACATTGTTTCTCCTTTTATATTGGAGTTGCAGTCTCAAACATGTGTGTCCAAGTAGGCACAAGCACTTCCCTGACACACAAATTAATTATTTCCCCCCAGCAACCCCTTCATTAGTTTGTATTAAGTATGTACCACCACTAAAATGACATAATTTGCCCAGTGATTACATCATGCAGTCTGCCCATGTATGCACAAGCACTTCCCTGACACTCAAATTAATTATTCCTCCCAGCAATCCTTTCAGTAATATTTTGTAGTATGTACAGGCACCAAACAAAACATTCATGTAAGCAACCCCTTCAGTAACATGCCCCAGTATGTACAAGCACCAAAACAAAGCATTCATGCAAGTGACCCCTTCAGTAACATGCCACAGTATGGACAAGCACCAAAACGAAGCATTCATGCTAGCAACCCCTTCAGTAACATGCCCCAGTATGGACAAGCACCAAAACGAAGCATTCATGCAAGTTACCCCTTCGGTAACATGCCACAGTATGGACAAGCACCAAAACGAAGCATTCATGCCAGCAACCCCTTCAGTAACATGCCCCAGTATGTACAAGCACCAAAACAAAACATTCATGCAAGTGACCCCTTCAGTAACATGCCACAGTATGGACAAGCACCAAAACGAAGCATTCATGCTAGCAACCCCTTCAGTAACATGCCCCAGTATGGACAAGCACCAAAACGAAGCATTCATGCAAGTTACCCCTTCAGTAACATGCCGCAATATGGACAAGCACCAAAATGAAGCATTCATGCAAGTTACCCCTTCAGTAACATGCCGCAATATGGACAAGCACCAAAATGAAGCATTCATGCAAGCGACCCCATCAGTAAAATTCCCCAGTATGTACAAGCATCAAAATGAAGCATTCATGCAAGTGACCCCTTCAGTAACATTCCCCAGTATGTACAAGCATCAAAGTGAAGCATTCATGCAAGTGACCCCTTCAGTAACAATCCCCAGTATGGACAAGCACCAAAACGAAGCATTCATGCAAGTGACCCCTTCAGTAACATTCCCCAGTATGGACAAGCACCAAGACGAAGCTTTCATGCTAGTGGCCCCTTCAGTAACATGCCCCAGTATGTACAAGCTGTCTCCCTATCACTTATGCATTAATCACATTACACACTTTCATAGTTATCCTGAAAGTCCAGGATTTGCATAACCTTGTAATACTGCTCTTTGTGATCACCACTACTAAAATGCAAAGCCCTGGACTATATCTCCCCAAGTGTCTTCTTTGAAGGGAAAACAAAAAAAAGAAAAATGTGGTTTTAAACAGAAGACATATCAATATTTTGTAGGACTTTAGACTGCAGAGAAAGGAATTCCTATGGTATTGCTAATTGATTTTTACATTTGCTGAGACTTGTTATTTTCAGGTTAAATAAACGTGTGCATGTATGTTTGTAGGTACGTGTGTGTGTGTGTATGTGTGTGCGTGTATGTTCTGTAAATATATAGAAGCACTAAAAACATTTCAGTAATGTGTCTAGCTATGCACAAGCACTAAAATAAAACAAATATATAAAGGTGTTCCAAGTGACACATTCTCAGTAGAACATGTCCTCTGTCATTGAAACTAGTGAACTGAGATCAGTTTCCAGCCTTAGCATAGCAAAGCCAGCACTGGATGAAATGGAACTTATGCTGGGGGTGCTTGTTGGGTGTTAACAAACACTGGCATGATGACATGCCTCTTATTCTTGCAATGGTTCAGAATGTGCATACTTAAGGGTGGCAAGATGAGAAATTGAATAAAGATCAGAATAAAAGCCAACTTCCCATGATAGGAAAGAAAGCAGAATCTTCATCAGTCTCATTGTCCAAAGATAGCATTACAAGCAAAGAATGCACTCAGTAATGGTTTTGTGTTCATTTAAATGTGTTTACCAAGAGCACAGATCCACTCGGGCCTGTTTCAGGGTCGGCCCAGGGATAGACAAGGAGTAATAGGAAATAGTGCCTTACTTAATGACACACGGGGCAAGATGTATGGTAAATAATTCAGTAAAATATAACAGAAGAAAGATAATCATTACATTTCAATTTATTAATGAAGGCTGGACATTTGCAGTCGTATATATTCTTCACCATTTGGCCATCAAGGATCAGAATAGTGTAGAGCTGTAAAGGTTACAGATTTAGTAAGTAAGTACCAAAGTGAATTATTTACATTAACGTGTAGAAATATTACCTGGTTCATAATCAGTTTGTGTCTAAGATGGGGTGAATATGGAAAGGAGAACATAACTTACTTGGGTAGCTCTGGTTATAATATCAGGTAATGTAATTCTGCTTAATGATTTTGCTAAGCACTTTATTAAATAGGTGGTCATTTAATTTAGTTCAAAATTCTGAGTATTTGTTTTGATTTCTAAGAGAAGGAGATGGAATGACTCCAAAGCTTTGGACCTTGAACAGACAAACTATGGTCACTGGTGCAGAGTTCTATAAGAGGTGCTTGTAGTATGGGGAGACTGCAGGAATGGAATCAGAAGCTTTAGGTATTTTTTTTCATTGAAAGTATCCACCTAGTAAATGTGGGAATGAGATTTGTTTTAATCCAGTGTCTGTCGGCCTGGGATGACATGCTCGACAAGCAGCGTTGCTTCGCAAGAGACGGCTTGCACCTGTCACCCCTTGGCTTTCAAATACTAGCCAAGGCTCTTGCTGCCCCCATAGTGCCTTCTTTAGGCAAGGCTCAAAATTCAAACCCACCACCATAAACAGCACAAGTAAAAAAATGAGGGTTAAGCTACTCAACTCCAGGAGTTTAAATCTCAAAATGCATGCACTCAAAGTACTCCTAAGTATGGAGAACGTTGACATCTGTGCAGTAACTGAAACCTGGTTCAAGGCTCCAGAGAGCACTCCAGCACTACTGGGCTACAACTCATACCACACATTTCAGCCATAGAACATGGACCAAAACACAAAAGGAGGGGCTGTATCCATATTCATCAAGGATACTCACACTTCCAGGTTAGTGGTGCAGCATGATACTTCTGAGATCATCCAAGTGCAACTAACATCGGGCAAATCTGCAATGCAAATTGTGGCCTGCTATAGATCACCCTCCATGACCCAGGACCACCACTCCGCCTTTCTGGAAACACTGGAAAACATGAAGGTCATACCAAACGCCCTGATATTGGGCGATTTCAATTACCCTACCATTAACTGGGAAAACTACTTGAGTACAAACTCCCAGGCTCAGCGCTTCCTGGAATTTATCAACTCAAATTCCCTGGATCAGCTGGTAAACTCCGCTACTAGAGGCCACAACATATTGGACCTGGTCATCACCAACATGGGCGACAGGTGTTCCGTACTGGAGATCAACCTGTCACTGGTTAGATCAGACCTTAAACTAATCACCCTGGATGTCCACACCCCACCACCACCCTCAACCAAGGAAACCACAGTGAAAAACTTTTCTAAAGCAAACTTCACCTTACTCAAGGCAGAGGGGGTAAGATTCACATCCCCCACGCTAAAGGGTAACACTGCCCAAGATGCAGAATCCTTTACAATTGCACTCTATGAGCACCTACAAGGATGCATGGATTGTGCCATCCCTAGCAAGACCAAGACTCACTCCCCTAAGAGAAGGAAACCAGTCTGGTGGACCCCTGCCATAAACAGGTTATAAAACAGAAGGAGGAAACTAGTTCAGAAAAAAAAGCAAATCCCAAGAAGGAAAGACATCCCTGATCAGTATCAGTACGAAACTAAGGTCCCTCATAAAATCATCCAAGGCTAACTTTGAAAGAAAAATAGCCAAGAATTTAAAAGATAACCACAAAGCCTTCTTTAAATATGTCAAGAATCTAAGTGGCAACTCACAAATATGCTCTGAGCTAGTGCAAAATAGCACAGAATAAACTGAACCTGCTGATATTGCCAACATCCTGGCAGATAGATTCAGTGCAAACTTCACCTCCCTCTCACCTTCAAAAGGGCCCACAACAATACCGGAAAAGTGTAGTGTCCCAGAAATCACAGAAACACAGGTGAAAACAGCCCTTTCAAAAGCCAAAAACACAGCATCAATGGGGCCAGATGGTGACCCAGGCTGCGTCTTGCAGGAACTACAGAACAAACTAACCCCCCACCTAAACACGCTGTTCAACCTCAACCTCTCCACAGGCTACATGCCCATAGAATGGCACACAGCAATGGTTATTCCGCTCCACAAAGGAGGGGCCACAACTGACCCTGGTAACTATCGCCCCATAAGCCTGACTAGCCTGGTCTGCAAGGCTATGGAGAGCATCATCATGGAACTCATTAAAAAAGGCATTGGGAACCTCCAAACACTTGACCCGACCCAGTTCGGCTTTGTTAAGGGCAGATCATGCCTACTAAACCTGGTTGACTTCTTCAAGACAGTCACCAAGGCCATAGACGAGGGAAAGGTGGTTCACACAGCCTACCTTGATCTCACCAAGGCATTCAACACCATTCCTCACTCAGGTATTATAGAAAATCTCACCAGCCTGAACATAAACCCCTACGTCACAAGATGGGTTGCTAACTGGCTTACAGACAGAACTCACACGGTACAAATAGCGGGCTCCAGGTCCGACTCTAAACCAGTCACAAGTGGTGTCCCACAAGGCTCAGTTCTGGGACCCCTACTGTTCGGCATATATTTCTCAGAAGTACAGGCAAACACAGGAGGACTATGGCTAACCAAGTTCACCAATGACTACAAACTGGGAGCCATAACTGACTCTCTGGCTGACACGGACATCCTTCAAAGAGGCCTTACTGAGACAGACACCTGGTGTCCAAGTCATGGCCTCAAGCTAAATGTCAAAAAATGCATAGTCATCCCATTTGGGAAAAACAAAACACCCACAAATTACCACATAGGCGGCAGCCCCCTTAATACAGAAGAGGTAATAAGAGATCTGGGGACCCAGGTAGATAGTAATCTCTCCTTTGACAATCATATTGCCAAAGTGGTTAGGAAATCCTTCTATGTGGCGCATCTAATTACTAAGGGGTTCGCATCTAGAAATAAAGAGGTTATAGTGCACTCTCTACTCGTCACTCATCAGACCCATCATAGAGTACAATGCCCCATTTGGGATGTACATCACAAGACACTTCCAACAGCTGGAAAGACCACAAAAGCACCTCACCAAGAGGATCACTGGCCTCAAACATATGTCCTATGCAGCCCGGCTGAAAAACCTCTGGCTGTACTCAGTGGCATATCGTTTACTCAGAGGTGATCTCTGCCTGACTTACAAAGCCATGTCCAACTCAAAATTGATGGACATGCTCCACCTAAAGAAATCTAAGTCACTGCAAGCCATGCGCTCTAGTGAGCTAAACCTCACCACAACAATAAATAGAACATGCTGGAGGGATAGATTCCTGTCACAGAGACACCCCATGCTTTGGAACAAAATTCCTAACTACATTAGGCAGAGCTCCTCACTAACACTCTTCAAGAGAAACCTTGATGAGTGGATGGGTAACAGAAAATACACCCCTGGGGATCACTTCATTGGCTCTGCTTGACAGAGGCTCAGTTAATTAATCAATGGGGCGGCGAAAGCTGACACACTCTGGCTAGGCTTAAAAATGCCCTCGGGCAGATAGCCTAGTACTTACCTATGAACCTATGAACCTATGAATAGTCTGAATAGTAAGGAGGCTAGCAGGTGGACAGGCATTAGATGATCAGGACCCAGTTAGAATTTTTAGTATTGTAGAAAGCTACTCTATTCTGGTGTCAGGAGATAATTAGTATTGTGACAAAGAGAGATAATGCCAGCACAGCTATAATATGCCATTTGTGAATATCAACATGATCTATATAAGATGCTTGTGTTATAAATGTATTAGAATTGTCATGTGTATATCAAACTGCTGGTACAGAAGTGTGCATTGAAATGTTTTTTTTTTGTAAAGTACTGTGTCAAAGATGCATCCACAGTATGCCCTGCTGGAAGATGAACAGAACACTATTGTAATTGTTTAAATGTATATATTTTAATAGTGGAAACTAGAATACAAGAGGTTAACTTCAGAAAAATAGCTGAAATTAAATTACTTTTTGGCAGCTAGAGACAGAATGTCTATACTAAGGAGCTCTTTGTATTGTTGTTAAGGTGAAATGATTACTAGTTTTGAACGTGAAGGAATGCGATTGTTTTATGACTTCCAGCATCTGCCAAAAATCTGTGGTTTATGTATTTTCACAAGTAGATGTTAAATACTGACGGATTCCAGCAGTGAGGGTTTCATCTAGGAAAGAGTCAGATGACAAGAAATAATGTTATTCTGCAAGCTATCCCAGCAGTAATATTTGAGATGTTAATTTGAGAGGTCTCTTAGAGTGACACACAGTATTCTGTGTTCTGTCTTTGATCTGACCACATCAAGAACCATTCACCAAATCTGCCTTGCTCTGTAAGTATGTTTCTAGGGAAAAGTAACTCTCTTAGATAGAATCAGTAATATAGCAAAGCTTAATTAAGATGTTTTTCTTTATTTATTTGAGACTGTCCTGCAATGTTGTTTTAAACATTTCCCATGATTTTGAACTCTGATGTCACTGCAAATATATTTAATATCATCTTGTTCTTTTATTATTTATTATTTAATATATTTAAACCTTTCATTATGGCTGATCTGTGTAGAGGTATTTAAGTTCTGAGAGTACTTGCATATTTATTTGGTGACACCGTAGGCCACTCCTAATAGCCTTGCTTTAGGTCAAACTACCATTTGTATTAATAGTAAAATTGTACTGTAAGATTGAACACCCTTTGTTAAGGGCCTTAAAATAGCTGATAAGGACTGGCTGGTAGCAGTGATAACTACCTTATATTTTTGGCAAAAGGGACATAGCTAGTAAACCCGTGCCAACCTTTCCCAAGCGTGTGCATGTGTGTGTGTGTGTGTGTGTGTGTGTGTGTGTGTGTGTGTGTGTGTGTGTGTGTGTGTGTGTGTGTTTTGTAAATCAAACCTCAAATAGTGCGTGTGTCAGCTACTTGGGGAGGGACATGAAGCACTGGCTGGACAAAGAAGGTGCTGTAGGTCTTGGCTTGGTCACTCAGATCTCAAGTCTATAGCTGTGCC
The DNA here is from genome assembly GCF_019279795.1 of Protopterus annectens. Classification (NCBI taxonomy): domain Eukaryota; kingdom Metazoa; phylum Chordata; order Ceratodontiformes; family Protopteridae; genus Protopterus; species Protopterus annectens. Next base: position 1,093,620,777 of record NC_056748.1, on the reverse strand, counting down.
AGTTGGGAGTCTTATTGGGGATCTGGAGAAAGAGGGAGACACCAGCCCCAGACTGGATGTGGTCTCTGTATTCTCTTAAGAGAAATTGCACTTGATGCTGAGTGTTGCATGTGGAAATACTGTGTGTGTACCTTGTCATCCTCTCATTGTACATCCTCCACTTGTGCCAGTGGTGAGGACTGATGGTCCTTGACTACTGGCCCAGTGGTGGATCATCACTTTTATTGGTAAGCAGTGGTGGGATCACCACATCAGATATTGGGATTCAGTGGCGTGGCTATTGAACTCCTGTAGTCTGTAAACAGTGGTCACTAAAGAAGGTGTTTGTACTCTCAAGCAGCCACACAGTGAACATTCAGAGCTTCATATCACAATACTTTTATTTATTTTTGTTAGCTTAGTTAGGGAGAGCAGGCAAGGATGTCAGCAGAGGAATATGGCAAGCTGACAAGGAGCCAGCTGGATTTGATGTGCCACACCAAATGACTGGTGCATGCCAACCTGACTAAAGCAGAAATGATTGCAGCCTTAGTGACAGCTGTATCACATACCAGCAACCAGGAGGACAGCCAGAGTAGTCTTGGGATGTGCAACTCTTAGAAAACGGACAGGTCAACCTTTTCACAGAGGACTTAAAAATCTCTCTGGAGTTAGAGACTTGAACTGGAGACCAAACTGTTGGAAATAGAATCAGCAGAGAGACTGAGATATCTGGAAGCCAAAGAAAATGAGAGGCAGAGGCAACATGTAAAAAAGATTCTGGCTTTTCACCAGATCATGGCGGTAATGGAGAAAGGAGAAACTGAACCCCAGAAGCAATAAAGTTCAGTAAATTTCTTCCACAATTTACAGACGGTGACAATTTTGATAGTTTTATTCATATGTTTGAAAGGGTATGTAAACAGTATAATGTTGACCAAGGGCTCTGGATACAATTCCTGACCCCCTTATCCCATGGTAAAGCTGTAACTGCTGTTTGTAAATTGTCTGATACTGATTGCTTAAATTATAATGCAGTTAAAAATTGCTTATTAGAGTGTTTTAATTTAACACCTGAAGCTTATAGAAAAAAAGTTTTGTGAGCACAAAAGGAAGGCAGATGAATATGCGTGTAAATATATTGCTGAGTTAAGCACTTATTTTCATAGATGGGTGAATAGGTGTCAGGTCACCACTTCTGAAGGGCTGGCAGTCCTTTTGGTGAGGAAACAACACCTTAGGACTTTGAATGAGTGCATGAAAATTTGGTTGGCAGATGGGGAATGTAATACCACAGATGAGTTGTGGAAAAAGGGAGACCTATACCTAGTAAGCAGGGTATCACTGCACAGGAAAGGGATACCCAGTGCTGCTCATGGGTCTAAGGGAGCCCATGGTGGGCAGCCTAAACCATCCCAACAGAGTATGCCAGTAACAGAAGAAGCCAGTAGTTCAGGTACATGGCCAGGATCAAGGGTTACATGTTTTAAATGTAACCAGTGGGGCCATATAACATATAGATCTCCATGGAGGCAAGGTAGGGAACAAAAAGTGGGAGAGCCAGAAAGTGGGAATGACAGAATGCTAGCAATAAGTTGTCTGGAAACAACAAGGGTACCAAATTACCACAAGAGGTTATATCCTATCTTAGTAGATGGGAAACAGGCCACTGCTAAGAGACAGACAGCTTCTGATCTAGCCATTGTGAATCCTGCAATGGTTAAAGAGGAGCACTACTTACTTGGGCAGTCTACTCCAGTCAGAGCTTTAGCAGGTACCCCATTCCAAAAACCTTTGGCTAGGGTTCACTTTGACTAGGAGGGTGGAAAAAGAAGCAAGCAAGTAAGTGTGTTTGATGATATCCCTGCAGTTGCCCTGACAGGGAATGATTTTGTTGATGCAGTAGCTTGTGTGCATGCAGTGACATGCAGTCAGGATTGGAGACAGGCATGTTGGTCTGGTAGCCTGGGGGGGGGGCTCAGACAGACCACACACTTGAAGTGAGGACTAGTGAGGTGGCTACTTCAGGGAGGGGGCTACCCTGTAGCAGTGAGACTGAAGGTGAGCCACAGCTGCTTGTGGGTACTGATATTCCCTTGGACAGAAGGACTGCAAGGGCAGAGGTGAGTAGTAGTACCCAGGCTGACAGCAAGACATCGTTGTCAAAGGATACCAGACTTCCTGTGGAAAAGGAGCTGGGAAGGGTTTCAAAAAGAGAGTTGATGCAGGCTCAGCTCTCAGACCCTACATTACAAGGCTTAAAGGAGGTAGCTATGGAGGTGCCTGATTCTCAAGTAAAAGGAAAACATGCATACTGGGACAAAAGGTTACTGTATAGAGAGTAGACTCCTAAGGGAAGGCTACATGGTGAGAGAATACAGCAGTTGGTAGTGGCCATAGCCTACCATCTGGCACTTCTAGCCATAGCCCATGACATTCCCTTTGCAGGTCATATGAGTATAAAGCATACAAGAAGATGAATTATGCAGAACTTTTATTGGCCTGTGATTTCCAGAGATGTAACAGGGTACTGCAGGACCTGCAAGCAGTGCCAAAAGGTAGGCAAAGCAGAAGACCAGGTCAAAGCTCCTTTAATGCCTCTGCCTGTGATTGAGGATGCATTTCAGAGGGTAGCTATGGATATTTTATTATCTCAATCCTAATTAACAGAACCATAACCGAGGCCTCAATCCCCTCAATTTGGAAAATATCCTATGTTATTCCACTCCACAAAGGAGGTTCATCCACAGAACTATCCAACTATAGACCTATAGCCATACTATCACCACTTGCCAAAATTATGGAAAAGTGCATGCACAACCAACTAATGCTCTATCTAACCCAAAATAAACTACTCACAGACTCTCAACATGGATTCAGACCCCATCATAGTACAACCACTGCCCTCCTCTCTTTTACTGAAAACATTAATCTTAACCGGAATAATAAAAAAATATCCTCCGCTCTCTTCCAGGACCTATTGAAAGCCTTCGATATGGTAAACCATCAGTTACTTCTATATACTTTAAAAACCCTGTATCTAGATACTCCAGCCCTTGACTGGTTTCAAGCTTACCTCACTGGGAGACAACAAGCAGTAATGTGGCAAAACAAGCTCTCCTGCCTACTACCAAATACCATAGGAGTTCCTCAAGGTTCCATATTAGGACCTCTCCTCTTTTCAGTCTTCATAAACGACATCCAAACAGTCATCCTGAAGCCACCTGCATTCAATATGCAGATGACTCGACTATAATATGTTCCAATGCCTCTCTTGCAAATCTACTAACTACCACCCAACATAGCTTCACCAAAGTCGAAAACTGGCTTGCCAACCATCTCCTGATCTTAAATCCAAACAAAACCAAGTTACTTCTCTTCTACCCAACCAATAGATCTCCGACTGAAAACTTCACTATAAAATCCAATAATGGGACCATCATCTCCCCAGACACCTATACAAAGCTATTAGGAGTAAACATTGACAATAAACTCAGATTTGATACACATATCAACCAAGCCATTAAGTCAGTCAACAAGAAACGTGGGACCCTATATAGAATTAAAGCCTTCCTTACTGCGAATGCCAGGGCAGCCACAGCCCGTTCACACCTTCTCTCTACCCTACTATATGCCTCTCCTGTCCTCACTCACCTTAACAAATCTGATCTGGCCAAGCTCTCATCCTGCTATAATCACATTGCCAGGTTCGTTACAGGCCTACCCTACAGAACACACCACTGTACTAACCTGAAAAAGCTTGGATGGATAGAATTCCCACACCTTCTTCACCAGTCCCAACTCATAGAGGCCTTCAAAATCCTTAAACAACCTGAGAATACCCCAGCACTAAAAACTTAATGACTCCCTACTCCAATCTAAGCTGCCTTCGCTCAGCAAACAGACTCCTTGTCCAAACAACTAAATCTCTCAACCTAGGTGGTGGCGCTATTTGCCAACACCACTGGTAAAATATGGAACTCTCTCCCAAATAACATCACGCTTGCAACTTCTCTAAGTCAATTCAAAAATAGTCTAAAACTCCACTTCAAGTCACACTGGCTATGTCCTTGCTCAAACCCAGACTAGCTCTGTGCCATTAACTAAAACATAAACAACTAGCTAAGATGATAAGTACTTTATATACTGTGATAAAGAAATATGTATCCTGTCTAACTCTATGTCATTATACTGCCTACCGTCCTTGCTAATATGTTATTAATGTTACATTTGTAGTAATCTCAGAAATAGTAATGGCAGTCTTCTACTTGTATGTAAATAGCCTATGTTTTTGTTAAGTTCTTTCAGCTCATTTACTGTACCTAATTATCAATGTAACTCTGTTGGAGCTTTTCTCCCCGGGCCTCCGCTGAAAAAGGACATGTATCCAGTCGGACCATCCTGGTTAACAAATGTAAAATAAAATAAATAATAAAATAAATTTTGTGGCCTCTGATTACCCCAAGTTCCACAGGGAAGAAGTATATCCTAGTGGTAGTAGATTATGCTACTAGATACCCTGAGGTGGTGGCTCTGTCCTTCATTGAGGCAGAAAAGGTGGCAAATCCTTTGTCAGAGATTTTCAGCAGGGTAGGTTTCCCAAAAGACATACTGACTGACAGAGGTGCCAATTTCATGTCAGACCTGCTGGCATGTCTGTGGAAGCACTGTGGAGTGAAGCACATCAAGACCACCCCCTACCACCCCCAGACTAATGGTCTGGTGGAGAGGTTAAATTCTATACTAAAGACCATGCTATGGGCATTTTCAGACCAGTTCAAGAGGGTGCGGGACAAATATTTGCCCCATCTGTTGTTTTCTTACAGAGAGGTGCCCCAGGAATCCACAGGTTTTTTACCCTTTGAATTGCTGTATGGGCATAGGGTGAGGGCACCTCTAGATTTGAATCGTGATTAGTGGGTGGGTTAGTGTGAATCCCACAAGCAGTCTGTTGTGGTACATGTCCTAAATCTCAAGACAAAGCTCAGGGAACTCATGGGATTGGCCCAAGAGAACCTGGCAGAAACCCAATATCAGAAAAAGGTCTGGTGTGACAGAAATTCTTGAGCTAGAGAGTATGCTGTGGGGCAGCAAGTTAAGTTTCTCATTCCTGTCAGACACAACAAGATGAAGGCAGCTTGGGAGGGACCCTTCAAAGTGGTATGTAAGGTCAGTGATATTAGCTACATGGTAAAACTGCTAGGCAGGAGGCAGGGCACAAATTATACCATGTTAACATGATGAAACCTTACCATGATAGGGAGGCCCAGGTGCTAAGTATTTGAGTAGAAGGCAGGAGTAGTCTGAGGTGGATCTATGGCTACAGGGAGCCAGCCAGCAAAATCCTAAATTACTATGGTGGAGCCTATGGTTGCAAGCATATGATATGACAGTGCAGCACTGCAGTGGGATTCACAATGCCAATGCATGTGGGCTGTTGATACAGGGAATGGAGTAATGTATTCCCAGATAGGCTTATCCCTTTGAAGCAGCATTTCTCAAGGGTTAGTTGAAAAACTAGCTTGAGTCTTTGAGAGGGGAAGAAGTTTGACAAAGGGAGATAATGCCAACACAGCTATCTGGAATTTTGTCAATAATATGTCATTTGTGAATATCAGCATGATCTATATAAGATGATTGTGTTACAAATGTATTGGAACTGTATGACATGTCTATATCAAAGTGCTGGTACAGAAGTGTGTGTTGAAAAGGTATTTTGTAAAGTACTGAGCTTAAAGATGTATCCACAGTGTACACTGATGGAAGAGAACAGAAATGTATGTACACTATTGTAATTGTTTAAAAAAAAATAGCTGAAATTAAATTACTTTATGGCAGCTAGAGACAGAATGTCTATACTAGGGAGCTCTCTGTGTTGTTTTTAAGGTAAAATAATTAGTAGTTTTAAATGTGAAGGAATGTGATTTATTTACGACTTCTAGCGCATCTGTCAGAGATCTGATGTTAATGCATTTTCACAGGTAGATGCTAAATTCTGGCAGATTTCAGCAGTGGGAGTTTCACCTGGGATAGAGTCAGATGATAAAAAATTATGTAATTCTTCAAGCTATCCCAGCAGTAATATTTGAGATATTAATTTGAGAGGTCTCTTAGAGTGAGAGACAGCATTCTGTAGTCTGTCCTTGACCTGACAATAACATCAAGAACCATTCATCACATCTGTCTTGCTCTGTAAGTAAGTTTCTAGGGAATAGTAACTCTTGTAGATATAGTCAGGAATATAGCAAAGCTTAATTTAGATGTTTTTCTTTATTTATTTGCGACTGTCCTGCAATATTGTTTTAAATATTTCCTGTGATTTTGAACTCTGATGTCATTGCAGATATATTTGGTATTGTCTTGTTGTTTTATTATTTATTATTAAATATATTTAAACCTTTCATTGTGGCTGATCTGAGAGGACTTGCTATTTATTTGGTGCACTGTGGGCCACTGCTAATAGCCTTGCTCTTGGTCAAACTACCATTTATATTAATAGTAATATTATACAGTTGATTGGGCACCCTTTGTTAAGGGTCTTCAAGTAGCTGATAAGGAACTGGCTGGTGGCAGTGATAACTACCTTGTAGTCTGGCCAAAAGGGAACATAGCTAGTAAACATGTAACAGCCTTTCCCAGGTGTGTGTGTGTGTGTGTGTGTGTGTGTGTGTGTGTGTGTGTGTGTGTGTGTGTGTGTGTGTGTGTGTGTGTGTGTGTGTGTGTGTGTGTGTGTGCGTGTGTATGTGTTTGTGTATGTGTTTGTATGTGTGTGTGTGTGTGTGTGTGTGTGTGTGTTTCAGCTACTTCGGCAGGTGTACAAAGCACTGGTTGGACAGTGAGGGTGCTGGAGGTATTGGCTTGGCCACTCAGCTGAGATCTCAGCTTTATAGCTGTGCCAGCGGGGAGTCTTATTGGGGATCTGGAGAAAAAGGGAGAAACCAGCCCCAGACTGACTGTGGTCTGTGCTCTTAAGGGAAATTCCACTTGATGCAGAGAGCTACATCTAGAAATACTGTGTGTGTACCTTGTTATTCTTCCAGTGGTACATCCCTCACTGGTGCTAGTGGTGAGGATTGAGGCTCCTTGATTACTGTCCCATTCATGGGGCTTCACAGGTATGTATGAGTGCAATATATATATATATATATATATATATATATATATATATATATATATATATATATATATATATAGAGTCTTGTTTAAGGTTTTATAAACTGATTTTAGGTTATTTTTTGAAGATGTAGGTTTCAGAACTAGGTTACCTGGCTGCGAGTACCAAGCACCCCCCTCTGGTGAAGTACATCCTGATTGCCACCCCCATGAGCATCAGACATATCTTAGGCATTGAGAGGACATAGTGGAGGTTATTGTGGCACAAGTATGTCATCTGGACCTGCAGTGAAGGGACAAAGCTGTAAGGCAGCCATAAATGACTATACCCTAACAGTGGACTGAAAAATGTAATTGGCATGTCAGCCCTTGTAGTGGGAATGAACTGTGGCTTGCTGCAATACTCTTCTGTCTCCTGCAGATAGCAGCAGACATCTGAGAACCACAGTAATTGTAAGGTACGATGGTAGAACAATCCTGAATAATTTTCCATTTCCTTTGTGACAGGCAGAAGGCAACTGTGTAATCCCTGCAAATACCTTAAGGTACATGAATTGAGTATGGCACAAGTATATATTAGAAAACATCAGGTGATATTCAGTAACCATGAAATGATGCAACATGACTTCACCCCATAACAGGGCTCCCTCACAACATGCAGAGTGTGTATCACACCACCTTCACCTGTTATAGATGATCCACAGAGTAGCCAACGTAATCTCTAGGATGAGCTTGCGTATTTACCAATAGCAGAAATTCTTCCAGACCTACCCTAGTACCGATGAGACATCAAAGTCCCTATTAAACTCTATCCTAGTATAAGATCCTAGCAAATACTCCACCCCAGGTACAATGTCAGACTGTCTCAGTGATCATCTTCCAATCTTATGACCAGATATCTCACACATCTAGTTAATTAGTATATTTATAAAATACATGCAACCTTTCCACGTTTATTAGTTGGAACCAAGTCTTTTATTAACTGGAGCTTCCTAAAAATCCTCCCCTTACATGATGCTGTAAATGAATTCAGTGCAACTCATCTATATAACCTAAATAGCCTTTCTGAAAACAAATGATGCAGTCTGGCTGTCCAAAAAGAGTAGAATGCTAATGTAGGACAGAGAAAAAGCATGGGAAGAATGGCAAAAATCTAAATATATAAATATATAAATATAAAAATATGTTGAAAATTTCAGAATGCTTCGCAATTATACTAAAAGTTAATAAATGAAGACAAAAAACTATACCATAAAAACTTTCAGAATAATACTAAACACAGCCATAAAAAAATTTAGATATCCATTAAAAAAATCCTACATTCCAGAGAAAATTTCAACCTAAACCCTTCTCCTGATAACTCACCACTCAAAAGTACAATACAGTTCAACTCTTATTTTATAGATAGTATAGAATCTCTAACCAAGGATTCCTTAACATGTAATCCCTACCCTGCTCACCAGATACATATCACCACATCTTCTTTCATCTTCACACCTGTGCCCACATCTTATATAAAACTACTTTCAGACAAACTCAAACCGTGATCTTCTTCAGCTGGTAAATTTCCCAGTGAGTACCTATAAATAGCAGCCAATAGCATTGCCTATCCTGTCTCAGTCCTTATAGGTCAATCCAGGAATCACTCATTCCCTCTTTCTGGAAAAAGTTGCACATTATCCCTCTGCACAAAGGAGGAAATTCAACAGACATTAATAACTTTAGACCTATAGCAATCATCTCTTCTCACCAAAATACTTGAAAAATATATTCAAAAACAATTGCTAGACTATCTCCTGTAGGAGGACCTCCTGAGCCCTACGCAATATGGCTTCAGTCCTTCCCATAGTATTGCTGCCCTTCTAACCTGTACAGATACTGTCAATAAAGCTCAAGATAATAGCAGACTAGTATCTTCCTTATTTCTAGTCTTGTCTAAAGCCTTAGACAGTTTGTCACAGCAAACTTGTACTTCAAATGTCCTCACTAGGTCTTTCTCAGCCCACTCTTCTGTAGTTCAAAAGCCACCTGTCCATTAGGTATCAGTCAGTAAAATGGCAGTCTCTCCTTACCTCCCTGTCACCACCAGTGTACCACAATGCTCTATCCTTGATACCCTCCTCTTTAAAATTGTCACCAACACCTTCTATACAGCCACACAACAGGCCACCCTAATACAATATGCAGATGATTCCACTCTCATTTGCACATTTGATAACATGGTATGCCTCCGTAAAATTACTGACAAAGCTTTAATAGCCACTGAAACATGGCTTCCTAACTCACAACGTATGCTCATCTCAAAAAAGACCAAACAACCATTTCCCCCCCCAAATCCCTGTCATGAAAAACAAAATTTAACATCCTTTCTCAATAATACAACCAGTGAAGTCACTTCTCATAGCAAATTATTAGGGATGATAGTTGACGATAATCTTACATTTGACCTGTAAATACTGGGTCTCTTGATGCAGTGTAGCAATTGCCTCATGCATAAGAAAAACTTATCAAAAACAAGAGATGCTCAACAGAGCCAAGAACTTTATCACTTATGCAACTAAAACTTTACTTCCCACTAATCCCCTCCCTACTCTTCTTTATGGTGCTCACATCCTTTCTAACCTCCAGGCTTCACAAAAATTAAAACATAAACAGTGCTGTAACAAAATTGCTAAATTTGCACCAAATACTAATTTCAGAAACCACCACTGTATAGCAGTAGAAAGCCTAAATTGCTTAGAACTACCCCATCAGCCACCTACTTTTATGCTGTATTTATTTGCTTTGTACTAAACTACACTGTTGTACTGCAATTGTCTGCTTTACTGTGCCTGCTAAATTGAATTTTATTGCTGTTTTCACTGTTTAAAAAGCTTTTTGTTAGTTTCACTGTTAAGTATTTACTGGTATTTTTCATTGTTTTTAAGCTATCTATTCTGCTTGTTCTGTTATTTCCACCAATCATTGGTTAAATAACTGATCTGTTAAATGTTTGAAACATTCTTTATAGCCTACTTGCGGATTTCCTACTGTTTTAAATGTTTGTTTTTGTGCCTCTCTTCTATTTTTCTGCTGTTTTAAACATTCTCTAGTGTTTTCCTGCTGAAACTAGGGTATAGTAGCTGTAGCATATTCCAGATACAGGCTTGCTGCTTCTGAAACTTTTTGTAGTAGTTTGTCTGCTCCGAGTATGTTTTTCAGGCCATCTTGGATTAAAAGGGGCCTATCTCCACCTTTACAAGAGAATTGTGCTGATTGAGACCTGTGTGGTAAAAGGAGGCTGGTCTAGGGCTTAGAATAATTATCCTCATTGGTCCTTTTCAATCTTTTTAAAGTATTTTTCTCATGTTCTTAGCTTCTGATATTTAGGCCCTGCATTTGAGCAGGTTTCTGCTTGTTTGCACATTGCTCATCAGCGTGCACTGCAGTGCAGATGTGTGCCATAGTTGGAGAATTAAGTTCAATAGATTTTCCGTAAAACCCAGGCAAAAATTTTAATCTACTGAGCACCTTCATGATTGATTCTGAATAGCCAACTCTAGTGACAACAGTCGTCAACCTAGCATTATGCACAGTTGGACTACACTTGTTTCTCCTACCAACCTTGTTGACTTCGGTCTCTTGAGGTGGTGTAGCAATTGCTTCATGTACACAGACAACGCTCTACTAATAGCACACTCTAGTACAGAGTGCGAAAGATGGATTTACACCAAGAATCTAGAATCCATAATCTCTCTTACTCAAAACAGTAACACAGAGAAGGCTGTCAACTCACCCACCACTACATATGCTCATAGTACCACTACTCTTACACATGCCACTACTCATACACATAATACACATCAAACATGTAAATCCAAATATGCAGAGGTTCTCTCGAAAAACTTACTGAAACACAAGTGACCTCCAAAACAAGACTGCTACAACTAACACAGTCCCCCCAGCCCATGACACATAGCAACACCATTGTCTCATGTACCACGCCAGTAAGGCATAACACTCAAAAACAAAACCTTCTTACTTCTATCAAATTCTCTACTCTGACTTTGTAACTATACCATAAGCCTGTTTTCCCCTCACTTCATATTGCATTTCCTGTTTGTATTTAGACTAACTTACCTTTAATTTCTCTACAAGTTGTCTAAAATTTCTCTAAATATTAAATGATTGTAATTATTTAAACTGCAGATGTTTTTGTTTTATTTTTGAAAATTGTAAAATTATTGTTCATGAAATGTTTTGTAATAATTTGGAGCTTTTCTCCCGGGCCTCTGCTGAAAATGGGCTTCTGCTCAGTCAGACTTTCCTGGTAAGCAGATGTCAATAAATAAAACATATAAACTTCTTTTTCATTTGGAGTATTCCTGCCTAGCCCTCTATGGATAGAGTTTATCAGGATTCTGTAGTATAGGCCATTAAAATAATGCCATTGCCGCCCTTCACAGATGAAACCCAGCGGCTGATGTTCAAATCCCTCGGCCTTCATTTGTCCTTTATGTGACTCTGCCATGCTCCTTCACCAGATACTACTCCTGGACGGCTTCTGGAAAGGGAAACATGCATCCAATGGGGGTGTCACAGGCAGTTAGCAAATGCATTACACATTTCTCGTTTGAACTCCTGCACCTTTCGCATAGATGTTCATTAGTACTTGTCTATATGTTATTTGGGAAGGAATCTCAGCATGCCTGTTTCACTAAATGTGAGTTTCAAGGAAAGAAATATTTGTTTTTGTCTCATGCTAAGTCTGTTTGCAATGTCATCATTGCATATTACTGTGATACAGTCTTCTCTGCAAGACTGAATTGTAAAATATTTTAACATTTAGTTAAAAACTATTACTCTGGCAGTTAACGCAGAGGACTAAAGCACTGATTTGTTAACAAGCTGCTTCCTGTAGCAAGGGTGCCAGGTTTGATAAATTCCATCTTTGTTTACCTGCTATCTGACATTGAGCAGGTCATTTGATCAGTCAGTGCTTTGGACCAACTGGGAATATGGCTAGGCACCTTAATGGGACTGCATGCCTAGAACTGTGAACCTGTTGTCATTTGCCAGCCATCACCAATTGCATAGCTGATCCAGTACAGAAAATGTCATGGCAATATAAACAGCACACTTTTTTTTAAATATAACCTAGGCAAGTTATCATTCAAGGAAAGCAGGCACTGCATTTATAGATGAAACACTGAAATGCAAAGCCGTTTGAAAACAGCAGCCTCTGTATTAGAAATATTTCTCTTTAATATGGAATTATTCAAATGACTTTTAGTTCTGTAGAGGGTGTGCTTATTTGACTTAGCATATGTTATCACGTGGTTAGTGTTTCTTATGCTCTCATAAATACTTTTCTGTTTATACTGTATTACATCTGGTTGGATCTTATGGCATGATGTTAGTGATCTTTATACAATTTAATACTGTACAACCAAAGTTACAAATAAAGTACATGTAATTTATTTTTTCCTACAAATAATAGGTAGTCAACAAAGTGTCTCTAACTGTTGGGGGGGGGGGTTCTGTGGATTAAAGTTCATAGGGTCATAGGAGATTACTAGCCTAATGGCTTCAGAGCCCTTACAAGCCTTGCCAATATAACCCAGTTTTACCCACTATATAGCCCCTATGGCCAAGGGGATGGCATGGATTTGTGCCTATATCTTAAATATCTTATAGACTACTCCTGTCCAAAAGGGTCTTTGGCACTACGCCAGGTGTGAATTTGCAATTCTCCATCCATTGATCCAAAACGCATTTGAAGGGGAACAGGGAAGAGCTCTGCTTAATGTGAATGGGAGCCTGTTCCAAAGAAGGGGTCATCTCCAGGACTTATATCTGTCTATTCAGCATGTTTTGTTTCAGTCACAGACTGAGTTTAGATAACTAGATTGGGGTGACCCTCATGCTGTTTGACTTGCAGATGTGTAGCAGCTCCATCCGGGCTGGATTTGATAGTGCCTTATAGGGCAGGCATAGGTCACCCCTTAATAGCCACTAGAATATGGAGTAAAGGGATATGACTTTCAGTCTATGTGCATAGGACATGTTGTTTACATCCTGTATTTTCCTTGTGAGGAACCTCTGAGGTCACTCCAGCTGCTGTAAGTACCTAGTCAAGTACATGCCAAATGGCGCACTGTACTCGATTATTGAACTAATGAGGGCTGAGTACAACAGTACTATAATTTCCTTGGATCTGGATGCCCTACCATTCATTATAGTCTTATCTGGACATTTTTAAACAGTCTTTAATTTGGCTTATCAGGACTAGTGTGTGTGTGTGTGTGTGTGTGTGTGTGTGTGTGTGTGTGTGTGTGTGCGTGCGCATGTGTGTGTGTGTGTGTGTGCGTGCGTGCGTGTGTGTGTGTGTGTGTGTGTGCGTGCGTGCATGCGTGCGTGCGCGCGTGTGTGTGTGTGTGTCTGTGTGTGTCTGTGTGTCTGTGTGTATGTGTGTGTGTGTGTGTGTGTGTGTGTGTGTGTGTGTGTGTGTGTGTGTGTGTGTGTGTGTGTGTGTGAATTGTGGGAATACTTTGGCTGCTGGAAGTTTTGTATAAAAGAAATTTGAAATATGTGACTTTGCTTATTATTATTATTATTGTCTTTATACAGAGAGCTGAGAAAGGATGTAGTCAACAATGTAGCTATAATTTCTAGGCTTAGGGCGATATCTGTGGATATAATACACCAATGGCCAGATGCATTTTACATGAGTTACAAGTTCTTCTTTCAATTAATGTGAGTTTCAAGGAAGAAAAAGTTTACTGTTGCTTATACTAAGTCTGTTTTCAATGTGAGACTGTTTTGTTTAGTTTAGCAAATGGTCATCAGTGTTTGTGCTATAAAATCTGACATAAACGTTTTAAATCAAATTTCTATAATCACTGAAAAAGAAAAGAAAAAAACAGCATGCACACTGACAAGTTTGAACAGTGTTTGTAATAAATGTTGAGAGACAGTCAGGTAATGGAAATATTTAGTGGCTGTAGGGAGACCTGGTCCATTATTCTGCCAAAGGTCCCATTTGACCAAGTGCTGGCTCTGCTGTGGACCACAGGAAACAGCTTTAATTATTTATATTAACTGCCAGACTATCTGCTAAATATCCATGCATACATCATAAAACCAACAGGAATACCTTGCATGTCAGTCTGAGAAGGCTGTTTGAAAACCAATATTATTTTTAAGCCACTGTATATATTTGCTGTGTATGCATGTATATATTAATAAAGGTTATCACCATGTAATAGAAACCATTCACTATTACACAGATTTCAGCCCTGGAAACAGCAACAATACTGAGTCAGTTTGGCTTGCTCTTAATAATAATATTTTGCAAGACATTTATAATCTACAAGTTGAGATGAATAAAACATGGCTCCAGTAAGACATTATGGTACATGCTTAGAAGCCTACTGAAGGATGCTACAGAGTTCCACAGGCCTCCCCAAGCAAAATCATAAGAATCTATGATTACAGATCAGCATGGGATGCAAGGAAAAAAAAGAGGCTCTCCCTCTAACTAAACCAAACGAACCTTGCCAAGAAAAGAGTAATTCCTGTACCTACTGCCCAAGAATACCTACCTGGGAGTGAACTATCTTTTTTAAGGAGGCTCTCCCTCTAACTAAACCAAACGAACCTCGCCAAGAAAAGAGTAATTCCTGTACCTACTGCCTAAGGATACCTAGCTGGGAGTGAACTATCTTTTTTAAGGAGGCTCTCCCTCTAACTAAACCAAACGAACCTCGCCAAGAAAAGAGTAATTCCTGTACCTACTGCCCAAGGATGCCTACCTGGGAGTGAACTATCTTTTTTTAAGGTTAAGACCTGAAATTTGTATCTATATCTAAATATTATTAGTGTGTGCTCTGGGTCCAAAGGCACCTCTAGTTCTTATCCCATAGCCTTAAACTATCCTTAATTCTAACTCCAAAGCACAGTCCTATCAGTTAGTGTGCTTATAGTGCTATACTCTTGCCCACACTATTTCTCCTAGGTTCCCCCTTACTATTGTCCTATAGCCCATTTAACAGTTTAACCATTAAAAATAAATAAAATTGAACATATTTGAGATAAATAAGAGCCAGCTTCTTATCACATAATTCTTACCTTAGCCCTCCACATGTTTGAATTGAATTAGCCCTGCTCCGCTCGCCCTCACTGCGTTCGGGCTCACTCTGCACCCCTCCCTACCCCCAATTCCCACCTGCCCCAACTACCTCTACATTTATAGACACTCAGCCACACCCCTTCTACTACTACAACCTATCAACTCTATTACCACTTCTCCCTCCCTTCTATCCTCCCCACCTATCAGCAAATAGCCCACACTACCTCCCCACCCACCTCCCTTCCCCCTCTAACTTCACATCACATTTCCCTGTACTTGCTTCTCACAATAGTTAACCCAAACTTGCATATTACCAAAATGTTGCTATATACCCTGTTACCCACCCTCATTGTAACCTATATCCTAACTATGTATGAAACCTAACAACTTACCAGGTATCACTGCCCTGTAGGACACACTATGTCCCCAAATGAAAAAACAGCCTTTTTCAGTTATACATTACACCAGGACACTAAAATAAGACATAACTTACCCTCACTTATTATTCAACACAGCAATAACCCATGCCACATTGGTACCAAAGCCAAATTTTATGACAAACTTTTAAATAAACTTATGAAAACCATTTAAGAGTATAGACTAAGCCTTATAGTCTGTGGAGATATTCACCCCAATCCAGGCCCTATTACCCCTAACTTACCATCTAATAGAGACAGCTATAACAAGAACATAATCAGTAGACCCACCAACTCCCTCTTGATCTGTCATCTTAATATAAGAAGTATAAACAAAAAAATACATGAACTTCATGCCCTCTTAGCTGTATATTCCCCTGAGATATTATGTCTATTTGAAACCTGGCTGAAACCATCTACCTACGATATTGAAATCCTTCCACCTGGCTACAATCTACATAGACTAGATTAGACTATGAGAAAAGGGGTGGGAGTAGCTGTCCTCTATAAACCAAAACTGAATGTAACTACTGAAATTATTCAGCCACCTCAAATCAATAATTCCGAAATATTAGCTACCAAATTTCAACTGAACAAAAGTAAAAGCATTAATATTATCTGTATGTATATTCCCCCAGGAAACAATGTAACTACACTTGAGGACACCCTTCACTGGCTATCCTCCCAGTATACCCAAGAAACCCTAGTCCTGGGGGACTTTAACATAGATTGGGGCTCCTGTTTATCAAAATCCCCCTCCATTCATATCAACCTCAATGAATTCTCTCAAACAATAGTCACCCCTACCAGAATTGATGAACGCTCCCATAAAGAGAGTACACTGGACTGGATACTTGTAAACAGTAACCCCCTAATGTACACTGCAGGTACCCTCCCAGATGATCTAAGTGATCATCTCCTGACCTATATAATTAAACAAAAAGCTATTACCCCACAACAACCCTTGTTTAGGAAAGTCAGAAGCAAAAGAGACCTTGATCCTGCTAAACTTTAACTGGAACTTAAATCCTGCAACTGGATTATACTAAAGCATCTCCCCTTAGATGAAGCTGTAACCTATTTTAACAACAAATTTATTGAAATCCTAGACCTACATGCTCCTGCCAGCCTAATAAGAACAAAAGATAATAACATACCTTGGCTTTCCAAAGATACAAGAACAAAAATTAACAGTAGAAATAAAGTATGGGCTATCTGGTGATCTACCAAAAATCCCCATGATCACAATAAATATAGACATGCACGGAATGAAACAAAAAGACTTGTACTACTGGATAAAAAACACTATTACAGTAGGCTACAGATGAATAACCAAAACAATCCTCAAGAATTCTGGACTGGGATCAATAAATTACTGTAGCCAGGTAAAACATCAACACCCAACCCAGCTGCCAACTCAAATCAAACCCCAGAACAGGTTGCAGATAGCTTCAATCATTTCTTTACTGAAACGATTCAAGCTCTAGCCACCCAACTACCTCAAAGTTCCCTTGATGAAATTAACACTAAATCCAACAGCCAAAACCTATTCTGCTTTCAGCCTGTATCAACCTCCTTTATATGCAAGCTAATCAAAAAACTAAAACCCACCACCCTACCTGCTGACCAACTCCCAGCTGAATATCTACAAATGACAGCAGATGCTATCGCCTTTCCAATCTCTATCCTAATCAACCGGACCATATCAGAAGCCAAAATTCCCAATATCTGGAAAACATCTTATGTGATTCCATTACATAAAGGAGGTCCCTCTACCGAATACTCCAATTATAGGCCTATAGCCATACTCTCCCCACTTGCTAAGATCATGGAGAAATGTATACATAACTTATGCAACATTTACTCCAGAATGACCTGATGGCTAATACCCAACATGGCTTTCGGCCACATCATAGTACAACCACTGCCCTACTGTCCTTTACTAATACCACTAATAATAACCGCAACAACAACCGTACCTCGTTTGCCCTCTTCCTAGATCTTTCCAAGGCTTTTGACATGGTGAACCATCAACTAATGATTAAGACCCTGCAAACTCTCAGTCTACATCCCAATGCCCTTCTCTGGTTTAAATCCTATCTCAATGACAGACAACAAGCAGTCCTCTGGCAGAATAAGCTCTCAAATCTATTACCCAACACTATCAGAGTTCCACAAGGCTCCATACTAGGACCACTACTGTTTTCTGTCTTTATTAATGATCTCCCTACTATCATACCAAACATCAGCTGTATCCAATATGCTGATGCCTCCACCCTGATCTGCTCTGCCACATCTCCAGATGACCTAAAAATGGATACTAAAGCTACTTTTACTGTTATAGAAAACTGGCTATCCAAACGTCACCTACTATTAAATCCCCAAAAAACCAAAATGCTCATATTTCCACCGACCCAAAGGTCTATACTTTACTCCTTTATCATACAAGCTAATGATGGGACAGTCATTTCCCTGGACCCCACTACCAAACTACTAGGTGTCACTATAGACAATTACTTAAAACTTGACCTCCATGTGAACCAGACAATCAAAACCATCAACAGAAAACTTGGTTCACTCTACAGAGTTAAAACCTTCCTTACCCCCATAGCTAAAATAGCCATTGCACGCTCGCACCTACTCTCAACACTCCTATATGCCTCCCCCCTTCTAGCAAACATAAGTAAATCTGAACTAAATAGACTTACTACCTGCTATAATCACATCGCCAGGTTTGCTACGGGCTCTCCTTTCAGAACCCATCACTGCATTAACCTCAAACTGCTCGGATGGTTGGAATTTCCCAATCTCGTCAAGTACAACTTTCTAATATTGGCTAATAAAATCCTAAAGAACCCAAATAACACTCCAGTCCTTAGTAACTACATCCTCTTCCATAAAAACACAAGACTGCTATGTTCTTCCAATAAGTTACAAATACAAACAACTAGAATTAACAATGCTGCTGGCACGGCCCTGTTTGCAAATTCTGTCAGCAGAACCTGGAACAAACTACCAGGTGCCATTACCATGCTCTCCTCCCCAGACCTATTCAAGGCCTCAATTAAACAACATCTGGAACTAAAATGGATATGCCACTGTGACAAGCCTGACTAAAATGAATATGCCACTGTGACAAGCCAGACTAAATCAACATAATGTATGTAATTACTTAGCTAATTTGATATTGTTTATCTACTACTAACTTTAAAATGGAACATTGACTGTCTGAATGTACTTCTACCTGTATTCCCTTCTTAACTACACCTATAACTAAAATTATAATACTATATATAATCAATGTTTTTTCTTCTTTCTCAACTATTTTTATGTTCTTGTATTGTGTCTGGAGCTTATCTCCCCGGGCCTCTGCTGAAAATGGACTTTGATTCCAGTCGGACTAACCCTGTCAACAAATGTAAAATAAATAAATAAAAATAAATAAAAATAAATAAAAGGAGATTTTTTATAATAATTTAACCAAAGAGGAGATGTCAGTTTGGTATTAATTTTGAAGAATTGGAACAAACTACATGCCCTGTGATCTGTTGTGATATGCTTCTCAGTTATGGAGAAAATATGAGAAGGAAGACAGTGTAAGCTATCTGCATTCTTTGCTTGTATGAGCTGAGTATGTAAGCCTGCTTGCTCTACCTTAAATCATTAGACAGAGACATTTCCCTTTTTCAGTTGTGCAGTAATAAATGGGTTACTCCACTTGTTTAATAACTGGTTGATTTAAAACATGCTTGTGATGAAGCAAGTAGCATTAGCACAATCCTAAAAATGTCAGTGTATGGATGCGAAGAGGTAGGGAGGCTATTTAACCCACTGTAGTGGCTTTTTCTGTTTGTGCATATGTAGTAGCTTGAAGCTCTGTACCATTGCCAAAAGGGAAAGGATTTAAATGGCGTATACTTGTTTTTGTTTGTATTCATGTTCAGTTGCTTGCAGCCCACCTTCAGATTGTACATGTTCTTTTTTTAAATAAAACTTTATGTTGATAAAAATGACAATGAGCTCTCTAAGGTAATGACACCACTAAAATGAAATCTAAAATATTAATCACGGGGATTTGTCAAACCAAAGGGGTGGTTTATTTAGCCAAGTGTTGTGACTGCCTAGCTTTTTATGTTGGCAAAACTGAAAGAACATTAAAACATAGGATTGATGAGCATTCTTATCAAATAAGTAGAAGAAATGTGAACAATGTTTTATTTAAACACCTTTCCAGTAGTCCCACATGCTTCACTTTTATGTTTGGACTGTTAGAACAAGTAAGTGTTAATCACAAAGGTGGTGACATTAAAATTTTACTAGACTTCAGAGAAATTAAGTGGCAAATCAAACTATATGCTAACCCCCTCCCCCCCCGGTATCAATGACTACATAAATCGATACCCTGTTTTAAAAATGAGGTCTAATAATTACAAATAAAATGTTTTTAAGTCTCAATATTTTTTACACAATGTATTTGTTTTAACATTGTAAAAGTATTTACATTTTTTGTGTGTTGTGTGTTATAATGAGCATCTCTTTAGTTTAGAGAGACTAGTTTTATAATGTTAATTTATTGATTGGTTTTAACTGACTTGATTGTTTAATTGGTATTGTTATATACATCTAGATTTGTTTTCATTTGCTTGAGGAGTGGTTTCTGGCCCAGAAATTGTAATTGTTTGGCTGTTTGGGCAGTTTTTCCATCTTTTTCACCCTTCTGGTATAAAAGCCCGTGCTTATGCTTGTTTCCTGCCTTTCCTGTAACTAGTCTAGTCCAGATAAAGATTTGCTGTATCCAGGACTGTTTGTAAGCTTCTAAGTGGTGTCAAAAGGTCTGCTCTTTAATTTTTCCCTTAGATCCTAGTTATCTCCTCTCCTACACTTTTACTAACTTATTAGTCTAGCACTTTGCCAGACATATTGTAGCACTTATAAATCCAAACTGGAAGCCACGCACTCTCCAGTCAAGAGCAGAATAGCTGGTCAAGAGAAGGTGGTCGACGCTGGCACCGCACCACATGGAACACATAGCCCTCCAGAACACACACCAGCGCTGCCTTCACATAAAAACACAAACCACACACCCACCTTTGCGGAGGCTGTCAATAAAAATCTACCAAACAGCAGAGACCTCCAAGGCAGAAACTCACTCTACCACCACAACACAACATTAATGATGCAACACATAAATCTCTTAAACAGTGTGCCACTCAACCAAAGGCCCTAAGGCAAAACAGCATGCCCAACACACTAGTCATAGGTGACATGATAGTGAGGCACACTGATGTCCCACTCACTAGGTTGAATAAGGAGAAAGTAACAGTCAGCTGCCTGTCAGGTGCCAGGATCCACCACGTAATGCACGCACTCAGGTTCCTCAACAACAGGTACAAATATGACTCTGTCATTGTACATGTGGGTGTGAATGACCTGAGACATACCTCCCTGGACTACATGAAATGAGACATGGAGGAGCTCTCAGATTATGTAGCCCAGATGGGTATGACCCTAACCCTGAGTAACCGCCTACCATCACCAAGAATAAAACCACAGTACAAGTAGAAAATGATTGATTTCAACAATTGGCTAAGTTTCTGGAGTCATTCTAAGGGGATCCAGTATCTGTCTGCCTGGGATGACATGACTGACAGACCTCGATGTTTTACCAGAGACGGCCTGCATCTGTCACCCCTGGGTTTCTGGATACTGACCATGGCTTTTGCCACCCCTATAGTGCTTTTTTTAGGTGGTGTTCCAAAGACAAAATTACCAGCATAACAGCTACAAACAAATGCAATCTGAGGGTCATGCTGCTCAATGCTAGAAGTCTAAATGCACTCACTCAAAGCATTCCTTAAAATAGAGAACATCGACATTTGTGCTGTAACAGAGACCTGGTTCAAGGCAGCAGAAAGCACCCCTGCACTACCAGGCTATAACTCATCCCACACCTTTCGGCCCCAGAACTTGGACCGAAGCTCCAAAGGTGGTGGTGTTTCCATATTCATAAAGGATTTGCACACCTCCAGACTGGTAGCCCAACATAACACATCAGAGATACTTCATGTGCAACTAACATTGGGTAGGACAGCGATTCAGGTCATCATCTGCTATAAGTCCCCAACCATGTCCCAAGACTCGCACTCCATGTTCCTAAGACCCTGGAGAATATTAGGGTCCAACCTAACAATGGTATGGCTTACACTAAGGAAGGCTTTATTTAGCCGAAACCAGTCTGTTTTTTTGTACCTTGGCTCCTGTATGCCATAAATAAATTGGATATTTTACACCACATTGTGCTGGCCTGGTGTTTTTCATATGGATCCAGCCTAGCACTCATACTTGGCGACTTCAACTACCCCTCTATTAACTGGGAAAACTACTCATGTACCAATATAATTGCCCAATGTTTCCCAGAAATCATGTCATTACTAACCTGGGCAATTGTTGCTCTACACCAATAGTCAATTCCTCCCTGGTTAGATCCGAACACAAACTAATCACCTTGGAAATCCACATCCCTCCCACCCCACCCCACACCCATAAAGGTAACCACCATGAAAAACTTCTCCAAAGCTAATTTTGGGCTCCTAAAAACAGAGGTGGCAAACCTCACTGCACTCATGCAAATGGAGAATAGTTGCATGACTGCCGTATCATACACCAATGCACTGCACTAACACATACACAAATGCAAGGATCTCACCATACCCAGTAGAACCAAGATGCTGTCCTCCAAAAAAAGGAAGCCAGTCTGGTGGTCCTCTGCCATAAACAAACTCAAGAAGAGGAGGAAACTGATGTGGAATAAGGTGAAGTCTTAAGACTGGAAAAACTCCCTTATCAGCCTCGACAAAATGTTGAGATCCCACATCAAATCATCTAAAGCTAGCTATGAAAACAGAATTGGAGCAGATAGTAAAGACAACCACAAGGCCTTTTATAGTTATGAAAGAATGTCCACGGCAATACCCAGATTTGCTCTGAGGTACTGCACAATTGTACATCCTATACCGAGCCAACAGATATTGCCAATATACTGGCCAACAGAGTCTGTGTCAACTTTATCCCTCTCTCCCCCACCAAAGGACCAATCACAATACCAGTAGATTGCCAGGCACCCAGTATTACTGCACAGGTTAAAATAACACTGTCAAAGGCCAAGAATACAGCTTCTGTTGGACCTGACAATATCTTTGGCTGTGTTCTACATGAGCTACAGAGTGAACTGACATCTCACCTGTGTGCCCTGTTCAGTCACAGCCTCAACCCAGCCTTTGTTCCTACCAAATGGCGCACTGCTACAGTCATCCCTCTCCACAAAGGTGGAGCAACTACAGACTCTGGGAACTATCACCCCATTAGCCTCACAAGTCTGATATGCAAAGCTATGGAATGCATCATCATGGACTTAATAAACAAGGATATAGGGAATCTCCAAACTCTGGATCCGACACAGTTTGGTTTTGTGAGGGATAGATCATGCCTGCTCAACTTGTCTGACTTCTTTGAGTCAGTCACCAGATCTGTGGATGAAGGCAAGGTGGTTCATACAGCCTACCTTGATCTGGCCAAGACCTTTGATACCATTCCCCAGTCAGGAATCATAGAAAAACTCACTCAGATAGGCATCAACCCCTATATCACTAGGTGGGATGCAAACTGGCTCACAGATAGAACCCACAGTGTAAAAGCAGCTGACTCCAAGTCAGACTGCCAACTTGTCACGAGTGGAGTCCCACAGGGTTCGGTCCTGGGTCTTCTCCTGTTTGGTATCTACTTCTCTGAAGTCCAGGCCAACATGAAGGGACTCTGGCTGACAAAGTTAGTAGACAATTGCAAGTTGGGCGCTATTATTAACTCCCTAAGTGATGTTGACATCCTACAGAAAGCCTCACTGAGACTAACAACTGGTGTCCAAACCATGGCCTTAAGCTCAATGCCAAAAAATGTGTTGTCATCCCCTTTGGGAAAAACCTGGTTCCCATGAATTACCACATCGGTGGTAGTCCTCTGAACACAGAAGGAGTTATGAGAGATCTGGGAACACAGGTTGACAGCAACCTTTCTCTGGACCACCACATTGACACTGTGGTTAGAAAGGCCCTCTATTTGGCACATTTCATTACTAAGGGTTTTCCATCCAGGAAGAAAGAGGTCATTGTCTCACTCTACTCTTCCCTCATTAGGCCAGTCATTGAGTACAATGTCCCATTTAGCATGTACCTCACTAGACACCTACAACAACTGGAGAGGTCATAAAAGCACCTCACAAAGAGGATCCTAGGTCTTAAACACTTGTCTTATATGGACAGACTCAAAAAACTCCAACTATTCTCTGTTTCATATAACCTACTTAGAGGCAATCTCTGCTTGACTTACAAATCCATGTCTGACACAGTTCTGTTAGAAATGCTACATCAAAAGAAATCCCAATTGCTCCACACCACACACTCCAGAGACCTTAACCTCATTACCACAATCAGCAGAAGAAGCTGAAGGGACAGGTTCATAACCCAGAGACTGCCCATGCTATGGAATAGACTTCCCATACATGTCAAACAGAGCACCTCACTGGCCCTCCTCAAGAGAAATCTTGATGAATGGATGAGAAATAGAAAATTCACTCCAGGGTTCCAGTGTCTCTACTCGACAGAGGCACTGGGAACTAAGGTCAGGTGGCACGATGCCAGGGTAATCCTATGGGCTAGGATTGTAAAGGCTCCAGGGCCATTCGCCTAGTACACACCTATGAACCTACAATTCTGAAGAAGTCAAAGTAAATGAACTAAAGCACTTAATCCTATTTATTAAAGTTTATTTATTTTTTTGAAGGTGGTTTTATTTATTTGAAACAGAAGTCCGTGAGTCCAGTGCGATTGTGTCTTAATTTCTGGTTGTGTTTTCATCACATTCAGCCAACTTTTATTGAATATTTTGTATTTGATTTGTGCATTTTCTTTAGAAAGACAGATACAGTTATAGTGAAGACTTTTTACTTACTATGTGTGAGTTTACTAATGAGACTTTTCTAAATGGAATACATTCATACACAAATATAATGTAGCAACATATTTATTTTATATTTGATTTACTTTTCATCTGAAATGGTAGATCTGAGGAATTGTATTGTTTTACCTGAGAGATATTGCAATAGCCATTTTAAGTGTAGGTTATTTACATTGTTGTTTAGAAGCAGAGGAAATATTTGGATCTCATCTTTGATGGTGGCATTATAGATTAGTTGCAATGGAAATTATATATGAAACATACATGGTCTAATTCTGTTCTGGCAAAAATAGCTGCTATCCTCACAGCTTGCTTGTCTCTGTCTCATTATAGAAAATACATAAGGGTTTTAAGCTGTACAGTGAATATGAAGTTTTTTTAAAGAGTTGTATGATGCAGCAGAGTTGTTCTTGGATGGCAGTATAAAATGGTAGATATTCAGAGAGAGGGCTTACTTAATTCGATTGAAAGGAGATATTACATGTCAGTAGGCAGCAATCATAAATGATTTTGTCTTTGAGGAAAAATGTATTTTCTAAAATATGAGCATCATATACTAGAGGTTCTAACAACAGATAATGTCACTCCATGTCACACCAGTTAGGAAAGATGGGATTAATTATAGGGAAAAGAAGACTGTATATTACTTGAAGAAGATGGAGAAATAGATGGGCCAAAACCTCCATCATTTATCACACATAACATAAAACTAGTAATTGTCTCTACTCATAAATTGTTTTCAGATTAGTACAGCAAGCTTATAATGCATATTTGACCATACAATCAGAGTAAGATTAAACTTATAGCAGACAGCCAGAAGATGTTCAACGTGTGAAATGAAAGAACTTCAGAAACGTTAGACAAAGAACACCAGCATTCAGCATTAACATATAAACATTTTCCGTAATAAATCGGTAATAATATGCTTGTGTAACACATGCAAATGGGCAGTTTGTTTCCATATATAATGCAGGCAAATAATCGGTGGCAGTTTGTAGCCCACTAACTCATTTCTGTTGCTACCACTGCTGTTACTTTTCAGGCATGAGACAGGCTGTAACAAGGCAGAAGGAGGCATTACTGGGTACACTCTTGGCAAACATTAAACACTGTAGCAAACCTAATTTCATGAACTTTAAGTATGTTATGGCTATCATGGTATTAATAAATCAGTAACTCATTTAGAGAAGTTAAATAAAGGCAGACAGGGAACAGATATAAACAGAGTGAGATGACTTCCTACTGATTCTCTAACACAAGTGTAAGCAGCAGGATTCTGTACTCTTTAGCGGAATTCAAAACTAACATTCCCAGAGGAGAAATGCTCTTTCAGCCCAAAAGGAGGGAGGTATTCACCCTTCACTCCCTTAAATAATGTAATTAGCTGTGAGGTCACTATATTTTTAGAGATAAGGGAATTGCACTATTTTATCCTGGTCACAGCTTTCAAAACGTATCACTTACAAAAATGGACTACCTCGTTTCTTATCAAATATTCCATATAATAGGACAAAGGCTGTTAGATGAATGTAAACATAGCAAGATTGTCAAAAAGATTGAGTTTAAATGCCTGATAAGACAATACTAATTAGTACACAAAAGAAAGATTAAGAGACACCATAAATGCCCCCCCGGTGTCCTTCATTTGTTTCGTCAACTTTTGTTACAATTGATTCAGTAATAGATCCTGTCTTTGCAGGTTCTTGTAGAGAATACCATTGATGTATCCTCCATGGATTCCACACGACTTGTCTGCTATGGTGACATTTCCAGTTCAATATAGTTACCTGCACTGTTATAGTGACAATGTTTCCAATTTTATTCATTTATCTGCACTACTGTGGTAGCAATATTTCCAATTTGATACACTTACCTGCACTACTATGATGACAATGTTTCCAGTTTGATACTTTTACCTGCACTGCTTTGGTAACAGGTTTTCTAATCTGATACAGTTGCCTGCACTGCTATGATAACAATGTTTCCATTTTAATACAGTTACCTGCACTGTTATAGTGACAATGTTTCCAATTTTATTCATTTACCTGCACTGCTATGATAACAATGTTTCCAGTTTTATACACTTACCTGCACTGCTTTGGTAACAATGTTTCCAGTTTGATACATTTACCTGCACTGCTATGATAACAATGTTTCCAGTTTGATACAGTTGCCTGCACTGCTATGATAACAATGTTTCCAGTTTGATACATTTACCTGCACTGCTATGATGACAATGTTTCCAGTTTGATACAGTTTCCTGCACTGCTATGATAACAATGTTTCCAGTTTGATACATTTACCTGCACTGCTATGATAACAATGTTTCCAGTTTGATACAGTTACCTGCACTGCTATGATAACAATGTTTCCAGTTTGATGCACTTACCTGCACTGCTATGATAACAATGTTTCCAGTTTGATACACTTACCTGCACTGCTTTGGTAACAATTTTTCCAGTTTGATACATTTACCTGCACTGCTATGATAACAATGTTTCCAGTTTGATACAGTTGCCTGCACTGCTATGATAACAATGTTTCCAGTTTGATACATTTACCTGCACTGCTATGATGACAATGTTTCCAGTTTGATACAGTTTCCTGCACTGCTATGATAACAATGTTTCCAGTTTGATACATTTACCTGCACTGCTATGATAACAATGTTTCCAGTTTGATACAGTTACCTGCACTGCTATGATAACAATGTTTCCAGTTTGATGCACTTACCTGCACTGCTATGATAACAATGTTTCCAGTTTGATACACTTACCTGCACTGCTTTGGTAACAATTTTTCCAGTTTGATACATTTACCTGCACTGCTATGATAACAATATTTCCAGTTTGATACATTTACCTGCACTGCTATGATAACAATGTTTCCAGTTTGATAGATTTACATGCACTGCTATGATAACAATGTTTCCAGTTTGATACACTTACCTACACTGCTATGATAATGTTTCCAGTTTGATACATTTACCTGCACTGCTATGATAACAATGTTTCCAGTTTGATACAGTTACCTGCACTGCTATGATAACAATGTTTCCAGTTTGATACATTTACCTGCACTGCTATGATAACAATGTTTCCAGTTTGATACACTTACCTACACTGTTATGATAATGTTTCCAGTTTGATACATTTACCTGCACTGCTATGATAACAATGTTTCCAGTTTGATACAGTTACCTGCACTGCTATGATAAAAATGTTTCCAGTTTGATACATTTACCTGCACTGCTATGATAACAATGTTTCCAGTTTGATACACTTACCTGCACTGCTATGATAAAAATGTTTCCAGTTTGATACATTTACCTGCACTGCTATGATAACAATGTTTCCAGTTTGATACATTTACCTGCACTGCTATGATAACAATGTTTCCAGTTTGATACAGTTACCTGCACTGCTTTGGTAACAATGTTTCCAGTTTGATACATTTACCTGCACTGCTGTGTGACAATGTTTCTTTTCAAACAGCTGGCTCTACTGATTATTCTCTTACCTCAAATCAGATCTCTCTCTTCAGTTTGTCTTGCATTCACTCAAGAGGCAGTTTTACAAATAAAGAGATATAATTACTTTTTGTTTGCTTCTGTGTGTGCAGACCTTTAGTCACTGATATTAAATGATGCTGCTTTGAAAAGATTAATATTTCTGTTAGCCTTATGATCTGGAGTAACCTATATGAGTCAGATGAATATGCTGGTATACCATCCCATTCACATAACTCACCTTTTCCATAAGCATTCATACAACATACGTAGATTATGACTTTTAGTTTATCCTTTTGTCGCCTGATCTAGAGAAAGTGAGGGGGATTTAAACTCTCTAATTATCTGTCTGTACTCGACAGTAGAAGGGTCATACATGCACATCTCTTCTACTTCCCTCCCAGGAGCTGTCCATTCCATTCCTGCACTCCACCTACATCACATCCTTTTAAAAGCATTGGTAGACCTGTCCCCCAGTTCCTAAGATGGCAGCTTGTTTTTATTATCCACTACATACATTATAAAGAAGTTTTTCTGTATGTCAAGTCTGAACGGCATCCCTTTTAGTTGTAGTTTTGGCCTTTCTTGACAGCTGTATAATTTCAAGTTACCTGAGAAAACTCACAGCCGCTGTGATGTCATTGAGGACTTAACTCATGCATTCTTGCTCTCTTTTCATTTCCAGGTTGAATAATCTGTTTTGTAACCCTTTACTAATACTCTACCCCATTGCTAGACCCTCAGATTCTTCGATACCTTTTTCTTGGCCATTCCCACAGTGATGACAATCACATCTTTATAAAGTGTTCAGAAGTAAACATGATACTCGCGCTCAGTTCACAAGTGTCATCACAATACGCTCATGCCTTGGGTCACTTTCTCTTGATAAACAGGGTAGGATGCTAATAACTTTGGTCATTACCCTCACACATAGCTCTTACTGATTCATTATCACTCATCTGTTTTTCCTGATCTCTGTTCCCTTAATTTGATTCATCATCTGGTACATTCTTCCCTGGGTTTTAATTTTCCAGATGTGGCACCCTTTATTTGTGTAAACTGAGCTTGGTCTGTTGTCTTTTTTTCCTGGATCCTCCTTAAGCTTCTTCCCCATCTACTTCTGTTCTCCTGTTTTGGTGTATACCACTGAAATGTTGTATCTACTCTTCCATTCCAAAGAATATGACTGATGTGCACATGGAACTAGGCTTCATGCAGAAGCAATCTCTATGGTTCACCTCTACTTTTCAGTTTTCTTTGATAATTTCCCTTCTTAACACTATTACTTGTTCTCTATCCATTTCCTCCTCCCATCTACCACCTATATCAACCAAAACTTTCTTCAATGTGGTATGGAGTTAAGGCTTTAGTGAAGTCCAGGTGCATCATGGTAACTGAGCTGGCCCTAGTCATCTACCTTATAACCACAGAGCTGTCTTGCTTTTCTTTGAGAAGATGTCTTGGAAAACAAGCTTTGTTGACTTATATCTTGAAGATTGTTTTTATTAAAGACTGTTAGTTCCATATTCACGTGTCATCTACCTTATAACCACAGAGCTGTCTTGCTTTTCTTTGAGAGGATGTCTTGGAACACAAGCTTTGTTGACTTATATCCTGCAGATTGTTTTATTAAGGACTGTTGGTTCCATATTCACTGTGTTATCTACCTTATAACCACAGAGCTGTTTGGCTTTTCTTTGACAGGATGTCTTGGAACACAAGCTTTGTTGACTTATATCTTGAAGATTGTTTTATTAAGGACTGTTAGTTCCATATTCACTGTGTCATCTACCTTATAACCACAGAGCTGTCTTGCTTTTCTTTGACAGGATGTCTTGGAAAACAAGCTTTGTTGACTTATATCTTGAAGATTGTTTTATTAAGGACTGTTAGTTCCATATTCACTGTGTCATCTACCTTATAACCACAGAGCTGTCTTGCTTTTCTTTGAGAGGATGTCTTGGAACACAAGCTTTGTTGACTTATATCTTGCAGATTGTTTTATTAAGGACTGTTAGTTCCATATTCACTGTGTCATCTACCTTATAACCACAGAGCTGTTTGGCTTTTCTTTGACAGGATGTCTTGGAACACAAGCTTTGTTGACTTATATCCTGCAGATTGTTTTATTAAGGACTGTTAGTTCTATATTCACTGTCAGGCTAACTATTCTGCACTTTTCAATGTACTTCATGAACTCCATATTTTAACTATCCTGTGACCTATAAGAAGACAGAACTATAGGAACAATACTAGTTAAGCAAAAGTGCGTACGATAAAATGCCTAGCTATATACACCTTTCAATAACGGAAGCAAGTAATTGCCCCCTAGTCGACCTGGACTCATGACAACTGTATGAGAAGACCCCACTGGGTTTTCATGGCATATTATGGAAGTAGATTGATAGCCTTTCTTCTGAGCAGATACTTCTACTGCCCAGTTGTTCCCCAGCCAGGATTCAAACCCAAGTTTACAGTTGGTAATACACCTTTAAATAGACAAACTTTAGAAGTTCTTGCCACTTCTTCTGAGCATATAATAATTCTTACCTTCCAGATCTAGCAAAGTAAAAAATCTGTGTCGTCCATTCAATCATCAGGACTAGCCTTGAATGTAGCTGAAGCAGTAATTTATTCCATAGGCTGGCATGATGTTGAAGTTTGTCTATCTGATGTAGATTTAGGTTCCTAGTGTGGGTGTTTGTAGATCCACCTGCTTTTGTGAGGAAATAGGCGGTCAAATATTTTATATATTTATTTATTTGCTTGTATTTGCCAATAGGATTGGTCTTTCATTGCTTAAAAAGATGGACATGGGTCACTGATTGAAGCAGCTAGTAGGCTGCTGGGTATAATAAGACTGGTGATAATATTTTGAGATAGTTGAAGGATTTAAGGCCTTTAGTTTTCTTGGTCAGAAATCTTTGTGACATTTCCAGTTGAGTGACATTTTTGGATTTATACATACCAAAGGGGACACTGTACGCACTGACAGGTCTAATAAGGGAAGACTACAGTGGCAGCATGATGAGTTTGGATATTGAGGAGATCTCTTTAGGCATTAACTGGGCCAGATAAAGAGACTTCCTGACTATGGTAGAAAATAGAATGAAGAAGAGTTGTCTACATAAGTACCCAGGTCTCTTATGACCATGTTTGCCTGAAGAGGAACCTCACTTGTAACATATGGGTTGAGTAAAGCTTTTTTGCCAACTTTTTTTTTTGGCATTTAGCAGGCAACTGTTTTCAGTATCAGGTATGTGCATACCCTTGTTGGACATGTTTAGTACCAGAGGATAAGCAGAAAATAGTGTCCAGCTTGCAGTTATCTGCAGAGCTGGTCAGCCACACTTCTGTGATATTGCCTTGGATGTCTGCAAAATAGATGCCAAAGAAGACTGATGCCTTTGATATCCCACTGGGTACAATTTCATTCTCAGAGTGAATACCAGTAACTTTCCCAACTTAGGATCTGTCAGACAGCCAACTTACAATCTAATTGGGAACACATGCATAAAATAACAGCTCCTTAATTGCAGCTCTGCTCTCTCTGTGGCATTTGTGACAAATTTTAAA
This sequence comes from Protopterus annectens, assembly GCF_019279795.1. Taxonomy (NCBI): domain Eukaryota; kingdom Metazoa; phylum Chordata; order Ceratodontiformes; family Protopteridae; genus Protopterus; species Protopterus annectens. The sequence continues at coordinate 1,093,589,066 of NC_056748.1, read as the reverse complement.
CTGACCAACCAAAAGTAATCCTGATAAGCCCCCCCTCACACACACATTTTTCTTTCAATGAGTTTTTTTTTTTTTTATGTAATATTCCAGTCAGAGACTTACTTTTACATTTGCAACTGTTCAGTGAGCATTTTCAAGAAGGTGGCAGCCCAAACAAATGCAGAAGAATCCTCGGAGGACTTGAAACAACTATTTCAAACTAATAGAAGTACTTCTGCAGGGCACTTCTATTTTAAAAGGGTCCGTAGCCAGACAACATGACACACTGCAATTCATTATGTCCACAATAACTGCTCAGGAGCAGGAGTTATGCCAGCAGGGAGCAACACTCTCCTTATACAGTATAACCATTTCAGAATTACAAGAACTAGATGTATCATCTTACAAACAGAGGTTACAGAAACAATCTTTGCATTTTTGGCCTGCTGAAAAGTAAGGAAGAGGGGAGTCCTGTGGAATTTAAAAAAAAATTTTTGAAGTTGCCACAGTCACTTCTTATACAACACACACATAGCTTAGCGTTCAGGGCATGCTCAAATAAATTGTCCAGACATCTGATATTAAGATTCCTTGATGATATTGACAGAGAGGCAATTCTCAGAAGCAACGCAGAATGGGGACCTTCTTGCTGATGGCAAACTAAGAAATGATATCACAAACTGAACACTTTGAAGACCTATGGTAATGAAGCAGCAACACCAACTTACGTTTAAAATAGAATTAATGGAACAAGCCTCATTAATACCTTAGCTCAATGTCAGTCGTGTCCTGCATTTTATGTAGGCAAGACTACTCAAAAATTGAGTAAGCGTATATATGAGCATTTGTTAGATATTAAACATAGGAGATACAAATGCTTTATTTAAACACATACATGATTTTAGGAACCACAATTTAAAATTTTTAGCAATAGAACAGGTGAAATTAGATCTCCAGAATATTGTTATTAAGGAACATCTTGAAATTTGTTAATTCAAGTGGCAAGTTTTATTGAATGCACTGACATACCCAGGTATTAATGAGGCTTGTTTCATGAATTCTATTTTAAAGTTAAGACGCTATACTGTGGCTAATTGTAGGTAATTGATTTATGATGTGTTAATTGCTTGTTCAAGAAATGTATTGAAGATGACCGTTTGAAGTGATTTTTGTTCTGAGGAAGTTCCAGTGTGGGAAAAAAAGCGCTTAACCTTTTATATTTATTAAAGATCTTGGGTTTTATTCGGCTTGCTATGTTATTGGTGTTGCTGCTTCATTACCTTGGGTCTTCAAAGTGCTCACTTTCTTGCTCATCACAGGAGCTAATTTCAAAATAGCAACAGATTCAAACAATGCATTCGTTTATAGAAAGAAAGCACTAGGGTTTGTTATCAGAAAGCACAGAGACTTAGGTTATCAGTGACAGCTGTACTTCTCGGCAATACTTAATATTATAATAGAGAGCCAGCACATAGCTTTTGACAGTCTAAAGGAGGCTAGTCGCTTCACTGAGACCCTGTTTAAACATATGACCCCAAAACATACTTGAGCAGCTGTATGTGACATGGAAGCTTCACCAGGTGGCAGGGACAAGAAAACAGCTGACAGAGACCCTCCATTTTAACCTACAGACACACCATCAGGGGAGGAGAATGCCATTTTTCCCCCTTCCCTAAGAGTAATTTTCATAACCAGTCTGATACATCAATTTCAACTCAAAACACATATGTTGCAGTCTGTACAACATAAGAACTAAATACAGAGGGTAGGCAATTTAATATGCCAGGCCCACTGTCAGAAGACCTGCTAGTGATAGATATTGTGACTTTGCATGAGCAGCAGGAGAAAGGAAAGGATTACCATATGAAAACATCCATGACCTGAGCAGGGGACTATGTGACATATTTGGAAACTGTCACAAAATGGACATTAATGCTCCAGCTGCAGTTCTCCACTCCACTGCCATAAGGCATGCCTGAGTACCAGCACCACTGTTCTGTAGTTCAGTTTGATTGTTCAGGACTTATTTATATGTATGTTATTAAGCTGTACTGCAAATTAATTAAGTCTCTACTGGAAATTATAAAAGTTGCTGTGTGTGTGTGTATGTGTGTGTGTGTGTGTGTGTTTGGGGGGTGTTCAGTTATTACCTTAGCCACCAGTGGGATAGCAATGTCATCTTGAGATTTGGTATGCTAAGGTGGAGTTAAATAATAGCTGAAGGTGTTTACCCTCAATAGTGAATGAAAAGATGCACTTAGAGACTTGATATGCTAACAGCTTAGGGCATCAATAAAAGATGCTTCTCTTCTACAAGCAGTTCAAAGACTTAAATTTTAACAGCTCTGGGAAGTGGAACACATGGGATTAAGACAAGGTTTACAATAACAGTCACTAGTTACATTTTTAATAATTGGTAATTTGCAGTTTGCTGTACACTGAGGCTCACAGTGCAACAGATAGCAGCAAAACTGAGCATTAAGTGAATAGACCCTATGTATTCATTTTAGCAAACAAGACTGTGGCATGGTCATCATCACCCAGGCAGTGATTGGAAGGATTTTCTGTTATCCCCTATGGTTTTCCCTGCATATGCCCATTGATGTGCAATGGTGCAATGGGGGGTATCCAAAGGGCAATTCTGAGCTGTGATACCCACTTCTGCAAATGGCATAGCCCTTAGAGGCCCTACATCTCATGAAACAAGTGCCTTTGTGTGATCTCCGGTCTCCACCAAGGATTTTAATTAGGCTTGTATACCCTTGAACCTTGGTCAATTGAATCATGGTTAGAGCTTGAGCTCCATATGACACAAAGCTGGCCTCTTTACAAGTACTGAAAAATACTCTTTTAGGCAGAGGCACACGGGGAAAGCAGATAAATAAAGTAATGATAAACAGATTAATAAAAAAGATAAAATGCATGCATGACGTGACTGAAAATTTAAGGTGCCTTAACTGTCCTGGTTTGTGACATATTTTAATAAGGCTTTGCTCAGCTTGTGAGAACAACATGTTTTATTACTTTAGAAAAGGAAATGAAATCAGAGCAATTCCACTAAGTCTGAAAGATGAATTCAGTCAATGTTTCACTATCTAAAGAATGTGCAAATGCAGAATTTGTCCATTTCAATACTTATAATTTCCCAGTAGATTAAATTGTTGAATACTGATGTGCACAGTAATTCTTAAGGGCAATACCTGACAATCATCATTGTTTCATAAGTCCATTCTAAAATGCCAAAACCAAATTTCTAGCTGACCATGAAGCATTGGCTCATGAATAAAATGTTATTTGAGTCGCACTTAGCTTTATGAGTTACGCTGTTAGCATAACCGAAGAGTAATATAGGAATCTGATGAATTCACAACATTAAAACTGCATCACAGTTGTTATGCTTTTGCTAATTCCTTTGTAGAGTTTATTTTGATGTCACTGGAGGTGATTTTCCTATGAGTAGACTGTTACGGAGTAAAGATTGTTAAAAAAACAAAATTCCCTGCAGGTGTTGAGATACAGCATGGGTCAAGACAATGGGATACTTTATGCCTCAATAAATAAGAATTTAAATGCAGAAAAGTGATATACAGACAGCAGTGTCACAATAATTGTATAAAAACAGGCTTTATATAATTTTACTAAATTATTACAACCCTACAAGTAAAACTGACAGTATAACATTTTACTGAGTCTCAGGAATTTTCACTGAGTGGTTAGCAAAGACACCATTTTGTTTCTATGATGGTCTGATGGTCTGCTGTAGTTTACTCCTTGAAACCTTATTATTTAAAATTAATTTAGGAGATAAGAAGAACAAAAGCTTAAGCTGTTACTTCCTAACACTTCAGCAAAAAAACCCTTGGAAGAATACTGCTGTGTATCCAAAGTTGTTTATTTAAAACCAGGTAAAAAACAGAATATCCAAATGATTAGCGCTTTCGGGTGTTAGCCCTTCATCAGATAAAGTTCAAGCAACACAGAACACAATTTAAAATAATGAACATCCAATCAGACACTAGTAAATAACCCGCCTATTTTTCAGGGTGGATTTCAAGGGGATGACATCATTCAAGCCCGGCCTCCTATGTGCCATAAGCTCTATAATCCATCTAGACTCTATTAGCTCTGTGAGTTGTTTGATGTCCCCCCCTCTTCTATTAAGTTTAACATTGACTATAGCCCTAAACCTAAAACTATGGGTAGGATTATCTTTTACATGTCTAAATAAGGCATTGTGTATATCCCTATTTCTGATGGCTGACATATGTTGTAAGACCCTTACTTTTAACATGTTATTGGTCTTGCCCACATAAAAACACGGGCAAGACTTACAGTCAGCCAGATAGACAACATCCTTGGTTCTACAGGTTGCCCTAGCCTTTAATGACCATGTTTTACCTGTGGTGGGATGTGTAAATGTTGTGTCTTTACAAATGAGTGAACAAGCCTTGCACAACCCACAGGGCACACTGCCAACTTGTATAATCGGGGTAACTGTATCTGAAAGGCGTTCTCCACATAAAATATCTTTCAAGCTCTTGTTTTTCCTATATCCAAGTCTAGGACAAGGACCTACTATATCCCTGATCCTATCATCACTAATCAAGATATTCCAATTTTTCTTAACAATTTCACTAATCTCTCTGATATTACTAGTATAGGTAAACATTATTTTAGATCCACAATCAGCTACTCCATCGTGCGGGGGTGCCTTTGCCACACTGTCAGAGCGATGTAGCCATGGTTTGTATTTCTCTCCCCTCTTGGCCTTACTATTGTGTGCAACCTTATTTACCATGTCTTCCTGATATCCCCTGTCATGGAGAAAGCCTTTTAGCCTATCTGTTTCTCCTTCAAAACATAAGTCCTCAGTGCAAAGTCTAGAAATCCTACTTAGTTGTCCCTGCACTATATTAGGGAAAGTATAACGTGGATGCATGCTATTAAATGACAAAAGCGTGTTTTTCCAACACTCTTTCCTATGTATACTAGTAGAAAAACCTAGACTAGTTTGCTCTATGGAGACATCCAAAAAATCTATTTGTGTAGATGATGCTTCCTTAGTAAACCTGAAAAAGTCGGTGGTGGAGTGCAGGAAGGTGATGAAGACATCCAATAAAGATACCTCCCCCTTCCATAAAATAAAAACATCATCCACAAATCGTTTGTAGAGTCTAATGCTGGGTTTCCACTCATTATGATTGAAAATATGCTCCTTTTCCCAAAAAGAAAGCACTAGATTAGCATAAGTGTTGGCACAGGGTGTACCCATGGCTACACCCTGTGCCTGTCTATACAGTTGTTGTGGACCCAGGAAAACATTGTTTTCCAGGACCAAAGTCAACATAGTTCTAATCAAGCCTATCTTGTGGTCAGTAACATCACTTTCCTTCAAGAGTTGACTGATAGCTGTAATACCATATTCATTATTAATGACTGTAAATAAACTCTGCACATCGAGGGTTACCATGAGGTAGGGACCCTCAGAGAACTCCCTTTTCACCTCTCCTAGTGCTTTTAGAAAACCTTCAGTATCTGTCAGTATATTTTCCATACTATCAACATATGGCCTAAGTGTTGTTTCCAACCATATGGAAACATTCTCAGTGACCTATTTCCTCCCAGACACTATAGGTCGCAGAGGCGGGTCATTCAAAGATTTATGAATCTTTGGTAATCCTTTAAAGAGAGGTGTGACCACTCCCTCTATTTTAAGAAAGTTATATAGTTCCTCATTAATAACCATGTTATTCAAGAGTTGTTTCAAATCATTATGCACTTTATCTACTATCTGCTTAACTTTCAGGGGATTAATAGGAATATATGTCCCTAAATCAGACAATAGCTGTCTTAGCTTGCTCTGATAAAAGGTGGTGTCCATTATCACTATTGCTCCCCCTTTGTCTGCCATTTTTATAATTATTTCATTGTTGTCCCATAGATCTTGAAGTGCTATCCTCTGTGTTGTAGTTAAGTTGTAGTATTTCTGAGTAAAGCCCCTTTGAAAATATTCTAAGAGGTCCTGCTCACAAGCCTTAATAAAAAGGTTCATTGAAGCAGTGAATGGGGGCACAAAGCTTCTGGGTTGTCTCAAAACCGTCTTATTAACACTATTCATACCAAACATATTTTGTAGAGCCACACCTCTACAATATAGCATGAGATCCATCACTACTTCGTGATATACACTCTCTCTACTAGGAACAAAAGATAGTCCCTTATTTAATACATATAACTCTTCTGGTTTCAAACAATGTGCAGATAAATTAAACACAATATCACTATTACCATGAATAGTCACTCTAGAGTCCTCCTTTTCTTCTGTGGGTCCCTGCCTTCGCTCAACGAGCATTTCCAGGCCCCTTTCTTCTTTACCGGAACCGGTAAACTGTTCAAAAAATGTCGCTCAACCGATGAACCTTTGGGTCGAACCCCCAGTCGTATATCATCCTTCTCAAAGGTTTCCTGATGGTTGGCCGCTATGTTCAAAGTTTTAATTGGCTCAGAATAAGCTGCTCCTACAGGTTCCCCTGCTTGGTCTGCCAAACATGCAGTCAATACTTCTGTTGCCAGTGGAGTACCATTGCCATGTATAACGCCGGATGTGCGTGCGATGTCATCAACGACCGCCAGGTTGCCCCGTTGATCATCCGTTTGTGGTAGCTGGCGTATGGTGTTCCCTGATTCAACATCCCTCGTTCGTCTTTCCGAATGGTTCGAGGCAACTGGGAGGGACCTAACTAGTGTGGGAGGTTTAGAGGGGTACCTGGTGTACACTGTACCCTTCTCCGATGGATCAGTTCTGGATCTGGCCCGCACAAATATATTCCCCTTAGAGAAATCATCATGATCTCTCCTTAGTTTACTCATTTTAAGTGTCTTTAATTTGTTATCATTGTCCGATAAAGAGTTGTATACTTCATCAAGGCGTTCCATATATCTGGCCCCTTCAAAATCTTTGAAAAGCTTAAGTTGTATTTTCTTGGCGTCTTCCTTAAGGGTGGCAATTTCAGGTGCAAAGAATTCATTTAAGAGCTCCATGTATTGAAAGCTCGTTCTGATATTTATGAGTTGCCACTTAGCCAGTAACTCGGGGTAGCGCTCCCCTTGTGTCAGCATGCACAGAACCCTCATGCCTCGAGGGACTATGCCATACTGCAAACAAGCTTCAAGATGGTATGTCTGCCATTGGAGACATTGCAGTCTCCCCATTTTATAACTATATTCTCTGAGTAATTCATCAAAGTTTTTATCCACAGTAGCAGGAATGGAATTATTCAAGCCATTGTCTTTTAAAGCCATAAAACCATCTTAAGCAGAGGGTTATCCATGGGTATAAGATTCATATGGTTCTTACCATGGGAGGTCTGTCTAAGTAGTCCATTCTCAATTGTTTCACATGTAAGGCCTTGTTCAGAAGACATAGCAGCTCAGCACCAAAAGAGCACAAAAACAAGTCAAATCCAAAAAACAATGCTCTGTGCCGATATAATTCAACCAAAGGATATGAACAGATAGCAATTCAGCAAAAAAACCCTTGGAAGAATACTGCTGTGTGTCCAAAGTTGTTTATTTAAAACCAGGTAAAAAACAGAATATCCAAATGATTAGCGCTTTCGGGTGTTAGCCCTTTGTCAGATAAAGTTCAAACAACACAGAACACAATTTAAAATAATGAACATCCAATCAGACACTAGTAAATAACCCGCCTATTTTTCAGGGTTTTGAACAGTTTACCGGTTCCGGTAAAGAAGAAAGGGGCCTAGAAATGCTCAATGAGCGAAGGCAGGGACCCACAGAAGAAAAGGAGGACTCTAGAGTGACTATTCATGGTAATAGTGATATTGTGTTTAATTTATCTGCACATTGTTTGAAACCAGAAGAGTTATATGTATTAAATAAGGGACTATCTTTTGTTCCTAGTAGAGAGAGTGTATATCACGAAGTAGTGATGGATCTCATGCTATATTGTAGAGGTGTGGCTCTACGAAATATGTTTGGTATGAATAGTGTTAATAAGACGGTTTTGAGACAACCCAGCAGCTTTGTGCCCCCATTCACTGCTTCAATGAACCTTTTTATTAAGGCTTGTGAGCAGGACCTCTTAGAATATTTTCAAAGGGGCTTTACTCAGAAATACTACAACTTAACTACAACACAGAGGATAGCACTTCAAGATCTATGGGACAACAATGAAATAATTATAAAAATGGCAGACAAAGGGGGAGCAATAGTGATAATGGATACCACCTTTTATCAGAGCAAGCTAAGACAGCTATTGTCTGATTTAGGGACATATATTCCTATTAATCCCCTGAAAGTTAAGCAGATAGTAGATAAAGTGCATAATGATTTGAAACAACTCTTGAATAACATGGTTATTAATGAGGAACTATATAACTTTCTTAAAATAGAGGGAGTGGTCACACCTCTCTTTAAAGGATTACCAAAGATTCATAAATCTTTGAATGACCCGCCTCTGCGACCTATAGTGTCTGGGAGGAAATGGGTCACTGAGAATGTTTCCATATGGTTGGAAACAACACTTAGGCTATATGTTGATAGTATGGAAAATATACTGACAGATACTGGAGGTTTTCTAAAAGCACTAGGAGAGGTGAAAAGGGAGTTCTCTGAGGGTCCCTACCTCATGGTAACCCTCGATGTGCAGAGTTTATTTACAGTCATTAATAATGAATATGGTATTACAGCTATCAGTCAACTCTTGAAGGAAAGTGATGTTACTGACCACAAGATAGGCTTGATTAGAACTATGTTGACTTTGGTCCTGGAAAACCATGTTTTCCTGGGTCCACAACAACTGTATAGACAGGCACAGGGTGTAGCCATGGTACACCCTGTGCCAACACTTATGCTAATCTAGTGCTTTCTTTTTGGGAAAAGGAGCATATTTTAAATAATAATGAGTGGAAACCCAGCATTAGACACTACAAACGATTTGTGGATGATGTTTTTATTTTATGGAAGGGGGAGGTATCTTTATTGGATGACTTCATCACCTTCCTGCACTCCACCACCGACTTTTTCAGGTTTACTAAGGAAGCATCATCTACCCAAATAGATTTTTTGGATGTCTCCATAGAGCAAACTAGTCTAGGTTTTTCTACTAGTATACATAGGAAAGAGTGTTGGAAAAACACGCTTTTGTCATTTGATAGCATGCATCCACGCTATATTTCCCCTAATATAGTGCAGGGACAACTAAGTAGGATTTCTAGACTTTGCACTGAGGACTTATGTTTTGAAGGAGAAACAGATAGGCTAAAAGGCTTTCTCCATGACAGGGGATATCAGGAAGACATGGTAAATAAGGTTGCACACAATAGTAAGGCCAAGAGGGGAGAGAAATACAAACCATGGCTACATCACTCTGACAGTGTGGCAAAGGCACCTCCGCACGATGGAGTAGCTGATTGTGGATCTAAAATAATGTTTACCTATACTAGTAATATCAGAGAGATTATTGAAATTGTTAAGAAAAAATGGAATATCTTGATCAGTGATGATAGGATCAGGGATATAGTAGGTCCTTGTCCTAGATTTGGATATAGGAAAAACAAGAGCTTGAAAGATATTTTATGTGGAGAACACCTTTCAGATACAGTTACCCCACTTATACAAGTTGGCAGTGTACCCTGTGGGTTGTGCAAAGCTTGTTCACACATTTGTAAAGACACAACCTTTACACATCCCACCACAGGTAAAACATGGTCATTAAAGGCTAGGGCAACCTGTAGAACCAAGGATGTTGTCTATCTGGCTGACTGTAAGTCTTGCCCGTGTTTTTTATGTGGGCAAGACCAATAACATGTTAAAAGTAAGGGTCTTACAACATATCTCAGCCATCAGAAATAGGTATATCACAATGCCCTATTTAGACATGTAAAAGACAATCCTACCCATAGTTTTAAGTTTAGGGCTATAGTCAATGTTAAACTTAATAGAAGAGGGGGGGACATCAAACAACTCACAGAGCTAATAGAGTCTAGATGGATTATAGAGCTTATGGCACATAGGAGGCCGGGCTTGAATGATGTCATCCCCTTGAAACCCACCCTGAAAAATAGGCGGGTTATTTACTAGTGTCTGATTGGATGTTCATTATTTTAAATTGTGTTCTGTGTTGTTTGAACTTTATCTGACGAAGGGCTAACACCCGAAAGCGCTAATCATTTGGATATTCTGTTTTTTACCTGGTTTTAAATAAACAACTTTGGATACACAGCAGTATTCTTCCAAGGGTTTTTTTTTGCTGAATTGCTATCTGTTCATATCCTTTGGTTGAATTTTATCGGCACCGAGCATTGTTTTTTGGATACTTCCTAACACAAGCTGTAACCCAAGGCAATGAAGAAAATGTTCAATTCCTCTTGATAATCACTACAATATTTTTATTTTATTTAACAATTTGTTAATGTGTAAGTAGACTGACCCTTTTGGGCCTTTTTCACCGTTGACTTGGGCCTGTAGTGAAACTTAATAATATATATATGCATGGACAATTTTAAACTCTGAGTGGTGTGAGGAAACCAGCCACAAGTACTAGTAAAATGAATACAGTACAAACCAACAAAAAAAAGAGAATTGCTATGAAAGAACAGCACTATTATATCATTAAACATTAATGTAATTATATAAATTAATAAAATGATGTGAAGTTTGCTGGGTACATAACAAATAATGAGGCGAGCATGGAAACTTAACAAGCCTAGTCAAGCGAGAACAGGAACCACACAACACCTAGTCATATACACCTTTAAGCAGATGTATTTAAACATTTTGGTCATGTTTTATAAACACTTAATAATGCTCACCTCCCTAACTGAACAGAGCTAGAATTGTGTGGTGCCACTCCATTAACTCATAGCTTCAACCTGTGCAGTACCGTCCAAGACAGGTCTAAGGCATCAATATTTTAAAGCTACACATGCAAATATTACATCACATTTTTTAAAAACAAAAGGAATCAATCCTGGATTTTTTTTTTCAGGTAGACATTATTAAGTTATCAAGCTCCTCCTCCCAACAAATTCCAACACATGTGAGAGATGCAACCATATAGCCAAACTGGAGGCTAAGCTCTCTCAACTCAGTACTGGCGTAACCAGTCTTGAGGAGAAGGAAACCACACTCACTACAATTCCAGTCTCACATAGACCTACCATGATAGCAAACCAAACACATAAACACACAAAAACATACTTGGAGGCTCTAAATAAAAAATCTGCCTAAGCAGCAGAGACCTCCAAAGCAGACACCCAAGCAATCGCTACCCCAAAACAAAACACGTGCAACACATAGCTCACAAAGCCAGTGTGCCAAACAGTCACAGCCCTTAAGGCTAAACAACACACCCCTGATACACTTGTAATAGGTGAATCTATCGTCAGGCACACTGACGTCCTGCTCACCAGGCTGAACAAGGAGAAGGTCACGGTGAGCTGCTGTCGGGCGCTAGGATCCATCACATAACACAAGCACTCAGGTCACTCCAAGGCAAGTACAAATATGACTCAGTCATTGTCCATGCTGGTGTGAATGACCTGAGATGTACCTCCGTGGACTACATGAAAAGAGACATAGTGGAGCTCTCTGAGCATGTAGCCCAGGCCGGTATGACCCTGACCTTGAGTAGCATCTTACCCTCACCAAGAATGATGCCACAATATGAAGACAAGATGATCAATTTCAACAATTGGCTTAAGTATTGGTGTCATTCAAAGGGGATCCAATGCCTGTCAGCCTGGGATGACATGCTTGACAAGCCACAATGCTTCGCTAGGGACGGCTTGCACCTGTCACCCCTGGGCTTTCAGATATTGGCAAAGGATCTTGCTACCCCCATAGTGCCTTTTTTAGGCAAGGCTCAAAAGACAAACCCACCTCCATAGGTATCACAAATGATAAGAAACTAAGAGTAATGCAAGCCAGAAGTCTAAACCTCAAGATGCACGCACTCAAAACTTTCCTTAGCATGGAGAACATCGATATCTGTGCAGTAACAAAAACCTGGTTCAAGGCTCCCGAGAGCACCCCAGCACTACCAGGTTATACCTCATACCATGCTTTTCAGCCCCAAAACTTGGACCGAACCACAAAAGGAGGGGGAGTATCAATATTCGTCAAAGATACCCACACCTCCAGGTTGGTGGCACAGCACGAAGCATCAGAGACTATCCATGTGCAACTAACAGTGGGTAAAATTGCCTTCCAGTTTATAGCCTGCTACAGACCACCCTCCCAAACCCAGGAACCCCACTCGGCCTTCCTGAGAACACTGGAAAATATTAAGGTCTCTCCAAACACCATTATATTGGGTGACTTCAACTACCCAAACATAGACTGGGAGCATTACTCTAGCTCCAACACCCTAGCCCAAAGGTTCCTAGAATTTATAAACTCAAATGCTATGGAACAGCTTGTTACCACTCCCACAAGAGGGGAAAACATACTGGACCTGATCATCATCAACATGGGGACTCTATGCTCCAAACCAGAATTGTATCCCTCACTGGTAAGATCAGACCATAAACTAATCTCACTGGATATTCACATCCCGACCCCACCCCCTGCCCAGAAAACCACAGTGAAAAACTTCTCTAAAGCAAATTTCACACTCCCCAAAACCGAGGTGGAATCCTTCAAAGCCCCCAGGCCTGTGGAAAATACGGCCCAGATCGCAGAATCCTTTATAAACGCATTCTATGAACACCTTCAGGAATGCATGGATCATGCAATCCCAAATAAAACCAAGACTCAATCCTCCAAAGGCAGGCGTCCTGTCTGGTGGACCCTAGCCATAAACAAACTATACAAGAGAAGGAGGAAGCTACTACACGATAGAGCAAAATCCCAAAAAGGGAAGGCATCTCTGATCAGTATTAGCAAAAAACTACGGGCACTCATAAAGTCGTCTAAGGCCAGCTTTGAGAGAAAAGTTGCACAGGACACTAAGGATAATCACAAGGCTTTCTTTAGTTATGTTAGGAACCTGGGTGGGAATTCCCAGATATGCTCAGAATTAGTCCAAAATGACAAAAAATACACCAAACCCACAGACATTGCCAACATCCTAGCTGACAGGTTCAGCGCAAACTCCCCCCCCCCTCCAAAAGGGCAAATATCTATCCCAGCAGAGTGCTGCTCCCCTGACATCTCAAATGCTCAGGTAAGAGCTGCCCTCTCCAAAGCAAAAAACACAGCATAAATGGGACCAGACGGTGTCCCGGGCTGCGTCCTACATGAACTCCAAGAAGAGCTAAACCCAAACATAAAACTACTGTTCAATCTCAGCCTTACTACAGGGTTATGTACCCAAAGAGTGGTGTACAGCAACAGTGGTCCCTCTCCAGAAAGGTGGTGCCTCAATGGATCCTGGAAACTATCGCCCCATAAGCCTGACTAGCTTGGTCTGCAAAGCTATGGAAAGGATCATCATGGACCTCATAAATAAAGATATTGGGGACCTACAGACATTGGATCCTACCCAGTTCGGCTTTGTTAAGGGCAGATCCTGCCTCTTAAACCTGGTCGATGTCTTTGAAACAGTCACCAAGGCCATTGACGAGGGGAAGGTGATCCACACAGCCTACCTGGACCTCGCAAAAGCCTTCGATACAATACCCCACTCGGGCATTATAGATAAGCTCACCAGCTTAAATATAAACCCCTATGTCACTAGATGGGTTGCAAACTGGCTCAAGGACAGATCCCACATGGTTAGAATTGCTGGAGCCATGTCAGACTCCAAACCAGTTACAAGTGGCATCCCACAAAGCTCAGTCCTGGGACCTCTCTTGTTCGGTATATATTTCTGGGAGGTACAGGCCAACACGGTAGGACTGTGGCTGACCAAGTTCGCAGATGACTGCAGACTGGGCACCATAATCAACTCTCCAGCCGACACAAGCATCCTTCAAAAGGGCCTCATAGAAACAGACAACTGGTGCCAGAGCCATGGCCTCAAGCTAAATGACAAAAAGTGTATAGTCATCCCCTTTGGCAAAAACAAAGTGCCCACAAATTACCACATAGGTGGTAATCCATTAAGTACAGAAGAAGTAATTAGGGACCTGGGGACCCAAGTTGATAGCAATCTCTCATTTGACAACCACGTGGCCAAAGTGGTTAAAAAAACATTTTATATAGCCCACCTAATCATGAAGGGATTCACATCTAGATCAGGGGAGGTCATCGTGCCTCTTTACTCATCCCTCATCAGGCCCATAATTGAGTACAATGCCCCTTTTGGGATGTACCTTACCAGACACCTGCAGCAACTGGAAAGACCCCAAAAGTACCTCACCAAGAGGATCAAAGGGCTCAAACAGATGCCATATGCTGCCCGGTTAAAGAAACTCCAGCTCTACTCAGTGGCATACCGCCTGCTCAGAGGCGATCTGTGACTGACCTATAAAGCCATGTCCAACCCAGAATTAATGGACATGCTGCACCTCAGAAAATCCAAATCCCATCGAGCTATGCGCTCGAGACTTGAACCTCAGCACTGAAATAAATAGGACATGCTGGAGGGACAGATTCATAACCCAGAGGCTCCCTTCACTCTGGAATAAAATCCCAGTCCAGGTTAGGCAGAGTCCCTCACTGACTCTCTTCAAGAGGAATCTTGATGAGTGGATGGGAGATCGTAGGTTTACTCCGGGTATCACTTCTGTGTCACTGTTAGACAGAGGCACAGTATACTAACCTTGAAAAAGGGCATAGCAAAATTAATTTAAAATGGGTGGTGAAAGCCAAACACACTCTGGCTAGGCTTATAAATGCCCTAGGGCAGATAGCCTAGTATGAACCTATGAACCTATTTCTAATAAACAAGTTTTACATATGTATATATCTCGTTCAGATTTTCTGTTTAAAAGTTTAAGTTAATTTAATAACATTTTTTTTATTTCCAGACATAAAGTCTGAGTACTTTATTACTAAAGTCACACCAGTCTGTAAATAATCAAGTTTATTTAGTATTTTCAAATTTCTGACTTTGGGAATGTCTACCTGGCTTTCAGAGCAGTGATATCATACTTAGTAGAACCCTAAGGTCTTTTGCATGATAATATGGTAGAAAATATGTCTGCTTGCAAGTGAATAGGTAGTCTTTCTGGAAATTCAGGGCAGGGAAGAATTCTAATCTCCTTGTCAAGTACTTGTGAAAATTTCTGTTAAGATACCATCTTGGTAGACATCTCAGCCATCCATATTTTGGAGAACTTTTCCTATTTTCAGGACTAATTTTGCATGTCCTCATTTTTTGTAGGTATTTCCTCTTTTTTAAGCTTAATCTAGCCTTTTGCACATTTTTTCTGAATTCCCATCATCTCATGATTTGTGTTGTTTATTAATACACAGAAACCATACTACATAACCAACATACTAGTGGCAAAAATAACTTAAAGAAAGAGGACACACGTTACAACTCCCTTTTTCTGAAGCAAAAATAAATGATCTCAAGTGTTAGACGTTCTGTGTTGCAGTTCATTAGCCTACAGATTTTACACGGTCTCTCTGATAATTTGCTTATATATTTCCAACATTTTTGTCACACTCTGCTTTTAAATTTGCTTCTGAGTAGTAGCCACGTTCCTAAAGGAAGTGGGAACACTTGTGTGTTATTTGGTACTAAAATGTTATGTTAGTTAAATGTCCAGACGTTTAGCTGGGCATTCCTGTTTTTCAAAGGCCTTTGCTTCCCTTTTCAAAGTCTACAGGTTGAGAGGTATGTTCCTTGTTCTCTCATGAATTACACAATACTGAGGAAGATGAATTTCATGATTTCTTGGTGAAAAAGTACTGGGCATGTGAGAAACCATCTCCTCATTTTAGGGTTACATTATTGATCTGAATATGTTGCTCGTTCATGTTTGGGGATGTTTTAATGAATATTCATGGTTGTTAGGTGGGTATTAAGAGCTACTAGGAAGCATGTAAGGTGACAGTACATATTGTTTATTTCCCACCAGGGAAAGAGAATTTCATGAGATGATAGCATACCAGGAGGGAATCATACTATATGTGGGGAAATGGAATTTTGTGACTAGTGTAGCAAGAGGTTAGCAGATTATCTGTAATGCCATCTGTCCTTCACCTGGGGAAGTATGTTGTAGTTAAGAGTTATGAGGCATACCTCAATTTCTGACATTAATTTCTATGTAATTTATGCATTACTTAAGTAGATATTGATCACGTTTCTGAATAGATAAGAATGACTGAGCACATTTATTTAATTAAGGAGGTTCAAGTACACCTTGATTAGAATACAGCAGATGAATCAGAGGCATAGTTAAAGTAGGGAGAAGGGGCAGTCTTATTGGGTGCAAGATGTAAGGGGGAGTTGATAGAATTTAATAAAGTAAAACTGGGTTACCTCATAGTAATAACATGCATTTGATAAAATATGTATAATTTGGTAGAAGTATTTTTTTACAGTAACAGAGGTTTGCAAAACTGCTCTCTGTCAGACTAACAGTGTGATATTTTTACAAATAGCATGTAACAGCATCTGCAAGTACAGGAAAGAAATATGCAGTAAACAAGCATAATTAGCTGAACAGAATGTGCTTGTGTGGAACAAAAAGTTTTATACTTCTGAAGGTTTTTGTACAAACATCATTGACAATAGAGGCTTGTTGAAATATCATAAACAGTTGAATGTATTTACAGATATTCAAGTGAATAAACCTGCTAAAGAGAAATGGCTAACACAACAGAAAAGGATACAGACTATCCTATTAATGAAGGAGCATTTCATCCCGCTGAGGAAATAGTTTTCTGTGGATGACATAAGGATCCAGACAAAGAATCCTTCAGTACAGGAAAAGAATGTTTCATTAAGGATGAAGTTTAAAACTAGATAAAAATGACTTTAAAGAAATGTGTGGTAGACATTTTGTAATTTGAGTTATCTGAGGAAGTGCAGTTTATCTGTCAGTTATCTATGTTATAAAAAAATGTAAAAACTTTTGATGGAAGTGCTTGGTAAGCTTGTTTGACTAAACCTTTCAGTGAATATTAATATACAATTGTATACTTTGTAACCTGTTGCTAATTCAATTTAACAGGAGTGAGCTTCATTTCCTGCCAGTACTGCAACTGCAAAAATGCCTTGGTGATCTGCGTGTGCTTTAGTTCATTACTGTCATTCAAAAATGAATGTGAATAATTTCTTTTTAGTCAGAGCTGAAGCATTCAGTGCTCCATGTTAACTGTAGCAAGCTGCTTGTTGCACTTATAGCAAGTGGCTTGCTACATTTTTTTTAATTCAAGTACAAAACCTTGTTTTTGGACCTCAACTTAAAGTTAAGATGCATCAAATAAAGGAATGGCCCTAGGCACCATAAGACCTAGCTTTACCTTTGATACGAATTACGATACCTTCAAACTAAGAGAAGCTTTAGAGATTCTGTTTGGGCTTCAAGCAGTCTGAAGTGTTTTTATTTTGATAGAAGGAATATATTCTTGCAGACTAATTGGACTCTGCCAGAAGTAGATAAGTGGAAGGCAATGCAAAATGTGATATCACTTTAAAATAAAGTTAAAGATGGAGATTAAGCATTACCATCCATTTGATCAAGATCAACTATTAATAAATTAGAAGAAAGGATAGGGGAATTACAAATGAGATGTCAGGAGGGTGAGGAAATGGACATGGTGAATCAGGAAAGAAAAACTACATTGAATTTTTCCCTTTAACCCATCTTTGGGATCACAGCCTTCTTATTTCACTAACACATTACCAGGTTTGGTTACAGACTTTGCAGGAATCCATCAACAAAATGAGTTTATTCCATGCAAGCAGGATGTATAAGATGCTAGGAGACTCAGCTGACATTGTACAGCTAAAGCAGGGTCAGCAGGTCATGCTGAAGTGATTTTTGTTTGGGGACTGTTTTGCTTTAAAGTGGGAGGTACCATACACTAGTCAAACAGGTAGGACCTCTGTTGCATCAACCAAGAGACGTTTTAAGAATCATAGGGACAAGAAATATAAAATTGCATATGTTGATCAACTAAAGCTTGTTAAAAATATGGATGTAAATTCAAGAAAGTGATACTGCTTTTTGTACTTTGCAGATTGTGACACAGAACATAAATGCACACTGTTCGACATCAGTCAGGCAGCCTTGCAGAGGAGATGGGCAAGGGGGATTATTAGATAAGAAATATGAAGGAGGGCTATCAGTAGGTGATTGATTTCATTACAATCTACTTTTATGAATAATTCTCGTCTTTGCTGCATGCAAACAAGAAGTCATTTTACCCATATACACCACTGTATACAATGTTTATGAATGTGGTGAAATTTTAAATGTTTAAAAACCTTTAGCAGAAGTTTTGATGTCATAGAGTGTATTAAGCAAAAGGATGTGGATTTTTGTTTTCTACAGGATATTAAGATAGTTCCAGAGAAAAAACGATGCAGTAAAGAAAGAAAATAATTTGAATGGTACAACTTTTTTGAGATCTTCAGAGAAAATGAATGTAATGATTAGTTATATTTCTACATAAAATACTTAAATGCAAACATTTGGAATGTTATATTATGTTCGATTGGCCATGTTTTTAAGCATAGATTTGATGCTGAGGCAGAAAAAAATGAGTGTTATTAATGCTACAGTAACTTAAAAATGATGGATAAAACTCTGTGAAAATGAGGTCAAGAGGAGATTTAATTATAATTGGGCAATGAATACATCAAGCAAATGGAAGAAGGGAAAATATGGGTGTGTAATATGAAGAAGCAGTTGCTAAAACACCATTAGCTGCTTAACATAGGGCCTGAGGGAGAAACAGGACTACTTAATGTGGACCTGATCATCAGATGCCAACTCATCGTCATCTTCTTTCGGCTGTTCCTGTTAGGGGTCACCACAGCGGATCACCTGTTTCCATTTCTTCCTGTCCTCTGCATCTTGCTATGTCACACCAACCACCTGCATGTCCTCTCTCACCACATCCATAAGCCTTATCATAGGCCTTCCTCTTGTCCTGTTACCTGGTAGTGTCATCCTTAGCATCTTTTTCCCAATATACTCTGCATCCCTCCTCAGCACATGTCCAAACCAACGTAATCTTGCCTCTCTGGCTTTGTTTCCAAACCTTCCAACCTGGGCTGACCCTCTAATATACTTATTCCTAATCCTGTCCACCCTTGTCACACCCAGTACAAATCTTAACATCTTTATCTCTGCCACATCACATCCAGTTCAAACTCCTGCTTTTTTGTCAATGCCACTGTCTCCAACCCATATAACATAGCTGGTCTCACTTCCCTCTTGTAGACCTTCCCTTTCACTCTTACAGGGACTCGTCTGTCACAAATCACTCCTGACGCTCTTCTCCACCCACTCCATCCTGCCTGTACTCTCTTTTTCACCTCTCTTCCACACTCACCGTTACTCTGAACTATTGACCCCAAGTATTTAAACTCATCCACCTTCGCCACCTCTACTCCTTGCATCCTCACCATTCCTCTATCCTCCCTCTCATTCACACACACATATATTCTGTCTTAGTCCTGCTGGTAAGTCCAATATGCAGAGTAAAGGGGAAAGAGCCCTGGCTGTGCCCCAGAGTACATAGTATCAGTTAACTGCCCTTGTGACTGAGGAGATTACTGGGGTACCTAGGATCTCTTAGCTGTCCTGGTGACTGAGAAGATTGCTGGGGTACCTGGGATCAGTTAGCTGTCCTGGTGACTGAAGAGATTGCTGGGGTACCTAGGATCAGTTAGCTGTCCTGGTGACTGAGGGGATTGCTGGGATAGGGTGGGACTGGACATAAGTATGGAAATTTATTCTCCATTTAGTCTCTTCAGTGGAAATTACCAGGGAAAGCATCACCTCCAAGGATGGGGAGGGTCTTAACTTACATCATTCATAAAAGTCAAGAACAGCCCTGCATAATGCCCACTATATACCAAAACCAAGGTCTGTCAGTGAACATGTGTATAGAATTGGCATAGGTAAAAGCAAAAACTCCTATTCCCCATGTAAATGACAAATGCTGTTGCCACATTCTCTGGTTTCTTAGGTCATAAATATAGTAAAGGAAATTGGGACTGGTGTATTTAAAGTAGGAATTCAGAAATAAAACATAGAGGAAGTCAGATATTATATAAACAATATGGTGTTGTCTGACCATCTGAAATTAAGCACAGTTTATTTTAATTGGGAAGAATGATGGATTTATATAAATGAAAGGGTGGTCAGACAATGTAAACCCAGATATAAATGATTAGGAAAACAGAAGCTAAAATAATGTACTGGAAATTTAACAGACCTAAATATAGTATGGGTGGACAAAAATATAGCTATGATTAAAAGAAACATCAAAAACTTAAGACAAAATTTGTGATGTACATCAGCAAGTCAAATGACATCAAACATACCCTGCCTGTGGAAGTAAACGTGTCCTGCAACGATCAACAGAATGATTCAGAGTGACAGATACATCACACAGAGGATACCGCTTCTCTGGAACAGATCTCCATCCATGTAAGACAAAGCTCATCCCTGTCCATATTTAAGCGCATCTTGGATCTATGGATGGGAAACAAGAAATGTATCACAGGACTGCCCTTGTGCTACTACTGGACAGGCATAGCTCCTAAATGCTTTAGCCCATGCATGGGTCCCCTCAAATTATCTTTGGTATGATCTCAGTTGAACTCAGTAAGGGTAATAAATAATTACTGACCATGGGATGAGTAAGGCCAGTTTAACAACAAATTAAATGGGTTAATTCAAGCACTAAAAGGGGAAACTGGCTTGGATTAAAATGGCCTAAAAGGGCAGCTATCCTAGTACTTACCTATAGCCTTAAAAAAAGAACAGAATGTTAGTAGGATAATATACTCTGTAAAATATAAGAAACAATAAGTGTTTAATTTAAATTTAAGAGAACAAAACAATATATGGATATTCTTGAAAATAGAAGATTGTCTTGTGGTGCCAAATGTTGAGTGCAAACTATATTGTATAGAGGTCCCTTGATTCAGAAATTTAAAAGATTGGGGCTATAAACCAGAATAAGATGGTACAAGATATTTAAGTAGCACTGAAGGAAGGAATAGAACAGATAGAAGATTTTACTCCAGTGGAATTTCAAAGTGTAGATAGAACAGTTAAAATAGTTCATATCGCTTAGGTAGGGGATGGTATGTCAGTTCATAGGTTCATAGGTTCATAGGTAGGTACTCGTCTATTAGCCCCAGGGCCTATATAAGCCTAGCCAAAAAGGTACCCTGGCTTTCACCACCCAAGAAAATTATTTTCCTGTGCCCCTGTCGAGCAGTTATAAGTGTTATTATGATCACTAGAAATATGATGTGTTTAGCACATGGTAGAGGTTTACAAGTAAAGTACAAGTGTGTGAACTGTATGAAAGAATTTATCATTTTTATTTTATGTAAAAAAAGAAAGGCTGAATGAAATAAGAATATGAGGACTGGAGACCAATCTGATTGTTAAATGATGATTAGAAATTATTTGCAAAAAATATTTTATTTTATTTTATATTTGTTTATTGGGATAGTACACTGATCACAACTGACAATTTGGAGTTATTGTACATATTAAATAATTCTCAAAGAAGTAGACAAAAGTGCAATAAAGTATACATATCAAAATCGAACATTACCAGTATATAAAAGGTAAAATATGTAAAATATACGCATCAAAACTGAATATTGCCAGTATATAAACATTAAAATATGTACAGTGTATGTCTCAAAACTGAACATTACATGTATATAAAAAGTAAAATATGTAAAGTATATGTATCAAAAATTAACATTACCGGTATATAAAAAGTAAAATATATACCACTCGTAGGGTATTTTATAGTCCATATTTGCAGTTATGTTTGAATATTGCTTTATACCAGGGTAAAGGTCCGTTAAGGTATAATTTAAAACTGCATGTAAATCCATTTAATAGTTCATTGAGGCAGTCATTTATTTCCTTAAAATGAACTGCTCTTTGAAACCGGGTGCCAACCAAGACTAGAAATTTGGAAGATTTGAATATATTCAAACTGACTTTAGATAAATGTGTGAGGAAAAGGATTTAGGATCCTTATTTAATGCAATCAGTGCTCTTTGATTACTTTTCTAGCAGAACACTGTAATGCCACTTATGAAAAAGTAACAATATATGACAAAAACTGTACATTAGTAATTAGAAGATGTAGCAACAATTATGGGAGAAATGCCTATTTTACAGGTTTGTATTTATATTTCAGGCTTGTATCATGGTGGAAGTGTTGTGAGGTTATGAGAATCAGGGTAGGGACGTCTGGGGGAAGTACAGTTGGTGTGTTACTATTTGAAAGAATTAAAGGCTAGAGGTTAAGAGGCCTTTTTGGAATGTGGCCTGCTGTGTGGCAAGTAAATGATTCAGGTTAACAATAACATCAAAGGAAAAGGTTAACAATTGAAGAAATGATGGGGCTAATTAGTGAAAAAGATATATATGGTAGACTTTCTGGCTAATACTAATAATGTTTGTACAAGACAGGTAGTCCAAGACTGCACAGTGCTAGATGTTTAGTTTATTAGTTTCTTTACCAGGGTAATAGACTGTTCACAATAGGTCATTAGCAGGCACAGCCTGGAAGCTTAGATGTTGCTAAAGTGTATATACTGGCTCATGGAAGCTATATAACGCAAATATTTGATAATACTCTTAAACCAGTAAGATTCCACTAGCAATAGATATATCTTTCACCCTTATTTGGACTTATTGGCACAGCATAAATAAAGAGTCTGGCCATGCTTTGAAAGACTCAGTTTTTTTGATGAGGTACATTTTTACAGGAAATGCAGTTTTATAAGATGCTTCTTTGTCATAATTGTTAAGCTGTGTATCTTAAGGACATAAGGTGCAGGATTTGATTCTCAAATGGGATAATTGCTAGGCTTACAATGTCCCATTAGGTCAGTTAACCAACTTGTAAGCTATGAACCTTTAGTGTTACACCAACTCAGAGAAGAAAGAGTAAATGTTCTCCTTTTTTTCAAATTGGCATGACCTCAGAGGTAGCACTTTTAGAGACTTAATATATGGGGACAGACCCCACATTCGAAAATATGAGGGGTACACTACCTTGTAAAACTGCCACTGACTTTCAAATTGCAGTGGTTTAGCAGAGTAGCACAGGATGTACTATATTACATCTTAATACATGAGCTCTAATACATGTTAGCTCATAGATTTCTGCATGAGGCCCATTACTTCAGTAACATACAAACTCAGAAACATACCTGCATCTCCCTTTGTGGAAATACTTATATTCTCGCTCCAGATTTGCTTCAATTAAAAGAAATACTTATTATTTTTTAAAACAGGAAAACAGTGATACTGGGATACTCCCTACACTGCTCTGTCAAACTGGGATCAGTAATACAATATGCAAATGATTCAACAATCATCTGCACTGCAGACACTGCATCCCAGCTACTGTCTCTGACTGAAGAAGCCTTCACTGCCACGGAAATGTGAATGACTAACAACCATATTGAACCAAACTTATGTTTTTCATTCCCCCCAAAAATTATCCTTTTAAATAGGCCTGAATTTATTATGTACTCACAAAACAAAACTAGGTTAGAAGTAGTCCCATACACAAAATTAATAGACGTTACTATCGATGAAAACTTAACCTTTGACCAGCATGTCAACAACAATATCAAAAAGACTTGCCAAAAGTCTCAAACACAAGTTAGGATAAAAAGTTCAAAAAGTAAAATAAAATCTACTAAAGGCAAAACATGCTTGATACCATCTGACATAGACACAAACACTTCTTAACTGTTCCACTAAACAAACTCTTGCCTCAACATTCCTTCAACCATCTCTTTTTATGGTGCTCCATTACTTACCAATATTCACTCCTCCCTAAAAAACAAAATTGAGACCTGTTATAATAAAATTGCTAAATTTGCTACCAATGCTAAACATTCCTCTCACCACTGTTTCTCTCTATGCTTACTGAACTGGCTTGAACTGCCACAGTTCCTTATCTATCTACAACTAACCACTGCACACTACAACAAACCCTCTGACTGCCCATCGTTGACTTACTTACTAACACTGTACCAACCCAAAAGACACCTAAGATCTGAAAATCAATCCTTGTTGCTAGTTGAAAAACAAAAACTTCCAGCTGGCCAAATGCTTTACTCTTTCTGTATTGTAAAACTATGGAACACTCTTACATCATCACTCAGGTCCCCATACAGTGTTCCCTCTTTTAAAAAGTCCCTTCACCTGCACCTCTCAAATCTATGGTACTGCTCATTTTCCGGATCTTAACTCCCATAACTTGATCCTCTTACACTGTTCAACTCCCTACTCCTGCACCTCCTTCTGGTCTCTGTTACATACATCATCCTTTATGTAATGTTACAGCTTTAATAACTAAGATATGTATTTCGCTATGCTATTACAACAGTATTAGTTGTTGATTGTTTAACAGTATTTGTTAAATTGTAACTATAGTCTGTAAACCAGGGCCTCCCCGGGCCTCTGCTGAAAATGAACATGTATCCAGTCGGACTATCCCGGTAAACAAATGTAAAATAAATAAAATAAACATGTATTTGTTATGTGGAGCTTTTCTCCCCAGGCCTCTAATGAAAGCAAGCTGTTTTTCAGCCCAGTGGACTTTCCTGGTGAACAAATGCAAATAAATAATACTGAACATAACCTATTAGAGAGTGGGATCAGAGATGTTGGAATAGGGAATTTTCTCCTTTCCTCTGTGGTTGTGCAGACTCTGGATTAGTATATTTTTGTGAGTGCAGACATGCTTGATACCATCTGCAAAATGATGCAGCATTGTATGGGTGCAACCAGGATTGATACCTACTGCAAAAATGCAGCATTTTTTTTAATGTTGGTGGTCAGTGATTTGGGATGACAGTTTTTATGCATGTAGTTTGCAAAATGTGAGTCCTATGATTAAACATACACTCCTTTTTCTCTACAATTAGTTAATCTTGGAAGAGAATTAACATCCTTATGTTATCCTTATAAAATGTACCAAGCAATAAAAATATCAACATGTAACAACTTGAGTTAATGTACTTCAGCACATAAAGGTAAAACAGTATTTACTGTGACACTGTGGTCAATTAGCTGGTGAGAAAGTAGACCTTGGGCTTCAGATCTGAGGAACAAATAATAGCAGAAGTATAACATTTTCAAATCAGACTTCCTTTGGAATAAAGCTTGAATATTTGGAAGAAGAGGAAGAAATACGAACTGTAATAATGGACAATATTGCACAATATTCTGCAAGACGGTCAAAATGACAGAAGAAAAGAGGTATATGTGATCAAAGCTATTTACTAGACATGGAAACAGCTATTTTGTTCACATATTTACCTGCTGCAAAACTACATGCTGAATTGCTAATTGATTTGTCGGGTGATTTCTGGCTCTCAATTATATCTGGAAAAAAGGGAGTTTAACACATAGTAAGAAGCACAGTTGTTTTACAGATGGCCCCCATGTTTCGAGTATGTATCTTCAAAATTTTATCAGAAGCAGGAAGGTAGATTTGATCTGTTCTTTGTAAATAATTATATACAAACAGTTCATAACATCAAGAAACATTGACTGTCTAAAAAATGGGTTAAAACTATTTTATCCCATCTAAGCATCCAGACAAGTTGCAAATGCTGCCAAAGAAGACAAGTTCCTTAAATATAAAATCATTGCATTGCAGATTCATGGTATAACCTAAGTAATGAAATTGTGTACAACAATTCCTGTTCTTATACTTCCGCCTTGACTCGCCTTCGAGTCGAAGTTTAACAAGAGATACACACATACCAGCTATCTTTATCTGATGAACTCATACTTGGAAAACATTGTTATTTTATATATAATTTGGTTCAGATGGACCTGTAACTGATAGCCTTTTCATTTGTTTCATTAACTGTGATGTTGTACTTCAGATCAGACACACAAAAAGTACACACCCAATGGTAAAAAGGATTTTCTAAATCAGTGCAGTTAATACTCCCTATTCTTACTCTAAGCTGACCAACGCACATGGGGTCTAGCCTTCAGTGAGAGCAGTTTGTGTGGACTGGTGAACTAGGCTTACCACCTGTCCCTGTTTTGAGGGACAGTCAGTATTACGGCAGTTGTATCCTGTGAAAAAAATGGAAATGCCCTGAGATTTTAGGATAAAAAATAGTTCATACATTTTCTTTAATAGTTGCATAAAATGGTTAATATTTATCTCAGACACCAAATTATTACAGGAAATACCACACACAACTCAAAATGGTACAAGAATAAGCTTTTACTTTGGCAAAAAAGTGAAGTTCTATCCTTTGCACTGTCTGTGGGTATGTCTTGTCCTGCAAAATCTCAGCTTTGCACAAAAAATGTCCCACTTTGGGCATTTGAAAAGGTGGCAACCCTATCATGAGCTGATGATAAAAATTATTTGTCCTTCACATTGACTGACCTTGTCAGATAGACTCTGCAATTTCAGTTAGTAGAGACAGTTAGGTGATCAGTTGCTTTACTGTCATTCCAAATAAACTGAAATAAGATTTTGTTTCAATGTTTTAGCAAACATTTGTGATTTATATAATTTCTTCATTTGCTTCCTGAATAAGGGGGGCAACTGTCATAAACCTTTTTAACCATGGTCTGGGCACAAGGCAAGAAGGACAGGAGCACTTGCTGACAAAGGTTTCATTAATGTGATAGATACTGCAGTAAGTCACATGACAGCATACTGCTGAGTGCACAAAGAAAAGAGAGGTCATAAAGGCTTTCTGCTTTACTGTGGCAAGGTATTCTCTTTTGAGCAGCTTTAATACAATTTTCTTTTGCTGCTGTTCATTGAAACCTCACAGACTGGTGCAGAGTGAGCCAGCAGTGTACACCAATGTTTTTATTTCACTTTTTCCTGCTTTAGTGTAACCTTGTGGTTAGCATATAAAATTATGGCGTGTGCAGGCAAAGTCTGTTATGTGACATACAGGGGGCTTACCTACTGCAATATTTTTTTTTTTTTTTTTAGATTTTTAAGCTGTACATCACCGTATAAACAACTGAAGAATAAATTGACAACAATCGCTAAAATGCATAACATATATTGCTTTAAGACAGATCCCAAACATATTTATAATTTACATAGGGCATTTCCATCAATCCCTTGAAAATGACGCACACCAAATAACCTTGTAAAGAAGAGTTGTTTAAATTACTTCAGGGTTTGAAAGAGATTTAGAAAAAAAATCATTGCAGGTTTAGAGTCACTAAAGTCAGTAGCTGGAGCATTCCCTATGTTTGCAATCTCCTAATTAAGTCTGAGTCAGTAAGTGTTGGAGTTTCATAATTTACCATAACGGATTAGTCTAGTTTTCTTGAGTTTTATGATATTTTATATTTTATTATTTTTCCCTAAGCAAATCCCCCCAAAAAGAAGTTATAGTTATTTAATATTTACTGTAGTGACACAATGGCTTAATACAATATGTAATATTGAAACATTCATAATGAAAATAATAAAGCGGGGATCAGACATTATAATGAATACAGTGAAAATTTATAACAGTCTGACAGGAACGTTTATGTAAGTTTATCATAATAAAAGAGCATGGGGTAATTTGATGACTCAGATATGAGAAGTCTGCTTCACAATATCCAAGGATTGGGATTCAAACCTCACCTCTGGTCACCACATGTATGACGTTTACATGTTCTTCTTGTGCTGCTGTGGGTTTTCCTCTACCTCCCAAAAAGCATACTGGTTGATTGGCTACACTAAAAAATATAAATGTCTACTGTATTCACCCATGCCCATATACCCAGGTCATAGCTGAAAAGGATCTAAGAAGGACTGGTTAATAAATATAAGAAACCAAATACTACGAACCACAAAACACACAAATGTATTATATCAACAACAACCGGAGCAAAACAATGGAACTTTCAGCAGTAAAAGGGGAATTTATTAAATACAAAAAGAAATGAAGCACTTTCCTCCATCTATAACCAGGACTTCATCAGAATCAAATAAACCATTAAACCATTACAATTTAAAACACCCTCACAGTCACGTGCTCTCATTAGACCAAAATTTCCAGTATCATTTATATATCCACACCCTGAAAAGGCTTCAAGGCTCAAACACAAGTTAGGATAAAAAGTTCAAAAAGTAAAATAAAATCTACTAAAGGCAAAACATAAATACATTCATACTTTTGGTGACTTAAAAAATGAACTAAATATTCAATAAACTCATAAGATCTTAACTTCAAAATACTTGCAATAGATAGCTGATTGTTTAACTCAGGAAAACATGTGCATTTAATCTAATCTGCCACGCTAATTCCCTGGCTTCAGTATAATCAATGAAGGACCACCCCGGGGTCTTTCCAAATCATATCCAACACCAAAAAGAAAAAAAAATGTGGGTAGGAAAATTACAAATGTGCTTGATTAAAGCATTGTTCTGTTTTTTTGCTAAATGTCATAGATGTTCATAAACTTGGTCTCCAAATTGTTGTTAAATATAAGAATAAAAATCTAGTAATGAGCTATTTGGTAAGTACTAAGAATTATCAGAAATGAAGAAATTTTACATGTTAAAATACTAGCGTGACATTATCCCAACTAGTCATGATGACCACTGAAGCTGACATAACGAAAATGTTATAGTTTCTCAGTTAACACTTCTGACATGCTTCTGTCATTTAATTAAAGCATTGAGCTCAGGCATAATACTCCTAATGAGCTCAGGAATGTTAACGAATTGTTCAACTTTTGCGTACAGTACTGATACTGATACAGTTTTATTTATTTATTTTTTTAAACTTATAGTCTTCTTATAGGTAGTTACTAGGCTTGCAGTCTGAGAGGCAATTGAGGAGCCATTGCAAGATACCCAATGGCCGCAAAGCACTGTCCTGTAAACTGACTTGCTTAAAGTCATACTGCAGGTAAATGAAGACGGAAAGAATCAAACCTTCTACCCGAGGAAGAAGCTTACTAACAACTCATTGCCTTAATGCTCTACACTAACTAACAAAGGCATAGAACTCTGAAGGAACCTGAACCGACAGCCCACCCTACTTAACACTATGCAAAGCACATCATTTACAGGATGATGTACAGAAGCATTCATTTTAGCTACACCTTCACTTTGTTACAGTTGGCAGGGACAGTTTTAGTGATGTAAACAGAAGGTCTACAAGCACTTGCAAACTGCTGTCTCAAAGCCATGCACTCGTGTCTTATAGCTCATGTAGGCTGCAAGACCTGCCTTTGGGCAACTGATGCCCTAAGCACAAGGACTCCACAGCAGCCCCTCACCACCTGATGCCCCCATCC
Source organism: Protopterus annectens (assembly GCF_019279795.1). Taxonomy (NCBI): domain Eukaryota; kingdom Metazoa; phylum Chordata; order Ceratodontiformes; family Protopteridae; genus Protopterus; species Protopterus annectens. The sequence continues at coordinate 1,093,559,691 of NC_056748.1, read as the reverse complement.
AGGTCTACCTACACCATCCAGATGACGGGAAATGCACCCCTGCTTTAGCAGCGCAATAGGCGGCCACTTAGTTGGCCTATGCCTAAGGCCAGTTATGGTAGGTTGCACCCCTCACTCAGTCTGTTTGAGAAGCAGTTGCTACGTCTTGTCTGAACACATTATTTGAATTTCAGTGAGTTTAAATGCAGCAACCTCGGAGAAGGAGTGGAAATGGAAAATTTTAGGGTTCGGAGCTATTGGGAGTTTTAGAGTTAGAGAGAGGAACCTGGGGTTTTAGGGTAAGGGAGCAAGGACTTGGGTTGGGAACTGGGTGGGAGTTTGAGTTAGGTTTCTGGTACAGCTCTACATTTTTATACAGGCTGGTGTTGGTAGGGTAACATAGGAATGAGAGATTGAGCTAGTGGGAGTTTGAGCACTTGGTTTTCTAGCAAGTGGCAACGAGCAAGTGTGCCACATAAGCATGTCTAGTAGACCTGTGAATAGCACAGTAATTCAATGACAACAAAGCAACAGAATGTGCAAATGGAAGCTGCTTTATTTTGTACAGATTAATAAATTCTATTTGGAGTTTACAATCTCAAGCAAAAAACAATATTTATAAAGTGATGTCATGTAAATACTTAATTAGCCAGTTCTGGTTATGTAAAACACATACCCCGGGATTCATGAAGCTTGTGCTAGGTGCAGGGGTAGCGTTGGCGTTTCTAACACCAAAGATGGCCGCAGAGCGATTCGGGTACGAGCTGTTTCCATGTGCACTACCTGCATACGCTACGCCCTCACAACTTCCGAGCCTTGTATGCTAATTACCCCATGTGCAGCAGTGTAGCATGCAAATGAAGGTATGTAGCAATTCAGGAAGTGGTGCAGGCATAGTGTAAGCATGCAGAAATGTAAATCGTAGAAAACGGTTTACATTTTTGCAAACATAAAATCTGAGCCACGACAGCCGACCAAACACATGTATTATATTGTTAATATATACCAGTGGCTAAATATATAGCCATTGGCATAAAAAAATGTACAAAATATAAAATTAACATTTAATATATATAGTCGCACTATCGCGAAGTGGAAGCGCAGGGCAGCGATACGTAAAGGGGATCACAAGGAATATATAAAAATATAGAATAAAACCGCAATGAAACACATATCACGATTTCCCCATAATAGTCAATGGCAAGCATGCTACACCATACTTATGGCGCAAGGGTTGCTAAGGGGCAGTGACAGTGTTATGCGCCGTAGCTAGGAATTAGTAGGCAATGCCATGCAAATGAGAGGAGTAATAGGGAATCACAGATTCCCTGCTGGTGTAAGGATGCACCTCACAGCGTAGCGTTATAGCACCGAGGTGTGCCCTTGAGATAAAGATGATATCAAGAGAGGGGTGTGTCGCCATTGCTGTAAGCACATTGGAGCATTGCTAAACTGGTCTGCCCCTAGCTAGGCAAAGCTGCAGGATAGGGGAGTGTTGAACTGGCCATAGCTATGCTTAGCTGAGAGTACACAAGGTAACCGAGTATGCCTGTGAACGGAGATGAAAACATGAATAAACCTGGTAAACGGGTATGCCCGCTGCGCACTGCAGCTGAAACAGAAAGGATATAGCAAAGAAATAAGGAAATGCTGCAGCAGTGAAATTGGAGTGCAAATGACTAATTAACACAGTGGGGCATTGACAACAGCTAACAAGGCTGCAAGCAGCTACCTGCAGAACAGGGAAGGGGAGGGGCTGTACTGAAAAGAAAACAGTAAAGTGTCTAAGCAGTACAAAGCCGATATGCAGTATATCAGCTACAAGGCACATTTTGCCATGACTGGGTATGGAATGTACAAAACAAGAAAGACAGCAGATGGATGCATGCCTGATAATGGGAGGGGATCCAGGTCTAAAAGTGAATTAAAGGGCAACAGATTAATCAAGGCAGGCAAGTAGATCTCCACAATAAAGGCCCCACACTTGCAGTACTCATTGCAAAACCCATAATTAAGACACGCTGCAGCTGGAATAGCTCATACACACCCACTGACATCAGCAGCAGCATCCATAGCAAGTGTGAAAGCACCTCACACACATTTGTGTATTCCCATACACTCTGCACCAGTGCTGTATGCAGATGGGGAACTTTTATTATGTACATGTTAGGGGCTGCCATAGCTTTGATCCACCAGCATGTGTTGGAGACTGAAGGTGGTGTGGAGGATGATGCACACGACCACCTCAGACACCAGAGGAGGAGGAGGAGAGTGGTCAGACCCAGGGTAACCTACCAGGGGCTACATGATCTGGAGATAGTAGAGCATTACAGGGTGGACAGGGACATCCTACAGTAACTTGTGGAGCTGTGCCGACCACGCCTCAGAGCCAGAGCAAACAGAGGGAAACCCATCCCAGTGGATACAGAGGTATGTGTAAGCCTGAAAATACTAGCTACAGGTACCTTTCAAAGACCAACTGGGGATATCATGGGGATCTCACAGGCATCAGCATGGGGATCTCACAGGCATCAGCATCCAGGGTACTACACCAGTTCCTGGATGCCATGTTACCACATGCCAATGAGCACATATACTTCCCCCGAACTCAGGAGGAGTTGGCCAGCAATATGAGTTTCTTCCACCATGTGGCAGAATACCCAGAGGTGGGTGCAATTGACTGCATGCACATACACATTAAGTCACAACCCAGTGAGCAGGGTAGGCACTACATAAACTGCAACGGATACCCCTCCATCAACTGCCAGGTCATGTGCAATGCCTAAGGCATTATCATGGATGTGTGTGCTGGCAGCCCTGGAAGCTATCACGAATCCCACATCTGGCATGCCTCACAGTTGTATTGGTTATTTGCCAGGGGGGGACATCCCAAATGGCCACCTGGTGGGGGATGCTGGCTATGCAATGGAACCGTGGATGATGACTCCATTAGAAATGCACACACACCCATGCAGGAATGCCATAATGAGCCACACGAACCAACCAGAATCATCATACAGTGTGTGTTTGGGATGCTGAAATCAGTGTTCTGTTGCTTGGACATATCTGGTGGAGCCTTGCAGTACTCTCCAGGCACGTGTGCCCACATCTTCATAGTGTGTGCCATGCTACACAATATGGTCCTGCGGAAACAGCTGCAGCAGGGACAAAATTGTGAAGGCCCTCACAGCCCACCACCATTGCTAAGGACCCCACAGGCACAGAGGTACTCAGATCACAAACATCCTGAGCCAGCCCCAGTAGACAGATGTAGGCATGCGCAGTATGCCCATGCCTTGGCAAAAAGGGAACGTATAGCACACATACTGACAGTATAGACACCTAGGGACTGACACCTTTCTCCACCTGCACACACACAGTAAAAATGGATGGCACATACACAAGACTACCTGTAAATTGTCATGTATAGGCAGTCTACTGTGTGCATCCATCATAGGCAGCCCTCAACTATTGCACACACAACTGCCATTGACACAAGGTAAGTCAACACCTGAACAGTAAATTAAGCTATCAGCATATGCAGATACTGTATGTATAGATTCATAGGTAGGTACTTGACCAACTGCCAGAGGCCATTCATAAGCCCAGCCAAAATGTGTCAGCTTTTGCCACATTGATTCATTAACTGCCTCTCTGTGGAGCAGAGCCAGTGGCGGGATCCCTGGGGTGCATCTACTGTTTCCCGTCTACTCTTCAAGGTTTCTCTTACAGAGTGTTAGTAAGGGGCTCTATATAATGTAGTTAGGGATGTTGTTCTAAAGTATGGGGAGTGTCTGTGACAGGAAGCTGTCCCTCCAGCCTCTTCCAGTTATTGCTGTGGCAAGGTTCAGCTCACTACAGTGTGTGTGGCTCACTGTGACATGGATTCCCATAGGTGGAGCAAATCCATCAGGCCTGAGTTCGACATGACTGTGTTGGCCAGCGGAGATCATCTCTGGTAAACGAGATGCCACTGAGTAAAGCAGGAGTTCATTCAGTCCGGCTGCATAGGCCATGTGTTGGAGGCCAGTATTCCCCTTATCGAGGTACATTCAGTGACCCCCCCAGCTGTTGGAAGTGTCTTCTGAGGTACATCCCACATGGGTTATTATACCCTATGATGGGACTGATGAGTGATGTGTAAAGGGGCACTATATCCCCAGTATGTCTAGATGGGAATCCTCTAGTAATCAGATGGCCTACATAGAAGGATGTCCTAACTACTGTGGAGATATGATTATCAAAAGTAATATCACTATCTACCTTAGTCCCCAGATACCCCATTACCCCATCCGTATTAAAGTGGCTGCCACTTATGTGTTAATATGTGGGTGCCAATTCCACAATGGAATGACCATGCAGTTAGTGGTACTTGGCTGGAGGCCATGTCATTGGCACCCTGTGACTTTTTCCATGAGGCCCCTTGAGGGATGTCTGTGTCAGCCGGACTATCAGTCATGGCTCCCAGTTCGCAGTCATTGCCAAACATGGTCTGCAGTAGTCCACCTGTGTTTGCCTGTACCTCTGAGATGTATATGCCAAACAGTAGGGCTCCTAGGACTGAGTCCTGTAGGACACCAATCGTGATTCGTCAAGAGTTGGACCTGGAGACCGCTAGTCGTACCATGTGGGTTCTGTGTGTAAGCCTGTTGACAAACCAACCTGTGATGTATGGGTGCATGTACAGGCTGGTGTGTTTATCAATAATACCTGAGTGAGGCATGGTGTCAAAAGCCTTGGCAAGGTCCAGGTAGTATGTGTGAACTACCTCCTCCATCATCTAACATCTTGGTGACTGTATGTAAGATGCCAAACAGGTTCAGTAGGCATGAACTGCACTCAACCAAGCTGACCTGGGTTGGTCATGTGTTCAGAAGTTACCAATGTCTTTGTTAATGAGTGCCATGAGGATGCAAACCATACCATTGCAGGCCAGGCTAGTCAGGCTTATGGAGTGGTAGTTTCCATGGTCAGTTGCGATTCCACCTTGATGGAGTGGAATAACCGTTGCCACATGCCATTGTATGGGCATGTAGCCTGTGGAGAGACTGAGGTAGGAAAGCTTAATTAGATGGGGGGCAGGTTGCCTTGTACAGTTTGCAAGATGCAGTCTGGGACAGCATCTGCCTCCAATGATGCTGTGGTCTGTTGTTAGAGAGGGCTATGTCCACCTGTGTGTCTCTGATGTGTGGGATACTGTACCTTTCGGGTAGTTAGTGTTGTGAGCTCTTTAGGGGGTGAAGTATGCACTGAATGTATCTGCAAGGATATTGGCGATATCAGTAGGGTCAGCATATTTTGTGCTATATTTCACCGGCACAGTGCAAATCTGTGTGTCACCACATAGCCAAAGAAGGCTTTGTGGTTATCTTTCGAATCCTTGCATATTCTCCTGCTGATGTTAGCCTTGGATGATGTCATTAGGGACCTACGTATCATACTAATAGTGGTCACGGATGTCTGCCCTTCGTGGGATTTGCTGTGTGTCTGGAACACTGTCCTACTTCTGTAGTATAGCCTGTTTATTACAGAGGTCCACCAGACTGGTTTCCTTGTCTAGGTGGAGTGAGTCTTGGTTTACCAGTGATGGCACAATCCATACATACGTGTAGGTGCTTATAGACTGCATTTGTAAATCTGTCTGTATCTTGAACAGTGTTTCCCCTTAGTGTGGGGGCTGTGAAACCCCCCACCCCTATCACTAGTAGTGTAAATTTAGCTGTAAGAAAGGTATACACTGTTGTATCCGTGGGTGGGGGAGATGCTTGGGTGTGGAAACAGTGAATAGTTTGTGGTCAGATCTAACCAGTGACTGGTTAACCTCCACTGTAGTGCACCTGCTGCCCACGCTAGTGATGACCACTTCTAGCAGTTACCACCTGATACAGGGCATATGAGGTGATATATTCCAGGAAGCACTGGGCCTGGAAGTGAGTACCGGAGTAAGCTTCCCAGTTAATGGTATGGTAGTTGACATCGACCAATGCAAAGATGTGTGTTAGGACTGTCATGTTCTTCCCTGTCTCCAGGTAGGTGAAGTGGATGTCCTGGGTCATGGAGGGTGATCCATAGCAGGCCACAGTTTACATTGCAGTTGTGGCTGATGTTAGCTGCACATGGATGATCTCAGAGGTATCATGCTGCCCCATTAACCTGCAGGTTTAGGTATCCGTGATGAATATGGATACAGCCCCTCCATGTCTGTCAGTCCATGTTCTGTGGCTGAAATGTGTGGTATGGATTGTAGTCCAGTAGTGCTGGTGTGCTCTCAGGAGCCTTAAGACAGATTTCAGTTATTGCACAGATGTTAATGTTGTCCATCCTGAGGAGTGCTGTGAGTGCATGCATGTTGTGATCACAACCCCTGGTGTTGATTAGCATAACCCTCACTGAATCTGCTATTGTGCTGTTTTCAGAGCTGCTATTCACCTTTGAGATTCTTCTAAATAAGGCACCATGGGGGTGCCAATAGCCTTGGCCAGTATTCCAAAGCCTAAGGCTGACACATAGGCCGGTATGGTATCATTGCATGCATGTTCCCCATCTGTGCTTGTTTTTCATCTCCCCTGTAGGTAACCTACTGGTAAGCAATAGAAAGCCTTAAACTTATACAAGTCTTCTAGCTTCCAAGATAGGCTTTTGGAGTGACTAAGTATCAATGTTATGTATGTTCTTGCTGTACTTAACTGTTTGCTTACTACATGGTGATTTCTCACTGTATATTGTGATCTGAAGGTCTGTTTATTCACATATTATGGCTGTGATGGCCTGTACGTTAGAGGTTTACAGATAGCCTACTACCTATCTGCCCAAGGGCAATTAGAAGCATAGCTACAGTGTGTTGGCTTTCCCTGCACCATTGATGAAGTAACTGAGCCTCTGTCAAGCATAGCCAATGAAGCAATTTCAGGCAGAGTTGCTGGAATCTGTTGAAGACAGGGGTTGTGGAGGGTGATAGGTGCACTTAGTGATCTAAAGAGGGCATGTTAATGTGACAATTCAACACCATTCAATTCCCCCAACAGGTCTCGCAGCTATCAAACTGGACAGGCTCCCTCACCCCCTGGCTGTATGGTTCTGGGACACATGATCCCAGGGGTGTATAGTCTGTTACCCATTCATACAACAAGGTTTCTCTTGAAGTGTGTCAGTGAGGGGCTATGCCTAATGTAGTTAGGAATGTAATGTATTGTCTCACAGCACATTTGTTATATGTTGTTATTTCAAGAGTACGTGAAGCTCAGTGAGTTTGGGGGCCTCCGCCCTTTGCTTAGCCTAGCTTACACATAGAAATCATCTAAATAGGAAATAGGCGGAAGCAACGTTAATGTCAACAGTGTAATGGTTACAGCATCCGCATAGTATCTGTGCATTCGAGGTTACAATCCTGATAAAGGCATGGATGTTTATCATGTGCAAAAGTATACCTTAACCACAGCTTGCATATATAGGTAGTAATCATCTGAATAATAAACATTCGAAACACCCATATAAACTCATGTGTGCTGGAGAGTACAGTCAACAGAGAATGTAATGTTATGTCAGCACATAGAGAGATGTTACATCACTGACATGAATAAATCCTGAGTAGTTAGCGGATGTGGCCGTGTTTGCGCGCACAGGTTATACGTTACAAAGTTTGTTTAACTATGTTTATTCACTGCTATAATGTCACACAAATACTTTTAAACATGCTTACAACTGCTTAAATGAACCTTATTCTGCAGTAAAAACATTTGTAAAGCATTGCAGGTGTCGAACCCTGGACCATACACACTATAGTCATGGGACTTACCACTAAGCCATCCGAGGTGTATACATGTTTCATGGTCTTGAGACTACACCTTATACCATATGCATTTCACTGTAATGATCACAAATGGGACAGTCACTTTGTGTACATATGTACAGTACATTGTAATGTACTGTAGTTTATGTATTACTGTTACAAACTAATACGTAATATATATATATATATATATATATATATATATATATATATATATATATATATATACATGTCAGTGATGTCTGCACACACACACACACACACACACACACACACACACACACACACACACACATATATATATATATATATATATATATATATATATATATATATATTATACAGTTACATCAATAGCCATATATATGAACATCTATGAACACACTTCATGACACAGAAGCACTCCAAAGGAATTGGAGTGTACACAAAACACATGCAGCTCTGGTATTATAACAATTAATATTAACCTAATTCACCATAGAAGGGGTGGTTGTTGTGTATGTGAAGATTGGGGTGAGGGAGGAATGATAGGTAATGCAATCATGCATTAAGGAGGGCCTGGGTCGGATGTCCAATAAGTGAACTGGAGGGGTATACATGGCGTATGGGGACAATATAAAAAGGACACAAAGCAAGAACCTTTCTCATTCATAATACACCCTGTCATGTCACATTGCAACACCTAATTTCACAAACATATGAACATTAACATGTATCAGACATATGTACACCAACTGACTGTCACATTTGTTTTCAGTAGTGAAGAATATCTGTAGTACAATGTATATTCTAAACACCATAACATTTGTACATATCTCAGATGCCTTAGTGGAAAAGTCAGTGACTGTAGTGTTCATGATCCCAGGTTCAAGGGCTGTTATTTTGAAGGCCAGAATAAGGGCTGCTGGATGCAGGTAGATTAAAGCACTCTTAAGCAGTTGTAAGCGGGTTTCCACGGGTTTGCGCGATGGTAAGCGGCGCTGAAACACAGAAAATGGAGAAGCGCTTCACAGGTTTAGCCTTTGCTTAACGTTGCGCAGACCATGGGCAAACCTGCTTACAACCACATAAATTTACATTATTCACACTTTCCCTACCAGTGCCTACTCTAAGAGGTAAAATAATAACACCATCCAGGAGTAGAACCCGCAACCATGTACTCCATCCTCAGAGTAAGCTAACACTAAGCTACCTGGGATGTACCTATCCCAGTTGTGTATGCAGACAGGTTAAAACACAAAAGGGAGGAATGTGTTGAAATAGGACAACTCTACATGTACACAATTAAAGGTGTATGCTTATATATATATATATATATATATATATATATAGAGAGAGAGAGAGAGAGAGAGAGAGAGACATGTCGATATATACAGGTCTACATATATATGTAGATATATAGATAGGTTAAAAACATCTACACATCTATGGAGGTACAGATAAAAACGTATGCAATAATATATATATATATATATATATATAAATATATATATATATATATATATATATATATATATATATATATATATATACACACACACACACACACATATATATATATATATATATATATATATATATATATATATATATATATATATATATATATATATATATATTATATATATATATATATATATATATATATATATAATATATATATATATATATATATATATATATATATATACACACACACACACACACACACACACACACACACACACACACACACGCATACATACATGTCTGTAGACGGCATCTGAAGTGGTCATATCTGAGTATAACATGGACCATAGCAATGACACATTCTGCCCCCCCTCCAAACAATATGAACATAACATATGAAGAGTATATGGCAATACACTATTACAAATATGTTCTATGGACACAGTCATCAACACAACTGCAATGACTACAAATATCCATGACAGAAATACACAGACAGCTTTCATTTTGCAAAACTTTTTTACATTCTGATGTATTGCCAAAAGGATTCAAGAACTAACAGTACCTGCATGCTATACAGGAAGCATTTAATAGTGCCTTAATGAATCAGCCTGAAATTACTATAGTATTAGTCCATTAAGGGATAGGTGTTCACATAGGGAAAGAACACCGACATACATAGAGAAGTTGTATAAAAGGGGTTCCTACACACCTGCATGTGCTATGTACACCCACCAACATCTACCCCACAACCAAATTAATGACATCAATACATACTGTCATATCATAACCAATTGTTAAACTACTGTACAACATCTGCTGAAACCTTAACATACCTGGACACAGACACACTAACATGGCCCTATGTGAAATAGTTGCCGTTATACAATTGAACAGCTGCTGATGTAACAGAGTTTGTATGAACTAATCCCGTTTCAGAGGGTTGAAAGGTTCGTACACCAGGAAGTTTTACCAAGTACTGATTATCAGTACAGTATGATACACAGTAACACCAAACTAAATATGTCTGGTAAGCACACTGTAAACCCCTAACATTATATGCATAGCTATGCAGCCTTGAGCTGGTCAAACAGCCTGGCCAGACTGAAACATATGCAGAAGTATTAGGTACAGACAAAGCCTGCACAAGTAGCAATGTTCAGAAATATAACAGCAGTACTCACATTTAGAGCAGATCCTCTAGGCATTACACACAATATATTACTGTCCGTCTCCATACAGCTGTTGCAATAGATTCCAAACAACACTTTCATGCTGCCTTCCTCACAAGTAAGGCAAAGGGCCATTGCCCAAGTGGAGTTCTGAATTATACTCCACTGTAGCCTTGGTACTCGCTAATGCAGTAACAGCGCAGCTGATGTGCATGTAATTAGCTACTTAGGAACACCAATTGGTCATCAGAATAGCACATGTTACTGATCTGTAACTATAAAAGGTTGCCTTGTTACACATTCAAACCATCTGTATCTACCTGTAGGACAGTACAAAACACTGAAAGACAAACTTGAAATGAGTATTATACTAGTCAGTAACACCTCTGATTACTAAGAAGGCATATATAACATGTAGTATGTGTATGTAGTACGTAATCAATGCATATAGTGGAAATCGCTATCTTGTAGCGATGTATTGTTGAGCAGTAGTAATGCTTGTAGTATTCTGTTTGTGCACTGTTGTAGGTCACACGGCAAATTCCGCATACACCACAAGGGATGATATGGACTTGGAACCCACCAATTCACTTCCAGCCATTGTCCGTGTCAGGATTGGTCCAACAAGTATGTGCTATAGCAGGGGATAGTATATGTCAATATATTGTAACAGTCGACATATGTATGGGTGTATAAGTAAGATGAACATGTTAAAGGTGGGCTTACCGTACAAATATGGTGTGCATTGTGGGATATTATGCCAATAACTATGTAATGTACAGTATTCTAGGCAGATCTGTATTCTATAATACATAGCAGTTCTGTTACGTTATGCAAACAGTAGTTATGTCTGTTGGCAATTACAATACTCAATGACAGGATACATATCATTTGTATTCATCTGACAGTTTAGCAGCATGATAGCAAAGATAATTGAAAGAGCCAGGTAACTATCCATGCACATAACACATGTAATATCCACCTCTCTAGTATCGTTTGCAAGCTATAACAGGTGTGCATGTGTACATGTTATGCAAATGTGTAGTGACCCTTGTTACAGGGCTGGACCTCGCTAGTATCATTTGCAAGCAATAACAGCTGTGCATGTGTACATGTTATGCAAATGTGCAGTGACTCTTATTACAGGGCTGGGCCAAATGGCTATGTGCACACCCACATAGAGTGGATATTGAGAGTACAGACACACTGGTTGAACTACCAGGTTTGTGTAGCCCAACCTGTCATTGCCAACCTAACAGCCACTTGCAAATACTGTATGTAAGGTAGTGCACAGCACTGGTAATGAAACAGGTTGCATATCATCTTTAACTCCAGTGTAACATCTGCAGTAGGAGTGTAAGATGTAGGAGACAGCTGCCCATGTGTAATAGCCACTTCATAGGTGATGGCTCACACTATCTGATTATATCCTGACTATGTTGATAGTGGCATCAGAGTCTATTGATACATGACTCTGTTTGGAGAGTGAGTGTCTGTGCCCAACAGAGCTAATGGTCCTGGTGGATATGTGAGTATATACCCAGAGAAGGAAACAGACCTGTAGACACTTGCATCATCTGTAATCAACTAACAGGATGTGATGTGCTCCTCAGAGGAGGATTGCTGCTAAAGGTAGCTACAATGTTTCAGTAATAGCCAGTGTTGTCACGTCCATAACACAAATATTTACATGTAAGCATCACTGTCTAAAATATCTTTTTAAGCAATGCATAAACTAAACACAGTATGTGGTACTTGTAGTACTGACTGCTCATACAAGCATGTCCACTAGTCAGCTACTGGTGTTTACTAATGCCAGCTTTGTGTATGTGGCCATCCTAGGGGAATGTAATCTCCATGCCATGTACACTGCCAAACCCACCTAACACCACACTCCACACATTGTTTGGGATGCAGCTACAGGGGTAAGCTGGAAAGCAGCCCAGTCTACAGCCATGACTGGACTGGACAGTCATGAGGTGTAGGTTAACACATGCAGCTCATCAACACAACCAACACATACCCTTACCAGAACACAGTAAGGACACCCACACACACTACCAGAAATCACACACATTCACAGACACTTCTAAGTATCTGGCCAAACAAGTGACCCCTACAAGCAGGAAGAGACAGACTCCAAAATACACAAACTGTATGACATAGTTTGCATAATTGTACCACACCTCAGAACACGTGACTGGAAACATGCCCAACAGTACTCATTTTTGAATGCAAACTCTAGCACTATGTTGCACACCAACCTATACAAAGGCATACGTACTGTCAGCTGCCTGTCTGCCATGATTAGCCACATACCCATACACTTAGACCACCTTTTGAACTATACACATGGCTCTGGCATTTGCCATGTTATTGAGCAGGACCTGTGATGCAGTAGCCTGGACTGCATGGAAACACATGTAGGAACTGTCAGGTCTTGTAGCCCATGCAGGTATGTCCCAAAGCCTGGGTAGCATTCTGCTTTGGCCAGAATGATACTGCAGTACAGGAACAAAAGGATTGTATTCCACAATTGTCTAGTGTAGTGGTGCAAGTCAAAAGATATCCAGTATCTGTCATCCTGGGATAACATCGTTGACAGACCATGATGCTTTACCAAACAGGGCCTGCACCTGTCACCTTTGGGAATCTGGATATTGCCTAGGGCTCATGCTTCCCCTATAGTGCCTTCATCATGCACGGTTCAAGTGAAGGTCCACTGCTGTTACAGGGACAGCCAAGCAATAAACTGCGGGTCTCACTACACAATGATACATGTCAGAAACACTGTATGGACACACATATGTCAATCCCTAACATGGAGAACATATCTGTGCAGTGACTGAGACATGTTTCAGTGCTCCAGAGAGCACACCTGCATGACCATGTTATAACACATACCTCACCTCTTGCCCATTATCCTTTATTGGAACACATGGGCTGCAGGTATGTCCATATTCCTGAAGGATATGTACACCCCCACGCTAGTTGCACTTGCATAACTTCATATGCATTATGCTGAGCAAATACCTTTGTGCCAAAATGGAATTCAAAATGCACCTTGAGACAGATCATCCACCAGGCCGTGGAGTTCCCAACTGTCATAATGTGCTGTAATGGGGAAGATTAGGTCTGAGACAGAACCATAACAATGGCTACTCTCAACTATTCCATTATGAACCCGGAAGACTCCTCATGTACCAACACCTGCGCTCAATGCATGTTGGATTCCATCGACCCCACTGACCTGGATCACAGTAGTCACACAAACAGGGCTAACAGTATGCTACACATAGTTAGTCTCCAATGCCAATGTTATGTTTCTTAAGAGCAGAGTGGTGACTGTCATGGCACCCATGCAGATGGACAATGCATGTGCAAATGCTGAATCCTACACAAATGAACCTTAAGCAGTCACATATGTGTAGTGATTGTGCCATTGAAACAGAACCAAGATTCAACCCAACACAAACAAGAAGGCAAACTGGTGGTACCGTGCTTTAAACTGTACCACAGAAGGTAGTAACTGTTGCAAGAGTGAACACACATGAGTGTAGATGATCCCTGGTCAGCCTCAGTAAGATGCAGATACACCATATAAAACCACACAAAGCTACTGTGAAACTAATTAGCCACATATTATGAGGCTAAGCACAGAGCATTCTATAGCTGTGTCATTAATCGTAATGGCAAGAACAAGACCTGCTGTGCTGCACAGCACTATGGCATGGGAAGTACTGCACCTTCCTTTCACCACGTGTGGCTGCTGAGCGATCCCTGGCGTTTAGTTTGTATAGCATTGCTTAGCTTCTATTCTCACCTTTCTACATTTGTTGTGCCCTTCTGGACTCCAAGACCAGCTCAACCCAACTACCTAAGCCTGATTGAGTGTTTCTGAGACCTGGGTAACCCAACAGCCCTTGGACTAAAGGCCACAGCTACTTTTATTCATTGCTTAGCTTCTATTCTCACCTTTCTACATTTGTTGTGCCCTTCTGGACTCCAAGACCAGCTCAACCCAACTACCTAAGCCTGATTGAGTGTTTCTGAGACCTGGGTAACCCAACAGCCCTTGGACTAAAGGCCACAGCTACTTTTATTCATTGCTTAGCTTCTATTCTCACCTTTCTACATTTGTTGTGCCCTTCTGGACTCCAAGACCAGCTCAACCCAACTACCTAAGCCTGATTGAGTGTTTCTGAGACCTGGGTAACCCAACAGCCCTTGGACTAAAGGCCACAGCTACTTTTATTCATTGCTTAGCTTCTATTCTCACCTTTCTACATTTGTTGTGCCCTTCTGGACTCCAAGACCAGCTCAACCCAACTACCTAAGCCTGATTGAGTGTTTCTGAGACCTGGGTAACCCAACAGCCCTTGGACTAAAGGCCACAGCTACTTTTATTCATTGCTTAGCTTCTATTCTCACCTTTCTACATTTGTTGTGCCCTTCTGGACTCCAAGACCAGCTCAACCCAACTACCTAAGCCTGATTGAGTGTTTCTGAGACCTGGGTAACCCAACAGCCCTTGGACTAAAGGCCACAGCTACTTTTATTCATTGCTTAGCTTCTATTCTCACCTTTCTACATTTGTTGTGCCCTTCTGGACTCCAAGACCAGCTCAACCCAACTACCTAAGCCTGATTGAGTGTTTCTGAGACCTGGGTAACCCAACAGCCCTTGGACTAAAGGCCACAGCTACTTTTATTCATTGCTTAGCTTCTATTCTCACCTTTCTACATTTGTTGTGCCCTTCTGGACTCCAAGACCAGCTCAACCCAACTACCTAAGCCTGATTGAGTGTTTCTGAGACCTGGGTAACCCAACAGCCCTTGGACTAAAGGCCACAGCTACTTTTATTCATTGCTTAGCTTCTATTCTCACCTTTCTACATTTGTTGTGCCCTTCTGGACTCCAAGACCAGCTCAACCCAACTACCTAAGCCTGATTGAGTGTTTCTGAGACCTGGGTAACCCAACAGCCCTTGGACTAAAGGCCACAGCTACTTTTATTCATTGCTTAGCTTCTATTCTCACCTTTCTACATTTGTTGTGCCCTTCTGGACTCCAAGACCAGCTCAACCCAACTACCTAAGCCTGATTGAGTGTTTCTGAGACCTGGGTAACCCAACAGCCCTTGGACTAAAGGCCACAGCTACTTTTATTCATTGCTTAGCTTCTATTCTCACCTTTCTACATTTGTTGTGCCCTTCTGGACTCCAAGACCAGCTCAACCCAACTACCTAAGCCTGATTGAGTGTTTCTGAGACCTGGGTAACCCAACAGCCCTTGGACTAAAGGCCACAGCTACTTTTATTCATTGCTTAGCTTCTATTCTCACCTTTCTACATTTGTTGTGCCCTTCTGGACTCCAAGACCAGCTCAACCCAACTACCTAAGCCTGATTGAGTGTTTCTGAGACCTGGGTAACCCAACAGCCCTTGGACTAAAGGCCACAGCTACTTTTATTCATTGCTTAGCTTCTATTCTCACCTTTCTACATTTGTTGTGCCCTTCTGGACTCCAAGACCAGCTCAACCCAACTACCTAAGCCTGATTGAGTGTTTCTGAGACCTGGGTAACCCAACAGCCCTTGGACTAAAGGCCACAGCTACTTTTATTCATTGCTTAGCTTCTATTCTCACCTTTCTACATTTGTTGTGCCCTTCTGGACTCCAAGACCAGCTCAACCCAACTACCTAAGCCTGATTGAGTGTTTCTGAGACCTGGGTAACCCAACAGCCCTTGGACTAAAGGCCACAGCTACTTTTATTCATTGCTTAGCTTCTATTCTCACCTTTCTACATTTGTTGTGCCCTTCTGGACTCCAAGACCAGCTCAACCCAACTACCTAAGCCTGATTGAGTGTTTCTGAGACCTGGGTAACCCAACAGCCCTTGGACTAAAGGCCACAGCTACTTTTATTCATTGCTTAGCTTCTATTCTCACCTTTCTACATTTGTTGTGCCCTTCTGGACTCCAAGACCAGCTCAACCCAACTACCTAAGCCTGATTGAGTGTTTCTGAGACCTGGGTAACCCAACAGCCCTTGGACTAAAGGCCACAGCTACTTTTATTCATTGCTTAGCTTCTATTCTCACCTTTCTACATTTGTTGTGCCCTTCTGGACTCCAAGACCAGCTCAACCCAACTACCTAAGCCTGATTGAGTGTTTCTGAGACCTGGGTAACCCAACAGCCCTTGGACTAAAGGCCACAGCTACTTTTATTCATTGCTTAGCTTCTATTCTCACCTTTCTACATTTGTTGTGCCCTTCTGGACTCCAAGACCAGCTCAACCCAACTACCTAAGCCTGATTGAGTGTTTCTGAGACCTGGGTAACCCAACAGCCCTTGGACTAAAGGCCACAGCTACTTTTATTCATTGCTTAGCTTCTATTCTCACCTTTCTACATTTGTTGTGCCCTTCTGGACTCCAAGACCAGCTCAACCCAACTACCTAAGCCTGATTGAGTGTTTCTGAGACCTGGGTAACCCAACAGCCCTTGGACTAAAGGCCACAGCTACTTTTATTCATTGCTTAGCTTCTATTCTCACCTTTCTACATTTGTTGTGCCCTTCTGGACTCCAAGACCAGCTCAACCCAACTACCTAAGCCTGATTGAGTGTTTCTGAGACCTGGGTAACCCAACAGCCCTTGGACTAAAGGCCACAGCTACTTTTATTCATTGCTTAGCTTCTATTCTCACCTTTCTACATTTGTTGTGCCCTTCTGGACTCCAAGACCAGCTCAACCCAACTACCTAAGCCTGATTGAGTGTTTCTGAGACCTGGGTAACCCAACAGCCCTTGGACTAAAGGCCACAGCTACTTTTATTCATTGCTTAGCTTCTATTCTCACCTTTCTACATTTGTTGTGCCCTTCTGGACTCCAAGACCAGCTCAACCCAACTACCTAAGCCTGATTGAGTGTTTCTGAGACCTGGGTAACCCAACAGCCCTTGGACTAAAGGCCACAGCTACTTTTATTCATTGCTTAGCTTCTATTCTCACCTTTCTACATTTGTTGTGCCCTTCTGGACTCCAAGACCAGCTCAACCCAACTACCTAAGCCTGATTGAGTGTTTCTGAGACCTGGGTAACCCAACAGCCCTTGGACTAAAGGCCACAGCTACTTTTATTCATTGCTTAGCTTCTATTCTCACCTTTCTACATTTGTTGTGCCCTTCTGGACTCCAAGACCAGCTCAACCCAACTACCTAAGCCTGATTGAGTGTTTCTGAGACCTGGGTAACCCAACAGCCCTTGGACTAAAGGCCACAGCTACTTTTATTCATTGCTTAGCTTCTATTCTCACCTTTCTACATTTGTTGTGCCCTTCTGGACTCCAAGATCAGCTCAACCCAACTACCTAAGCCTGATTGAGTGTTTCTGAGACCTGGGTAACCCAACAGCCCTTGGACTAAAGGCCACAGCTACTTTTATTCATTGCTTAGCTTCTATTCTCACCTTTCTACATTTGTTGTGCCCTTCTGGACTCCAAGACCAGCTCAACCCAACTACCTAAGCCTGATTGAGTGTTTCTGAGACCTGGGTAACCCAACAGCCCTTGGACTAAAGGCCACAGCTACTTTTATTCATTGCTTAGCTTCTATTCTCACCTTTCTACATTTGTTGTGCCCTTCTGGACTCCAAGACCAGCTCAACCCAACTACCTAAGCCTGATTGAGTGTTTCTGAGACCTGGGTAACCCAACAGCCCTTGGACTAAAGGCCACAGCTACTTTTATTCATTGCTTAGCTTCTATTCTCACCTTTCTACATTTGTTGTGCCCTTCTGGACTCCAAGACCAGCTCAACCCAACTACCTAAGCCTGATTGAGTGTTTCTGAGACCTGGGTAACCCAACAGCCCTTGGACTAAAGGCCACAGCTACTTTTATTCATTGCTTAGCTTCTATTCTCACCTTTCTACATTTGTTGTGCCCTTCTGGACTCCAAGACCAGCTCAACCCAACTACCTAAGCCTGATTGAGTGTTTCTGAGACCTGGGTAACCCAACAGCCCTTGGACTAAAGGCCACAGCTACTTTTATTCATTGCTTAGCTTCTATTCTCACCTTTCTACATTTGTTGTGCCCTTCTGGACTCCAAGACCAGCTCAACCCAACTACCTAAGCCTGATTGAGTGTTTCTGAGACCTGGGTAACCCAACAGCCCTTGGACTAAAGGCCACAGCTACTTTTATTCATTGCTTAGCTTCTATTCTCACCTTTCTACATTTGTTGTGCCCTTCTGGACTCCAAGACCAGCTCAACCCAACTACCTAAGCCTGATTGAGTGTTTCTGAGACCTGGGTAACCCAACAGCCCTTGGACTAAAGGCCACAGCTACTTTTATTCATTGCTTAGCTTCTATTCTCACCTTTCTACATTTGTTGTGCCCTTCTGGACTCCAAGACCAGCTCAACCCAACTACCTAAGCCTGATTGAGTGTTTCTGAGACCTGGGTAACCCAACAGCCCTTGGACTAAAGGCCACAGCTACTTTTATTCATTGCTTAGCTTCTATTCTCACCTTTCTACATTTGTTGTGCCCTTCTGGACTCCAAGACCAGCTCAACCCAACTACCTAAGCCTGATTGAGTGTTTCTGAGACCTGGGTAACCCAACAGCCCTTGGACTAAAGGCCACAGCTACTTTTATTCATTGCTTAGCTTCTATTCTCACCTTTCTACATTTGTTGTGCCCTTCTGGACTCCAAGACCAGCTCAACCCAACTACCTAAGCCTGATTGAGTGTTTCTGAGACCTGGGTAACCCAACAGCCCTTGGACTAAAGGCCACAGCTACTTTTATTCATTGCTTAGCTTCTATTCTCACCTTTCTACATTTGTTGTGCCCTTCTGGACTCCAAGACCAGCTCAACCCAACTACCTAAGCCTGATTGAGTGTTTCTGAGACCTGGGTAACCCAACAGCCCTTGGACTAAAGGCCACAGCTACTTTTATTCATTGCTTAGCTTCTATTCTCACCTTTCTACATTTGTTGTGCCCTTCTGGACTCCAAGACCAGCTCAACCCAACTACCTAAGCCTGATTGAGTGTTTCTGAGACCTGGGTAACCCAACAGCCCTTGGACTAAAGGCCACAGCTACTTTTATTCATTGCTTAGCTTCTATTCTCACCTTTCTACATTTGTTGTGCCCTTCTGGACTCCAAGACCAGCTCAACCCAACTACCTAAGCCTGATTGAGTGTTTCTGAGACCTGGGTAACCCAACAGCCCTTGGACTAAAGGCCACAGCTACTTTTATTCATTGCTTAGCTTCTATTCTCACCTTTCTACATTTGTTGTGCCCTTCTGGACTCCAAGACCAGCTCAACCCAACTACCTAAGCCTGATTGAGTGTTTCTGAGACCTGGGTAACCCAACAGCCCTTGGACTAAAGGCCACAGCTACTTTTATTCATTGCTTAGCTTCTATTCTCACCTTTCTACATTTGTTGTGCCCTTCTGGACTCCAAGACCAGCTCAACCCAACTACCTAAGCCTGATTGAGTGTTTCTGAGACCTGGGTAACCCAACAGCCCTTGGACTAAAGGCCACAGCTACTTTTATTGTATGTTACAAACAGATTATTTGTTAGCTTAATTATTACTAAATATCTGACCCCAGCACCTCCAAGGTGCACAACTTCTCCTGCCATATCTGCCAGCAGCCATACCCCCCTGGTTTAACTATCTTTTGTTTCTACCTTTTGCCCCCTACTACCACAGCTACCCTTCTGCCTTGTTACACCATTCTTTCCACTACCCTACTTCACCTTAATATTGCACTGCTTCCATCTCTTTATAGCTGTTTTAGATTTGGCCACTAGATGGCACTCATCATACACCTGTAATCTCATTTCTTTTGCTACCCCACCACCCTCCGTGAGGCTTATAAGCTTGTGGCACTCTTCTCTTTCTGATGACAAAGCCCTCTTAACCCTGCTACCCATTCTCCTTCCTAGTTCTTATACAGCTCGCTACCTAACTCACTCCTCTACTCTCCCAGGTGTTTCCCCTCTCTCTCTATGTCCTCCTCTTCTGACTCTCACCTTGGCTACTCTGTTACTGTCTCTAGTGCTTACCTTCCTCCTTACTGATTGTTTCCTCTCACTGCTCCTCTTACTTTGGTCTGCCCGCTCCCCCTACCCTACCCCCAAATTCCACCCACCCCCAGGGGTCCTACCTTTATACATACTTAGGCACACCCCCAATTAGCCAACTACCTATAACTATTTTCCTATACATCTACCAATCAACTCCTCACTCCTACAACCACACCCTTTCTCAAAACTAACTCACCCTATCTTTACAAACCGTGCAGTCCTATAATTACTAGCCTCACACTCTATAAAAACATGCCTTTAACCCTTAAATCACTCTTTCCTCTTCTTCTCCTTAACATCCTGCTTTACTACTACACCCTTACCTCCTATGAAAATCACAAGCTTAACCAAACTCCTGCATCAGCCAAACATACTACAACCACACTTCCTCTACCCAACCAAACACATATTAATATACTATCTACCTGTCCCTACCTCCCCTCTCTACCATAAAGCACACCATTACAAATTCACAACCTCCAAACGGCTCTATCTAATACCATTCAAATACACAAAGGTCCTTCAACCCCCACAAACACTTTTACTTATACATGGGGACATCCACCCCAACCCTGGTCCCAATACCTCCACAATCACACCTTCAAACCAAAATGCTAACTATTCTAACCCACCCTTTTCCTCTGACTCCCTCTCTATTGCTCACCTAAATATTTGTAGCATTAACAACAAAGTCACACAACTCCATGCCTTAATTGATTTCTATGCCTTTGATATCCTCTGTCTCACTGAAACCTGGCTTAAACCCAGTACCAAAGACAATGAATTCACTCCCCCAGGCTACAGCACCTTAAGGCAAGATCGTCCAAATAAAAAGGGTGGAGGAGTAGCCCTCCTATACAAATCCCAACTTCAGGTCGCCTTAATTGACTCCTTGCCTCCCACCCCAGCAAATGCTGAAATACTTTGCACCAATAAATCCAAGGCTATAAACATAATATGTTCCTACATCCCCCCAGGCAAGAACATCAATACCCTAGAAAATATCCTAAGCTGGATTTCCTGCACCTTTCCCCAGGAAACCATAATCTTAGGTGATTTTAATATTGACTGGAGCTCCTGCATATCCCCAAACCCACCATTCACCTTAATCTCTTTAACTTTCACCAAACCATCAACTCTCCTACTAGAATACATAAATCCACCCACAAACAAACCATTCTAGACTGGATACTGACCAATAACAATCCCCTCTCCTATAAAACAGGAATACTCCCTGACAATATCAGCGACCACCTCCTTACCTTTATCACTAAACAAAAATGCAACAATCCCAAGCTAACTACTTATCGTACCAAATACAATAAAACAGAATTCAATCTAGCATCCTTTCAAAATGAACTCAAAGAATATAACTGGTCAACTCTAAAATACCTCCCAATAGATGAAGCAGTTACCCATTTCAACAATACCTTCCTACAAATTCTAAACCAGCATGCCCCATCCCGTTTAGTCAGAGTCAGCTCCAAAGCAGCTCCATGGCTCTCTGTTACAACTAAACAAACTATGCGAGCTAGAAATAAATTATGGTCTAAATGGAGGTCCACAAAAAACCCAATTGACCATCAAAATTTCAAACATCTGAGAAACAAAACAAAGAAACTTATCATTCTGGATAAAAAAAACTACCACTTTTAATATCAACAAAACCAAAACCAAAACCCAAAAAAAATCTGGTCAGGAATAAATAAACTACTCCATCCAGGCAACACCAAAACACCTACCCCAGCTAGTTTAGCACAAACCCAACCTAACATAATAGCCAACACCTTTAACAACTTCTTCTCTCAAACAGTCACCTCACTTGCAAGCACCATGACTCCCCCCCATCCCTCCAAATTACCCCCACTCTAAACAGTACCCACACGCTAAAGTTTGAGACCGTCTCAACAACCTATATACGAAAACTACTTTCTAAACTAAAACCCTGCACCCCTTCTGCTGACAAACTTCCAGCTGAATATCTACAACTAGCTGCAACCGAAATAGCCTACCCAGTCTCCATCTTAATAAACAGAACTATAACAGAATCCAAAATCCCATCCTGCTGGAAAATCTCCCATATTATTCCCTCCATAAAGGAGGGAACTCCAACGAACTGTCCAATTTTCGACCTATTGCCCTTCTATCTCCTCTATCCAAAATAATGGAATGCTGCATTCACCATCAACTTCTACATTATCTCTTGAATAACAACTTGCTTGTAGACTCTCAACATGGTTTTAGACCGCACCACAGTACTTCTACTGCCCTTCTCTCTTTCACTGACACTATCAATAAAACCGAAATAACAACCTGTTCTCCTCTGCACTATTCTTGGACCTCTCAAAAGCATTCGATATGGTCAACCATCAACTTCTCCTCGATACCTTAAAATCCCTCTCACTGGATTCACAAGCATTACAGTGGTTCAACTCATACTTGACTAATAGAAAACAAGCAGTCCTTTGGGACAGCCATCTATCCTCTCAACTCCCAATTACTATTGGCGTCCCACAAGGATCCATCCTAGGTCCCCTACTTTTCTCTATTTTCATTAATAACCTGCCCACTTCTCTCCCAACATCCACCTGTATACAATATGCAGATGATTCCACTCTCATCTGCTCTGCTTCTTCCCCAGCAGAACTCCACTCTGCTACCCAATTAGTCTTCACTGCAGCAGAAAAATGGTTTCAACATATCTGTCTCCTCCTAAATCCCAAAAACCAAACTACTACTCTTTACCCCAACCTGTAAATCCACCCCAATCTCTTTTTCCATAGCATCCTGTAATGGCACTGTCATCAAACCTGACTATTGCACTAAACTGCTAGGCGTCACCATAGACAATCAGCTAAATTTTGACTATCACATTGATTTAACTATCAAGACAGTCAATAAAAAGATTGGTGCCCTATACAGACTAAAGCCCTATCTTACTGCTACTTCCCGAGTGGCCCTCGCCCAAACTCACCTTATTTCTACATTAATGTACGCCTCTCCTTCCTTTATCAACATATCTAAAGCTAATCTTCAGAAACTGAATACTGCCTACCACAGTATAGCCAGATTTGCCACTGGCTCTCCATTCCAAACTCACCACTGTCTTAACTTAAAGAAACTAAACTGGCTTGAACTCCCAAACCTAATACTCCTACAACAACTGATCATCACTTTTAAAATTCTACATTAGCCCTCCAATATACCCATACTAAATAAACTCATCACACCTTATAAAAATCTCTCGACACTTAGATCAGCCAACAAGCTACTGGTTACTACTTTGAAATCTCATAACAAATCAGGTGATTCCTTATTTGCAAACACTATCGGTTCTTACTGGAATAAACTTCCCACAGAACTGACCTCCCTAAGCTCATGTCACCTTTTCAAAAAACAGATGAAAAATCACCTACTAATTCACTGGCTATGTCCCTGCTCCAATCCCGACTGAGCTCAGCATTTTTATTACTCTCTCCAGTCTGCTACTGTATAATGTTTCCGCTCCCGTTCTAACTTAGACTGACTTCATCAGCCCCCTTTATTGGACCATCACTCTTTTTTTCTCTCAAATTTCTGTCTGCCTCCCCTTCTAACCATCTTTTTTTCTGTCTCTTGCTACCTTTAGCTGACCTCCTATAATCCTGCTACCTTTGCATTTCATCACTATCCTGTTTCCCACCTCTCCTTTTCCAACTGTACACTCCCAACCTTTACTAAGTCCATAATACTTGTACCAAACAGATAATATACTTTTCCCACTTTCTGTCTACCTTATTTTCTACCTTTTCCTTATCTTTAACTACATAATTACCTGTTAAAATTCCAACCTGTTCTTTTAACACTTTATATTAACAGATTTCTTGCTTTTTCCTAATACCTAATTTGTTATCATGACTACTGACTAATGATATTTTTCAACTTGACTAATGATATTTTTTAACTTTACTTTGTATTTTAGATACTGGAGCTTATCTCCTTAGCCCCTTAACTGAACTTTGTTTGTCATCTACTCAGACTAGTCCAGGATAACTGTATATTCATTTGTATTTTGCCTCATTACATTATGTTAGTGTTAATTTAGTAATGTTTTCGTAAACTGTATTGTCTTATTCTGATAGTGGAGCTTTTCTCCTCGGGCCTCTGCTGAAAATGGACATGTATTCAGCCAGACTAGCCCGGTTAACAAATGTAAAATAAAAATAAATAAAATAAAATAGCACCTGTTCATCGAGATAGGGTCTCGGAGAACCTAAACCCACTCCCACCCCTCCAACAGGTATATTTAGTAATATATCCATGTACACTACAGGGTCTCTGCACTAACAGCTGTGCAGGTACAAGCTGCACTCTCTAAAGCCATACATATAGCTTTCATGGGACCTGTCAACATCCCAGGGTGTATCCTACACAAATGTAAGAACATTCAGCTATCCACATACACATCATGTTCAATCATAGCTTCATGTCAGGCTGTGTATACACCAAATGGTGCACAGCAACAGTTATCACACCCCACAAAGGGGGAGACACCATTGATAATGGGACATAGTGCACAACTACCATGCTGAGTCTGGTCTGTACAGCTATGAACTGTGATCAACGTATTTGATGTACTCGGTACAGATATAGATGACAGTAGGGTTGATTCACACTGCATATCATGACCTTGCCAGGTCGTAGGACACCATCACCCATACTGTGTTCCAGCTACAATTAGTAAACTAGGTGTATATTCCTATGTCACAGGAGTAGTTGGCATCTGGACTGCTGGCAGAACCAACACTACAGAAGGTGTCTGACTAATACATGCACATCAAACCAGTGCCAGTCACAGTAATACAGGGGTCATTCCTGGTACTCACACTCTTTGTTATCTATACCACACAGACTAACACAGAAGGCATCAGCCTATTAATGTTTACAAAGGACTATGAACTAGGAGCAATAGTCGACTCAATGTGTGCTCTGTTCAACATGCAGAATGGCCTTAGTGTGTCAGATGTGTGGTGTGTGACATATGGCCACAGTCTGACAGCTAAGTATTGCATTGTCATCCCCTATGTTACAAACACTGTACCCATTAACTACCACCTAGGCAGCGGTCAACATAATGGCAACTGTGTGTATGAGATGCAGCTGGACAGTACTTTCCTTTGATAGTTAGTATGTGGCACCCCTAATCATGACAGGGTGAAATCCAGGAATATAGAGATACTTTTTCAGCCATACTCAACACCCATGTGACCCATAATAGATCACATATTTCCTTGAAGGCTTATTGCCCATGTGTAGATGGCCTACACTGCCCTTCCCAATCCCTAGCTGCACTATGTAGCATGCAGCCTACACTGAATAAAGCCATGTCCAACGCAGAGGTGTTGGACATGCTACACTTAACACATCCTGATCCCAAATAAACACATACGTCATGGACATCCACCGTTCTAGTACAAGGATCACAACATGCCTGACAGACCTCTGTCCCATACACTTAACATACACTTGCCATACTATGCATCCCTGTCCAGGGAAGCTGCACATTGCCCCTCTCTGTGACATGGTGTGATGACCACATGCCAAATATATCAGTAACCCTGTGGATCAGTTCTATGGCACTGCTTGAACTGGCCACTGAAACTTACCTGTCTGTTGCCTACAGCTAGGTAACCTGTCTGCCTAGGCTCATAAATGGCCCAGGGCATATAGCCTACTAGATCACTATGACCATACATGCTATAGTTGATATCCAACCCTACAAATACCATCAGGCTAGCTATTGTCCCAAATGTTACACATGTGCAACATAGGCAATACATGGCAGGATGCTACACAGCTGTACAGTGCCATGTAGATGTATATGGCAAAACACATACATGCTTGCAAGTCTGCAAGGTCACAGGTCATGTCCCTAATGGCTATGTATGACTATATATGTGACATATACACATCATTAAGGTCGATTTCATTAATGTGAACACATCCAGGCATGTGCTCATAGGTAAAAACACCAGTATAGGCAAACAGACATGCCCATGTCAAGACAACATCCACATGGTGTATGAGCAATGTCATCACATGACACACACATATATGGTGATAACATCGCATCACCAGTAAGTGTCAAATGTTTGTGACTTATACATATCAGTGGTGTTAGTGTCATGTAGATTTGCAAAGATGTATTTGTAATCTTAATACATGTAATACACATGTATGTTCAGCTGTACTGCTGTAGGTCTCTGTGAGGTACTGTGACCTGTCTCCATCATTATGTCTTCCAGGTAGGCCATGTAGCAGACTGCCAGCATACAGCTGCTTTGAGGATGAGGTCCTCGTCCCATACCTCCTTGACAACCACACAACGCTCTTCAGCCATGTGCCACAGGATGACAGAAGTGAGATACCCTGGATACCCTGTGGGAGGAACTCTGCAGGAGGGTAAATGATGTTGGCGGTCACAATCGCACCTATCGGCAGTTGTGCCGACACTGCACTGACCTCATAAGATGGGTGAAACAGCATGCTAATGCAATCGCCAGGGAACAAGGTGCAACAGGTGGGGGCTAGCTCCCCCTCACATGTACTGAGGAGCTACTGGCCAACCTGGGGACACCTGCAGACCTCCATCCACAAGCTTTAGCTGATATTGTGGAAGTGAGTGTCTCTCAACCACCAAGCCTGGAGTTGCCTGGTAAGTCACTACTGCAGATAAAACACAACTATATTTCAAATAGTTACATGTGTTACTGTACAATATGTAATGTAACATCATATGCAAGGCATGTATGCACACATGCCACATACTATAGTCTGCTACTCTATGTATGCACAGATGTGCATACTCCATAGTATTATGTATTGTACTGGCTTATGTGCTAACATGGACATTGCACCCTGTAGCTATCACACAGGTGTGGATAATGATCTTACTGCTGTGACACTCCTGTTTAGGTACCTCTGGCATTTTGCAGTGACAGCAGCCTGTGTCAGGTGAGATTGCTATTATTTACCAGGCTTGATAATGCACAGAACATATTAATTGCATGCTATCTGCCATAACACATGTACACATAATGTATGGTGGTCCTGTTAATGGACACTAGTCAGACCTGCAATGCATCACAATGTTTACCTTTGTGAAACAATTGAAGACTATATGAAACACCTACACTAAACCTTCCAAACTGTCATTGCCATATGTGTGGACAACAGTGAATACAATGGTGGAGGTGTGTTCCACTGTAGGGGGAGGTACTACATATCAACATTACACATGTTTGGAATATGAACAGTACTATACAGAGAGCATATGTGTGCACACACTCTAAATGTGTTGGAGCTGGAGTATGACCGGCCCACAGGGTACACCCTTGTGGAGTATACCCTTGCTATGAATGTCACACAATGTCATGTGCTATCTGACATGTCCATGACATGTAGTGGGCTGACTGCAGCACTGCTCAGCTATCCCACAAAACATGTCTCACATCCCATACACACCACCCTTTGTCTGCATGACCCTGTTTTCAGTGGTGCATATGACATTTATGGGTGTATGTCATATGGGATAACACTGGCATGTGAAATAAGATGGCCATCACAACCATTGGACAGAGCATGTGTACACATGGCCATGGAGGATGGCCAGAGACATGAAGCAACACATACAGTAAAAGTGATGTACATATGCATAAACCCTGTTGTACATTGGCTCGACACAATACAACTATGGCCTTTGTGTAATGGTGATACTGCAGATGTGAAACACTAAACATCATACAGGCCTGTGCACAGCTTGTGTAGGCATAACATGAAACCACTACATAGCATGTCTTGAACATCTTGAGTGTGTCACGACATGGAAGCATTCACCTATACAGTATCCAAATACATACCTGTGTTGCACAACATACACATACAACCACATAAAGCCACAGATACAGTACATTTACCTTGTTGGTGTCAGACATCACTGTCATACCTGCTCCTCATGTGTGTGAGGTGCACAGATGGCATGCGTGACATACAGTACTGCTGTTAGCCATGTGTGGGCACAGTTGCCATGCATCAGTAATATGGTTGCGGATGTGCAGGGGTGTCATCTGTTTACCCTTCTGTGACCTGTGTCACACATTCCACATTAGGGTTTAGTGTGTATACACCTCAGTGACATGGGTCACATTCCACATTAGATATGTATTGTATGTGAACATAGTCATGGCTATGAACTGTGGCAGTAGCTCACAATATATAGCAGTTGTGAAGCCACATGATACTCTGCAATGGCTATGCACATCAGCTCAATGTGCAGTGTGTCCCTGCATATTTGTAGGGTGGACAGTCAGCATAGCATCAGCTGAAGGCCCGTTAGTATAACACATCCCTGCATTGGGACACCATTACCATACTGTAGATTGGAAAGGACACCATTGTGTTACACATGTATGCATGCCATTCAGCACGTCAGTGGAAGACATGTCATACTACATGTCATTGGCAAGGTCATACACCACACAGCAGGCCAGTGTACTGTAAACCTGTGCTGGTCTGTGGCACCATTGCAAAGTAGGGACAGCCATGTCAAACATGTGTCTAGAGCCACATGCACAATGTCTAGACTCAGCTCAGGGATAGGCTCAGGGATAGGCGGAATAATGTTGAGCAGATATGCACTGCTTTGGGGGAGATATGCAAGCTAGGGCTCAGGCAAACATAGTATGCAGTCGACATACCCTACTGCTCATGCCCTCACACATAGGGGCGGTGGCCAACACAAAGCATCAGTGGTAGATGTACAAAGGTCAGCAATGGTCTGTTGACATTTGGTGTATGTTGCACACACCATGGCAGTGCGGTGCAATGGTGCAAAATGCATGCCTTGTGTTGCAGGTATGGAGCATATGCTACTAACACAAATGGTGCAATATAGGTATGTATGCTAACCACCACTATAATTGTGTAAGGTGCATGCCATCTGCTATAACACATGCATGCTGTTGTGTGCAACTCAGGGATACATGATAACTACCACTATAATTGTCTAAGCTGAAACTATAATTGTCTAAGCTGAATGGCATCTGCCATATCACCTGCATATAGCGTGTGTGTCTGTGTGTCTCTGTCTGTCTTTGTGTGTCTCTCTGTCTGTCTGTATAACTTGTAATGTACAGTTCTTGTCTTCCCCTTACAGGTGTTGATGTAGGTGTGCTGCCCTCCTGCGGTCCACCTGATGTTAGTGCCCCCACAGACTCTAGCAGTGATGATGATAGTATGATTGAGGCAGAGGCAGGGTTGTCAGGGACTGATTCTGTGCCATTGGTTGCCATCCCACCTGTCTCTCCCTCATCCTCACACACAGTTCCCCTGCTTGCACATACTCCATCACCACTGGCCATAGAGGAAGGACAGTTGGCGGGTGGTAGCATGGAACAGGGAAGTGTGGAGACTATGGAAGGTGTGCCTGCACACCATGATCCCAGTCAACAGATTGTTGATGTCCCACACAGGCATGTGGCAGTGCTGCTCATAGGAGGACCACTGGCCAACATGCCCCTGTGAGACAAAGCACATCAGCTGGAGTCACCAGACACATGTTTCAGGCTGTAATGGGAGGCACAGGCATGTGCTGAATGGCACAACAGAGAAGGTCTGAGGCTTCAGAGGGTTGCTGTCCATTCATTAACTGACAACATCCAGGCACTTGCAAATGCTCACGATCATCTTACAGATGTTTTGAATAGACGATTGGGTGACATGGTGGGAGTCCTTGACCATGGCATGTCAATCCTCGAGCGTGGAATGTCTGTGCTGGAACATCTGGTGAGAGTGAGGTGTTGAGCACGTGGACATATGTCAGCTACATCACCTGTTGAAGGTCTACATGAACATGCTACTGCACATGCCTGCTCCCATAGTGGCGATAGCAGCAGCAGTGCAGCTGGTGCTGTGCAGTCCACACCAGGACACAGCAGGCCACATGCACGTGGTCTTGGATGGTCCCAACAGGGACACAATTCCAGTGGACATGTGTCATCAAACAGTACCCAATCTGGACCTCTGCCTGGTAATGCCCGTGCAACCCCTGGCAGGCACAGGTCACATGGCCATGGCCGGACACCATGAACTGTGAAACCTGCCTTGTACAGTCTGCAGCTGTCAATAATACTTCTGTGTAGGCCAGCCACATGCCAGACCTGTGTGCATGCATACACACGCACTGGAAACAAATGTTGGGCACCTCAACACACACACACACACACACACACACACACACACACACACACACACACACACACGCGCGCATAACATCCACACATGCCTAATGATATCACAGGCCCTAACACACACACATGATGTCATCCAGTGGTGCAGCCTAGGCCTCTGGCAAACATTATCACCCTGTGCATATGATGATGCCTGTGTCACATCCCTGTCATCCACACCATCGATGCAGGGACATGTTCATAAGATTTGATGCACAGGGTGAACATATTAGTTAGACAATTGTAGATTAATATTGTTGAGTAGTGTTGACAGACAGCAGACATACCATGTATTACAGTTTTAGAATGCATGTTTACGTTTGACAGTATGTATCATGTGTAACAACACTAACAGTATGTTGATCTAGATGTTCTGCCTTCCTTTTTCAGATGTAGTTGCATGTGCCAGGGATGTCGGTGTTTGCGGTTAGTGTCCCATATGTACATGTTGACTACCCACAGGTCAGTATGACAATACCTGCATGCACTTTGTAGCTTCCACATCACAGTTATATTCTCTCATGTTTCAATTATGTTTACTGTTCTAATGATCCAAGAGCATGATAGCTGCGTAGTAAGCTACTGTGCTTAGAGCCATCACATCCATAGTGGGTGACATCACAGGTATAGTTACCTGGAGTGTGGAGGAGGTAAAAGAGTGGTATGCTGGATGACAAGGGTAAAGGCCAGTGGAAATAGTGACTTCTCATTGGGAGGCAGTAATACCCACTGCCATGACAGCATGCAAACACAGACACACCCACACACTCAGGGATTCACAGACAAAGTAACACACACTCTGACACACACACACACACAGTTGCCAGTGTTTGGATAAGAACCCCTGCCTATGTGCATATCATCATTATAGTACTACGCAATTACAAGACGTGCCACAGAGATTACACATGTACAGGTAATTGGAATGGCCTAAGAACAAGGACATCGACAGGGATACTACAGTGCAGTGAGTGTATGTGAGGAGGGGGGTCCATCAGTAGGTTATATAACAACAGGTCACACCCCAGGATGTACATGTTAACAGGCAGTTAGAATGCCTATCTATGACTGATAATATCAACAGGGATGCTAGATTGCATTGAGTGGATGGGGGGAGGGGGCATTAACATTTCACTATGGTAAAATACAGCCTCACTCCAGGGACCGGACAGTCATACACACAGACAGCCACACACACACACACACACACACACACACACACACACACACACACACACACACACACACACACACACACTGCGGCATTCACAAAGATATACACCTATGTCACACACATGCAGACACTTTACATGTGTGAGGTTTAACCACCTGCCTATGCCTTTCTTTCTACACTTCACTCTGTACTGCTGTCAACAACAGTGTTCAGGAGAGTGATAACATGTGGGATGTATTCCCAACCATACATGACATATATGGACACACACACTCACACTTGCCAGTACTGTGAATCAAACAACTGCCTATCACATGATAGGTACTACAGAAGTACAGCACTATCGCATCCAGTACAATGCTTACTGACTCTTTCCTTTGCCAACTGTGCTGATATATGCACAATATATGCACAGGGGAGGTATTACTGTTACAGGTGTCATGAGATTTGCCTTCAGTGTCACCCTTACAGCATTCTACATTGTCTGTCTTCCACTTCAATTAACAAAACCTGACCTTAGCAGTTACAAAGGTTATTGTAGGAATGGTTGTAACACACCAGTGGGCTGTCCTCAGTAATCATTCATCTGCAAAGAAGCCCCACCACTTAATAGTCATGTCCAAACATCTGTCCATACCTCATGTATGGCTTACTGTACTTAGAGCATATCACCATATACAGTTGGCAATGTTGAGGCTGTATTGCAACAATATGATGTACTAACACAACAGTCACCTTCAGACATCAGATACTGCACACACATGGAATCTACACAAACATCAATACATGTACACATCTGCAGTCTACATCAGTAAGTGCACTAGCAGGTCAAGAGGATACATTCCACACCTACCCCACGCCATGTGGGAAATATAGCTGAGCATTACACCATAATAGTTGTTGAATTCATGTACTGGTAGGTCACCACCACCTTCACCGAGTAGCCAAGTGTACATATATGAGAACAGCACATATCAGCGAAACACAAACACTATTATTCCATGTCATGCTCCTACAAACTGTTACTTGACAGTGCCATGATGAAGCCAGGGTACTGTAATGGTCAACAGTGAGAACATCATATTTGCCACACACACTTCATGTTTACTGGAAGAGTGCCAGTAATGTGCTCTGTTAGAGCTAGGCAGTACACTCATTCAAGCATGTGCAAGGTCTGTGGCTTGTAAACATCTCACCCCAGCATGTACTGGCTACTGTGGTACTAAAGGTAATGTCCAGACAGCACACAGCATGCATGGCTTGCAATTGTTGACATGGTGTATATGTAGGAGCTGTGACCACACATGGCTGTACACATCATGAACATATTACCTGTGACTACTGAGGAACATACAGAGCAGAGCTGGATTTCCCTGAGTTGGTCAATACAGGCCTTGTGTAGGTCCTATGGTCCTGTTATTTGGGTATATTTGTAGGCATTGCATTAGGTGGACATGTCTAAAGACATACATGCCACATGGGGTGTTGTATGATATGATAGGTGTCATGGGTGACCAGTAGAGAGGGAATATTACCTCTGTTAACACAGATATCAAACCTTATGTGCTATTAGCATGCTATCTGCCATGTGCATGTGTGTAATGACTGTAGCCACCTGTATGTAGAAAGGATAACAAAAGCTATGGTAATGTCATTTATGTTGTATGAGTGTGGGATGTACATATCTATGGCAGGTACAGTTAGGTCATATCCATCCATGAGGGTGTTGTTTACTGGTGTACATCAACAGTCGACTGTGTTAATACCGACAACATCTGAGGGACCTGGTATGTGTACAACTGAGCTGGTTACAAACAGTGTTATTATTGCATTGCATAACACATTATGCAGCTGTGTCTGTACATGGGTACTTTGCACAGTTGATGTAGGCCTAGGTACAGTCCACCAATCGAGGGTTATCTGGTGGTCTACCATACTATGTCATATCAGGAGGCCAAAACCTCCTGCATGTACACAAACCCATCCACCCAACTGGTAAACTACTACTATCCCACACTATAGCCAAACTATGGAACAATCTCCCCGCACCACTACGTAATATACATAACCACAACAATTTCAAATCCATGCTTCTCTCCCATCTATCCTCCAAGTGGGAATGTCCTTCACATGCTCCCATCTAAAACTCCCACACTACTAACTCCACACATAAATCATCATTTCTTTGCCTACTTTAACTTAATTCAGAGATCTTGCTCAGAACACCTTTTCATAAATCTTTTGCATGCATGCCTCTGGCCTACTTTACTCATATTCTCAAACTTTCATTGTTTGTTTTTCTTATCCATTGTACCCATAATATTGTTTTCCTCTGTAATATTGTTAATTTGTCTCTATTCATATGTATTTGTATGTCTGTTTGGGGCTTTTCCCCTCAGGTCTCCACTGAAAAAGGGTAATTCTTACCCAGCTGGCCCAATCTGGTTAACAAATGCAAATAAATAATAATAAATAAATAATAATATCACATATGGATGTGTGTTGGTAGTCTGGGGACAAGGTGGTGGATGTATATGAGGATACAACCTAGAATGCAGCATTTGCCACTGTCACCTGTACCTGACTCATCTGTGATGCGTTATGTTGGAGTAGTGGTCTTTACATGTGAGTAGCCTTTATGAATATGTGTACACCACCACCTGGAAGGGTCCATACCACTGTTATGGCCCACATGTCTGGATCTGAATTATATGGTGGTAGTGCAGTTGTGCACTACAGAGCCTTCAGACAGGTGTTCCTCACTGCACAGATGTCAGTATTCCCCACTGCAGGTTCTCCATTGAGCAAATGGATTGCTAATGCCACACATCTAGCACTGGTTAGCATAAGCATCCAATGCAATTGTCTTGTAGGTGTCAGGGTGTTACTTCTGGGTGTAGGACATTTGCCTTGGAATGTGGCTATATGGGTAAAAGCAACCTAGGTATTATCCACACACGCACGTGAAACATGGATGCATGTGCTCTGTGTTGAAGGCTCATTGTTCGGTCATGACAGCCCGGAATGACAGACACTGGACAACATCATAATAATAACAGCAGGCCATTGACTCATTGTTTTGGTCTAGCAGTTGCCACTCATACCATGACATCACTGTGAGTGGCATTAATGTGCTTGGTAGCAAATGCCTCATGTAAGGTGGCGGACAGCAGCAGAACTTGTGTATATGACCAATGTGAGATATACTTAGGGTAGCAGTCCTGCTAATAATGATAACTACTAACACATCCGGGAGAGGTCATCTTGACACCTGCACTTCAGTACCATTACACAAGGTGCCTCGCACATTATGCTTGTACATGCCACTGTTCCACGTATAATGCCACTGTCCACAACCTGCTATCAATGTATGCCTTTCAGGGCAGCAAGGTGTGTCACACATGCTGTAGGCAGCATCTGCCTGTGCGACCCAGGTAACCTATTGTCCGTCATGTCCACACATGCATGAATGTGTATACTTAACATATATATATATATCAGTACTTCATGTACATGTATGCATGTGTATCACACAGCACAGACACAGATATATCATTTACGGGCCACATACAGGTATCAGGTAGTAAACCAGTATGATGTGCATATATACTGACAGGTAAGATGTACCTAGCTGTAAACCTGTGTGTTTACAATAGGAGTCCATTACAATGTGTTCTCTACATGTAATTGTATGAGCATGTACACTGTGGCCTTCAGTGGTTAGAATCGGAGTGCATCCCAAACAGCCCTGTGCTATTAAGTGTATGAGTGTACCCACTGCCACCTTGTGTAATATGAGTCAGTGCATCCAACAAGCCCTTTGTTACTAAGTGTATGAGTATGCCCAGTATAACATTGTGTAGTTGTAGTCATAGTGCATCCCAAATGGCCCTGTGCTACTAAGTGTATGAGCATGCCCACTGTAACCTTGTATAGTGATAGTAGTTGTCCATTCCACAAATGGCCATACTCCAGTTCAGGTTATATATATATATAGTTATGACAGTTGTACAGATGTAGACTTGTCTTTGTTATTTCACAGAGTACAGTACATTCAAGGGTACTATACATATGTACACAAAGTGACTGCCCCACTTGTTTTCAGTACTGTGGAATACCTGTAGTAAGATGTGCATTATAGACTCCATGCCACATGTATACAATGAAGATGGCTTAGTGGTACATCCAGTGACCTTGGTGTGCATGGTACAGGGTTCAATACCTGCAATCCTTGTTGATACGTTCAATTAGGACTGCATACGGCAGTTGTAAGCAGGTGTAAATGTGTTTTTGTGACAGTAAGCAGCGGGTACACGCAGGTAACAGACATGTACAACTCGCAGTACACTTGAAATGCCTTTCTTTGGCAATCCTGCTGATGTCACCCACCTACGAATACACCTCTGGGACTGCTGTAACCCAGTAATCTCCATGGTGCGTACTGTAACTGTGTAATGCTGTAGTGTGTTAAACTAGTTTGATAGATGTTCTAATCCCAGAGTGTGTGTGTGTGTGTGTGTGTGTGTGTGTGTGTGTGTGTGTGTGTGTGTGTGTGTGTGTGTGTGTGTGTGTGTGTGTGTGTGTCTGCCTGTGAAAGAAACAATGATTTTAGAGTATGCACACTCTTTACAATTCACATACCCGCCTTTGGCAATCCTGTTGATGTCACCCACCTAGAAATACACCTCTGGGACTGCTGTAACCCAGTACTCTACATAGTGCATGCTGTAACTACGTATTGCTGTAGTGTGATAAACTAATTAGGTAGGAGTTCTATTCCAAGAGAGACCAACTGTGTGTGTGTCTCTGTCTGCCTGAGAAAGGAACAATGCTTTTTAGAGTATGCATACTCTTTACAATTCACATAACCACCTTTGGCAATCCTGCTGTTGTCCCCCACCTAGTAATACACATCTGGGACTGCTGTAAACCAGTAATCTCCATAGTGCGTGCTGTAACTGCGTAATGCTGTAGTGTGATACACTTGTTAGGTAGGGGTTCTATTCCAAGACATGGCAGGTGTGTGTGTGTGTGTGTGTGTGTGTGTGTGTGTGTGTGTGTGTGTGTGTGTGTGTGTGTGTGTGTGTGTGTGTGTTTGACAGTCAGAGCCTGTGTAGAGGTGGCTGTGAGTGTCTAACCAGTGGACATGTTGGAGAGTGGATTTTGTAGTTTTCCTATATTGTGCCCATATTATATGTCACAATGTCCACCTCACGAGGAGAGCAGATATCAGTCAGCCAAGGGATTGTGTTGGCAAGCCATACCCATACATCTGGCAAAAGGCCTGGTGAACAAAGTATGCAACCTTACTATTACCCAGAATATGTTCTGAACCCATGTGTCATACACAAACACACTTACCTAGAATATTCCGCTATGTTGCTAGTACCCTGCACATTGATGACAGATAGTAGGCACAGTGTGATTGCAGTTGGCTGCAGAGGGCATGGCCCCCTGTACAGCAGTACAATAAGCACATAATTGTGGACAATGTGCCTTCACTATGTTCCCCACTGGATGCCTGCAACATATGTGGTGCCATCAAATGTGATCCACAGAGGCCATACAATGCCTTACACATGTGCCCTGTATGGACCAATGCCACTGACACCAGGGAATACCTGTATCATGCTATCAATGCAGGTGCAGGGTCAACCTGCTGTATATAAGCAGGTCCTGCCACACCAGGCCAGTATTGGCATATCTGAGGATAATAGTCTGTGTGCACAACATGTGCCAGCCAAACCAGGTACACTTGTACATGTCACTCTACATTATTGTGAGACGTGCACATCCCAGGCAATGTCCATGTCAAGGACTATCAAACACAGACATGGCATGCATTGCAAAGCTATGGCCATACACAATAGTAACCAGGATGTCAGGACAGTGCATACAATGCCCATTGTTGTGGGACATTGCAGACACTACACCACTGTACCACACTGCACACCATTGTTGGGTGGCATGATGCCAAGGATTACTCCTCACCCAGCCTTGCACAGCCATCTTGCACAGCCAAGCACTACACACCCATGAAACAATGCACACATGCATGTCAGTACTGGCACCTTGTTTCTGCATGTGGGGTATGATGCTCCTAACCACAGTCACTCCCAGTATACCTCCCATTGGCATACCGACAGATGTCAAACACATTCACATTCCCTAGCCCATAGAACCTCTGGATATCCCCTGTGGTTCATGTAGTACCCGTGCATTACTGCAGTGTGGCAAACTAAGTAGTTAGGAAGTGTATTTGTGGGCCTGGCAAATTGTGTCAATGTAAGTCCATTAGAGAGTGTGGTTGTGTTGACAATGACATCTGTTCATGTGGACAGCCATGTGTGCTACACCTAATGCATGTCTACTATATCTCTGTTGCAGATGTCGCTCACAGCACATATATATGTTCTTACAGCACACCGACATGTCAGTTTTGTGGCACATGGAGTAACTGTATGTACTTGTAATAGTAATGACTAGTCAGTCAGGGGTTTGAACCCCTGTACTGGTAGGTGTGTGACAGATTATGCTTAGGTTTTAGTCTCCAAGCCCTTCTCTGATGTACTTTGCCTCTGTCTGTCCCTCCCACACACTCTCTGGTGGATGTGGAGTTGTACACCTGCTCAGCAGCAGCTTGTGTTTTGTAAGTGATGGTCATAATCAGGTGATGGTCTCTGCACCCATTGCAGTCCTCCTCTAGCTGATTGCATGTGGAACAGCTGTGATGATGTTCCCATAGCCAATCACATGGAAACACAGTACAATATCTAGGAACATCATGTTAGTGTTTGCCCATGACAGTCGCTGTGAGTGGTACCTGGATCTGGTGTTTGGTAAACAGCATCACAGATGATATCTGGATGTTCCTCAAAACAACATACACAGTGGGAAATAGCCTAAAGACAGGACGGTGATGTGCCACACATGACTACAGCATGTAAGTGTAGCTATACTTCATTGAGACTACTGCTTGTTTAACAAGTTGTGTGTGGTAATGGCTATTCTGCATGTTTTACAACTGACAAAACAGTGCTCTGTTTGTGAGGGACCCCCATCTGTAGGGTCATCTGTGGACTGGTCAGTGTGTGGAACCATTTGTTTCCTGTGTTACCTACTGAATACACATCTGTAAACTGCAGGAGCATAGTGTGAGGATTTCAGCTAGTACATGGTGATAGTGATGAGTTACTGCCATCACATCCCTGATTGGACATATGTCACATGAAACAATGGTATGACAGACACTGTCTGGGGTTCTCAGTGACATGCCAGTAATGGGCCACTGTTCATAGCTGCAGTCACAAGTCTTTTACACTTTGTACAGATGTTATGCAATATATATGCGCGTGTTGTGCTCCCTCTTCTGCAAATGTATACAATCTGTTGTGTTGGGTTGATGGTAATATCTATGCATGCTGTTATACGTAATCCTGAATGATGTTGACTATTACTAAGCCATATCTGTGTTTAAACTGCAACACCATATGCTGTATGGGTTTAGAGGTCCTGGCAGAACCTCCTGTCCCACTTCAGTTGCCCATGGCACTGGGCACCAGCATGTCTGGGGCCCAGCCTTGGACCTCCACCTCTGTTGGCTCTGCACCACCTTCTGGTGGAACTGCCACTGAGGATGGGGTTTGTCCCCCCTGGGAGCAGGTCCAGACAGGAACATGTCCGCTGTTGTCCAGTCCTGGACGTGGTGTGTAGGGGGCTCAATAAGGGGTTTTGAGGCCAGATGCACCAGCTCAAGAGCAGAGTGTCACATTTACAGGCTGAGCCCTCCCCTCCTAGACAGCCCCCATCACTGCCACCTTTGCGGCTGTTTTGGTGCAGTGGTGGCTGCCCATGGCTGGGGACCTCCATCACACTGTTTCCATCTGGGGGCTCATGGGCTTGTGACTGCCGAACACCCCTCCCTGTCTGAGGTGTATCCCCCCACATGTGTCATATACTGACCCTGTATGCTGTCTTGTCTGTAATCCTACCCAACCTATTCTCCACGAGCATACCTGCTCTCCTTCACCCACATCCCACTCTCACCCTGCAGAAACAAAATGCCAATCGATTCCTAGAACAACATTTGCCCCATACATAGCTGTCCATTTCACACATGCGTCCACTGGACATATGTAACCCTTTTAATATGCATCACAACATACTCCAGTTGTCCTCACCCCTGTCTCTCAGGCACACGATCCTGGTATGCACATGACTCCTAAAGGTTCCAGGTACACGTGATGCAGATGACCCCCATTGTACACACAACAATACCGGTCCCTCTATTGTTACCCCATTTACCTTTATCATGATGACGATATTGCACACAGCACCTTGCAAGAGTACTGTTCTCACATAATGATTGGACAGGAACTGTTGTATTAATGTAAATAACATGCACAGAGTGATGTATATGGCCAATGTACAAATGTTTGCGTGTATGAATGACACATGTCTGTCTGAGGGACTCTTGATATCACATAGGACAACACCACTACATAATACAGGCATTGCTGGTGTTTCCCTTTTCATTCCTTTGTAATGCTTTGTTGTCACATGGGATGTTCTTGATATATCTATATATATGTATGTATCTATATCTGGACATAAACACTCACACATACATCTACATGATGGAATACATTTCCTATACTGTTGAATGACTGTGCTGGATGATATGTTTGTGATAAGATCCAATGTCTGTATATCTGCCATGGCTTAGTGGTAAATCACAATAGCTGCATGTGCAGGGTCCTGGATTTGAGCCTTGCAGAGGCCATTTATTTAGTTGTTGG
This sequence comes from Protopterus annectens, assembly GCF_019279795.1. Taxonomy (NCBI): domain Eukaryota; kingdom Metazoa; phylum Chordata; order Ceratodontiformes; family Protopteridae; genus Protopterus; species Protopterus annectens. The sequence goes on along the minus strand of NC_056748.1, from coordinate 1,093,518,955 downwards.
CAGAACAAGGTCGTTGGTTACGGAGTGATTAAGGCACATTAAAGCAGTTGTGAGCAGGTGTGCGTGGGTTTGCATGGAGGTAAGCAATGCTAATCTCCGGTTACAATTTCTTACACTCAGTTATCCTCTACATTGCTTTACCAGTGTAATTTCTGCATACTGGCGGCCGAACAGGCTTACACCTCTTGCTCCTCCACTTGCAAATGCACTGCATTTGGTGTTTGCATCTGACACTCACACCCCTGGGTGGGAGTGAGGACTACGATATTACCTTGTGATGCCTATTACATTGGATTACATGCCTACAGTATCAGGAATGGCTGCCCTTTAGGCAAAAGCATGTCGTTCGACTGTATGGAATCCGCGGTGTCTCCAGAGTTTGATTCATATTATTGGTGTGTTCCTCTTACAATCTGCACCTGCCTGGCTAATACATGAGAACTGACACTCTTCAATACAAACAAGTAATTGGGTTTTGGAACCCACATCCTTCAGCCGAGTCATGCTACTCCATACCTAATATTCTATCATTTTTCTAACGTTGTCAGTGGAATATATGCTTTCGGTCCATTTCAGACTTCTCATGTGACTGGGGAAAAATGCCAACTGAATCAGGGACACATCAAAACAACATCAGGGACACATTTAAATTATTGGTGCTATTAACTTGACACATGACAGGCTCAGGGCATATGAATACATGCACATTTTCTGAGGTAAATGATGTTTATAACTCTTAATTGTTGTCATTATTCATTACATGTAATTTACCACCTTTTAACAAAAGTCACTAGTATTAGGTGGGATTAAGTGGGAAAGAGTTAGAAATTGAGTCAAAATCAGGGACTTCCCTGGAAATTGGGGATAGTTCAGACGTATGGTCCCTATTTGTTCCCCCAATGGTTTATGTCCTGTCCAGTGGATTTGC